>NC_048222.1:29994187-30199578 GCF_002007445.2 Ailuropoda melanoleuca | reverse complement strand
GGGGGCGGGGGGCACAGCACTGGGGGGAGCCGGAGAGCCCTTGGTAAAGGCGACAGCCGGAAATAGGAGGTGAGCCTAGGCAGGGATGGGGAGGAAGGGTGGAGGCTGGGATACAGGTGAGGGAGATGGTGGGGTGAGATCGAGGGAGAAGGAGGGGACAAGTGGCTGGAATGTGAAGGACAGACATGGGAGGGAAGAGACGGACAGTGGGGACGGGAGTGGGAGTTTACAGGTGGGAGGAGTTGGGGTGGCAATGAATTAGGGTGCTGGCCAGACTGGGAAGTGGGGAGAAGTGCCCCCTTGAGCGAGGCCCCACCTTGTCCAGGATGTACTTGTTGAGGTAGGGCATGTATCCCTGGCTGGACACGGGGCCGTCGTCATCATCCCGGAAGTGCTCCTCCAGAGCCACAGGGTCGTGGGGGATGTGCAGGACCGTGTACAGGTTGTGGGACAGCACCTGAGACAGAGTGGCAGTTTGCCTTCCCGTGCCCCAGCCGAAACTGGGCTAGAGGGCTGCTCCCACCTCCTGGCTTGTCGCCATTCGCATCCTGGCTAAGTCCTCTGCACACATTATTCAAGTCAATCGTAACTAAAACATAGGCATTTGTATCCAATGGAATATTATTCAGCCATACAAAAGAAGGAAATCTTACCATTTGCGACAACATGGGTGGACCTTGAGGGCGTTATGCTAAGTGAAATAAGTCAGAGAAAAATATATACCATATGATCTCGTTTATATGTGGAATCTAAAAAACAAACTAACCCCCCATGCCCCACCCCAAGCTCAAAGACACAGAAAACAGATCGGTGGTTGCCAGGGGCAGGGGGTAGGGGGGGTGGGTGGAATGGGTGAAGGGGGTCAAAAGGTACAACTTCCAGTTATAAAATGTCAGGAGGAGGAGACTATAGTTAATACTGTATGGCCTCTCTGAAAGTTGCTAAGAGTAGATCTTAAAAATTCTCATCCCAAGAAAAAAGTTTTGTAACTCTGTATGGTGATGGATGTTAACTAGACACTGCGAAGGTGATCATTTCACAATATTTACAAATATCACAACATTACGTTGTACACCTGAAATTAATATAATGTTATATGACAATTATACCTCAATAAAAACAAAAAACCTAGAATGTGCACCCTTACTGTGCACTAAGCCCTGAGCTAAGCACGTTATCTCTAATTCACTTAACCCCGTGACAACTGTTAATTTCCCCATTTTACAGATGAGGTAACAGAGCTAGGACTCAAGCCCAAGCAGCCAGGCTCTCAGCCACTTCATTAGGTAGGGATGTCCTGTCTCTGCAGACAAAGACACCAAGTCAAGAGATTCAGTAACGTGCCCAAGGACCCACAGTGAGCAAGAGTCTGGGATTCAAACCCAGCTCCGCAGATCCCAAAACCCAGGTGCTTCCCAGGATGCTGGGCTGTCAAGAGGGAGGTGGTTGTCACCCCAGGGCAGGAGCCCCGAATTTCTCGTCGTTCCCATCAAAGACTCGGAGTTCAGGCTGCAGTGTGCCTGCCCCAGGAAGGGCAAGTGCAGTTCCAGTCACTGTCCTTCAAAGACGGAAGGGGGCAGGAGAGGGTGCAGAGAAGCCTCATGAAAAATGGTCTGTGACATGTGGAGGAAAAGGCCTAGAAGGGACGGTGGCTGGGACGGTGTGAAGGGAAAACACGAGTCCAATAACAAATCCACCGTAATAGAACAAAGAGATTGAAGTTTGAACGAGATCAGGAAAAAATAAAATTGCCTTGGGGGTAATTCTGTAGTAGTACTTATCACAGGGTGAATGATTAAACTACTCATTACTGGGGCGCCTGGGTGGCTCAGTCGGTGGAGCCTCTGACTTGATTTCTGCTCCGGTCCTGATCTTGGGGTCGTGAGATAGAGCCTCGCATCGAGCTCTGCACTGAACAGGCAGTCAGCTTGGGATTCTCTCTCTTCCTCTTTCTCTGCCCTCCCCCCCCCGCCTCCCCGATCACACACACTCTCTCTCTCTCTAAAAATAAGTAATAAAATAAAAAATAAATTTTAAAAAATAGTCATTATTGCACACCTACTATGTGGCAGTCACTGTATGAGGTGCTTTCTATACCCCATGTCCAACCTCCACAACAACTGTGATACATAGACATTATCCCTGTTTTTCGGACGAAGATGCCGAGGCTTGCGGAAGTTCAGAGTAAACGGCGGGGCTGAGCTTGGAACCAGGTGTGTCTAGCTCTGAAGGCTGCCTCCCTCACTGTTACGATGTGGA
Organism: Ailuropoda melanoleuca; assembly: GCF_002007445.2. NCBI lineage: Eukaryota > Metazoa > Chordata > Mammalia > Carnivora > Ursidae > Ailuropoda > Ailuropoda melanoleuca. The sequence continues at coordinate 30,197,319 of NC_048222.1, read as the reverse complement.
CCCCGAGACTCTCTGCAGGTAGACTGGGAACTCTGGAGACAATGTCTCTGCTCATCTCTATGTCCCACGGCCCCCGTGTCCTCTTCTGTGCACGAAAGGCAGTCAATGGATGCTGAGTAGAAGGGCTGCTTCCACCAGGTAAGCTTAGAATCAGTTCCTGAGACAGGAGCTGGCAGCATCCCAGAGGAGGCACGTGTGCCAGATCTTCACTTCTTTATTATCTGGTGACAGGAGATGGGACAAAGGATTGAGACTTTTCCCCAGTATTCTCCTGCACCTCAGGCTCGACTTAGGCAAAGCAGGAAGTTGGAAGGCCAAGCAAGAGGGTGCTTCTCTTTTCCCTCCCTCCGCTCTGGGCAGCCATCCCTGACCCCCGCCCCCACCCTCCACCCCATCATCTACTGTGCCAGGTTTGGTTCTAGAGGACATCTTCAGTTTCTTCCTGATGAACTCTGCCCTCTCCACCCATATTTGGTGATGGAGCCTCGCTTTTTCTTGGAGAAATACCTCTCCCCATTCTCAGTATCTGTGATATGGACTATTTGCACCCCTAGACCACCCGGCGGCAGGGGTGGGCATATCGGCGTCACGGCGATTGGCTCAAGGAAGGGCACGTGACAAATCCTGGGCCAATGAGAATCAGCCCTATGATTTTTGCTTCCGCTAGCGGAAAGAGGTAAACTCTCCCCATAGAATTGTTAAGCTGTCGGAAGGGAGATGAACACCTTCACCCTCTGAGCCTCGGTGTCATTATCAGTAAAACAGTAGGATAATACCTGTCCCGTGGAGAGGCTGTGAGGATAGAGAGAGGATACGGAGACGGCCAGAATTAGATCTGCACAGAACAAATGTTAGATCCCTTCCTGTATAGAAAGCCATCGAACTGACACAGATCAGAAGACTGATAACATTTGGTACTGAAGAGGTTGTGGAGAAATAGGGACTTGAATGCCCTACTGTTGAGGTGTGAATTGGTAATTTTTCTGGAGGTCAAGAGTATCAAACTTAAAATTGGGCATGATCCCAGCATTTTCGTGTGTGTGTGTTTTTAAGATCTATTTCAGAGAGAGAGAGAGTAAGCTGGGGGAGGGGCAGAGGGAGAGGGGAAGCGGACTCTCACCGAGCAGGGGAGAGATTGATCTCCCAACCCAGAGATCATGACCTGAGCCAAACCAAGAGTTGGTCGTGAAACTGACTGAGACTGTGCCACCCAGGCACCCTGCCCCCGCATTTCTAATCATCTAACTTGTAGATGCTCAAGGGAACAGAGCTACATGTACAAGAATGTTCACTAGGCATTGTTCATAACATGAGGAATTGGAGGCAGCTCGAGGCTCCTTCGGGAGGGGACAGGTACATTGCGTCATGGACCTATGTGTGGTTGGAAAGATTTTACATCAGCCACTTGTGCGCTTATGGGCAAGTGACTTAACTTCTCTTAAACCTTGGTCTCCTCTCCAAAAGGCTTTTTAGAATGAAGAGCTTAACCCAGCACCTGGTGTATAGCGCGTTGTTTAATAAAAGTTGAGTACTATTTTTATTATGTTTTTACGAACAGACATGGAAAGATATGCATACTATACTGGCTGGTGAAAAAAGCAAGCTGTAGAATGAAATGTTTGTAAAATAAATGTGTGCAAAGACTTGGTTGAACCATAGCAAATTTTAATAGCTGTTTTAATAGGTTGAAACAATAAAATGTCAGCAATTTCATATGGTTCAACCTAATATGTTCATGTGCACATAGGAAAAATCTAGAAGACTCAGCAAACTGTTAACAGCTATCGCCCCACCATCCTTCCCCAGGGAGGGGAGGAACTTTCATCATCTTTAACATTACATTTGTCTTTGAATTTTTTTTTAACCAGTAACATGTTTTACTTATAGAATAAATTTCATCTTCTTTAAAATTATATTCTTCTGCATTCTGATTTTTTTTAACCAGGAGCATATATTGTTTTTATGACAAAAATTTAAAACTATAGAGATAAAAAGCAAAGAGTGCCACTAACCACTGTTATTAATGTACCCTGTTATTAAGTCACTCTATAATAACATTCCTTTGCTAGTCCCTTTTTGTGTGAGCATTTCTGGGTGCTCTACATTCCTTGAGGGCAGCAAGGAGTCTAATTTAAGGCCTGATTCCAGAGCTCAGTACAATGTCCTGCACACAATAAGTGTTTTTGACTGACTCCTCTAGTCTAACTTAAATGATCTAATGGTTTCCCGTTGTTCTCAGAGTAAAATCGCAAGTCCTTCCAGAGGCCTCAGGCCCCCTAGGACCTGACCTGCTGCACGTTTTCTGGCTTCATCCCTCTTGCTTACTTCTCTGCAGCTACTCCGGCCCTCTTGACATTCCTCAGACAAGCCAGGCACACACTTGCCTCAGGGCCTTTGGACTTGCTATGTCTTCAGCCTGGAACATTCTTCTCCCAGGTCCAGGCATGGCACACACCCTCTTCTCCTTCCAGTCTTTACTAGATGTCACCTTCTCAAGGAGGACTTCTCTAGACCACCTTATTTAAATCTATAACCCTGTCCCCTCTGCCCCCACCCCCAATCTCTATCCCCGTTTCTGCTTTACTTCCATGTCATGTATCATTTTCCATCACATAATACATTTTTACTTATTTTGTTGCTCATCTGTGTTCTCTGACTAGAATGTCAGCACCTCAAGGGTGGGGATTCTTGTCCCTTTTATTCACCATTATATTCACTGCTGTATCATATCATGGACATGAGATAAATATCTGTTGAACGAACTTAAATGCTTCACGGGAAGAAGTAGGAGAAATACAAAGTCAGACAGACATGGATTGAATCTCTCTGAGCAAATTAACCTCACTGGGCCTGTTTTCACAGGTCTAAAAATGGGGTTCAAAGAGATGCGGTACAACCCCACCCCCACCCCAGGATAGAAGGGGCCACACAGCAGCACACTTATTTGAGCTGTTCCTTGCCTCAGTTCATTCGTCCACACTGCCCTGTAAGACCTGCCTTCCTCACCTGTACTGTTTGCCGGTGGAATCTGAGGGGTCCGGCACAGAGACTCCAATCCCTGTGAATCGTCAGGTGTCAGGACAAGAAGGAATTAAAGGCCCCAGACACTGGGGGCTCAGGGCCTCTCCCTGGAGAGCGCAGCTGACCTCAGGCTGCCAGGCTTCCTGTGCCTGGGCGGGGGTTGGGGCTAGAGGTGGGGAGAGGGTGTGACCAGAGGAGGGTCACACTGGAAAGGAAATGGCAGGGGTGGAGGCCAGAGTGTGCAGGAGCGCAGGGGCTGGTTTCAATCAATGAGAGCCCTGGAGGCAGGGACTCGCATTATCCTCCTTTTGGAGGTGAGGAAATCAGGGCGCAGCGAGGTGAAGTGTCCTCCTAGAAGTCGGCCTCTAAAGACCTCTTGATCTCTGTGCCACTTTAGCTCTGGCTGAGCCTCAGAATCACCTGGGGAGCTGATGAAACCCTGCGCTGGGCCCGCCCCTCCCAACTGACTCAGAGTTTCCAGGGGTGGGGTCCAGGTGTCTGTAGCTTTCAGAGTTGCCATTCGGGCTCCTTCTGAGAGGACGCTCACAGTCTTACCGCCCAACCAGGCAGCCCCAGACCTCGGAGTTGGCAGCCCCTGACCTTTGAGAGGCTTCATTTACACACTGTTTCCTCTGAAGGCATGTGGGGAAGTGGTTCTCCTCAAGGGGCTTGTGAGTTCCCTGAAAACTCAAATGTGGGGATGGGGCAGGTGCTGAGCCCATGGTCCTGCGGTTCCCAGCCTTCACTGGTTTGGGAACCCATGCAGAGCACCGAGGAATGGCTGCAGAGAGAATGAATAATCTCTCTCTTACCTAGATGGCCTATAGTTTTTTTTAATGTATCTAGGTGCCAGGTGATACTTTTACAATATACAGATCCTTTTAAGAGTTTACTGAAAGTCTTTTCCCCAGCCAGCGGGTACTAAAGCACAACTACTATCACGAGGGAGGAGCACTGGAAACTTTAAAAGGTGGAACTCTCTGGATGAGGTGTGTGCCTGCTGACAGCAAGAAAGGGCTGGGGGGGGGCACATGGGTGGCTCAGTCAGTTAAGCAACTGCTTTAGGCTCAGGTCATGATCTGGGGTCCTGGGATCCAGCCCCGCATCTGGCCCCCTGCTCAGCAGGGAAATCTGCTTCTCTCTTTCTCTCTGCCTCTCCCCACCATTTGCACTTTCTCTCGCTCTCACTCAAATAAAGAAAATCTTTTAAAAAAAGAAAAAGAAAAAGAAAGGGCTAGAAGGGGTTGAGGGTGGGCACCAAAGGAAAGACAGGCTCGGAAAAGGGAAAGGGGAGACCACATCAAGAGTCAATTTCACCTACTTGACGTACTTTGTTAAAATGCCTTTTAGTAGGCTAGCTGGCGATCCCCAGTTCAACCCTCTGCCTTTCCAGATGAGAAACCAGAGGCTCAGAGATGGCAATCACCTCCCCACGGTCTTCTCGCTGGGGAGCAGGCCTATGTGGCTCTGAGTCAAGTGCTCTGCACGTCACTAAATTGTCCCACCACTCCCTGCCATCCTAGCCCAAGACCAGCAGCACGGAGGGGTCAGAACAAAGCTGAAGATCCCAGCCAGCAGATTCCTGGACTGGAGTTGCTCTTAATTTTCCCTCCACCATAGTGAAGGTTGTTGTCCCCTCCAGAGGCAGAGCCTGAAGCTCAGGAGCCTGGAAGACCTGAAAAAGCTAAGTCGGGAAGGCCCCAGGTTGCCCGCCCTGCCCACCCCGGCTCCTGCCAGTCAAGGGGAAGGGGCAGGCCTGCTGCCTCCTAAGAGCTCATTGAGCCAGAGACACACTGGTCCATCCACATCCCCAATCCCAGGGCCCTCACTCCAATTCTCAGCTGATTCCCCACTAGGCCTAGAACCAAGGCTGCTCCCCTAGGGAAGAGGATGTGGCCATGAGGAAATCCATCATTGCCAAGGCTCTCCTCCTTGCAGCCATCTGGCAGGACCACTGCTTCCTCCCAAAGTTCTTTGGAGAAGGAGGGTCTGGGGACCCTGGGAATATCGTGGTCCACCTAAATCCGTCCTGGGCACAAGTACCATGCCTGTTGGTCTAATTGTACTTTTCTCAACTCACCTGGCCAAAGGCCGTTGTACTTTTTACAGGAACTCGAACAGAGGGAAACTCATCTGCTCTCTCCCCTAAGCCTTCTCTTCTCCAGAGAAAACCATCCTGTCTCCTTGGGCTACTTCTCAGAGGCCTGGCTGCTCTTCCTCCTCCCTCATCATGGCTTTTTGCCCATAGCCAGTGGCAGCCCAACGCATCAGGGAAGTGGTGACTGTCACAGACAGACATTGCTTGCTGGGCTGGTGCACGTCTCCCTGCCTGGTCCCAATCCAAGACCCTAAGGCCAGGGACAGTATTAGTGAGGACAGACTAACCCCAAGGTCTTTTCCCTTCTCCCCCGAGTCTTTTCAGGGGAGGGGTTGGCCCCTGCTGGTATCTCTCTCATCTGCTTCTTCCTCTGACTTCTGACCACTTCTCTATTGCTCCTTTGCCTTTCCGGCATCCCTGCCCCCAACACTATCACTACTTCCTCCTATTCCAGTATCCCTCACTATGGTCTCAGGGAAGAACTGCCTTCCCTATCCTTCTCATGGGTGACAATGGGCCCTACTGTATCTGCCTCAGCCACCACCCGGCCCAAACTCCCATCGCTAGCAGAGATTCCCAGAGTGGACACGTTTTCTGTGGAGTGGGGGAGAAAGCTACCTTTGCTCCTGTGTGACCAAAGGCGACTGAGAGTGGGCTCAGTTTGAGCCGTGATGCAGTACGGACGGTGGACAGTTCAAGTATCTAAGCTCCTAATAGAACTTCCCTGCAAATACTCGACCTGTGGGGGTGGGGAGGGGGCATCGATCCAGCTGGAGGCCAAGATATGAGGGTCAGGGTAGGAAGCCTTACTGGCTGATGGCACCAGGAAAAGGGGAACCACTTTCCATATGTGAGGGGCAGGCATAGAGAGCCTGGAACGGCTACAGGGTACAGGTAATGGAGACAGATAATGGCACCTTGGAGACAACAAACTATGGAGGCTGGGATTGTTCCTACAAGACATGAAAGGCCGTGGGAATGGGTGTAGGGCACAGGTTTCTGCAGGGATGGGTTTTGGATGATCTGCTGTTCTCCTGTCTATCCTGAAGCCCCCACTAGAGGACGTGATCTGCAATAAGAGGATTGAAGTAGAATGTAAGGAAGAATCAGCCTGTGGAGGAAGCCTTCCGGGTGATCAAAGGCAGTAGTGCCAGTGGGGAGTCAAGAATCATTTTTTGGATGCTCATAAGTCTGGCTAAGGGATAGACAATGGGATAGGACCAGTTTGGGACATCCAAGTTTATTGTGTCCTAGTTCAGCAAAGGAGGGGGTTGGAATGGGGGTGGGGCATAATGCCTGTCCTGCCTTATTCATCTCGTTGGCAGGCACCTCCTACCTTGGTCATTAAAAATGGAGGTTTCCTTGAGGCTGCAGGCCTCCTTTGGTGGTGCCCAGAAGAGACACCCGAAATCTAGGGCCTAGCTTCATGCCAGGCACATAGTCACTCGGTAAACATGTGAACTGAAAGAATGATCCCCCTGAGGCAGGTCGCCGAGAGCTGAGGCTTACCCCTGCTCCTGTCTCCTAGGGTTCCCTGTTCCAGTGGCCTGGGGCCTTGCTTCCTCCCCACTAAGCAGGGTGGAGAAGGCAGCACTAAGCCAGGACTGTAGGAAGGAAGGAGAGAAACTTGCTGCTCTCCCAGGAATTGTCTAGGACTTAAGTACCGATTTGTAGGGCAATCACTGATGGGGCTCCTCCTGGGCTCAGATTCAACCCCCTCTCTGCCTGAGGTCCCAAGGCCAAAGGGAACAGCTTGCCGACCCAGAGTGTGGGAGGAGGAGGCGGTGAGCTGGGCGGCTGCAGAACAGGGTCTCAGTCCTTGCCCCTTCCCAGCGCTGTTGCCTCTGGGAGGCAGGGTTCAGAGGGGCTCTTCTCTGCCAAAGGTGACCCAGTCAGCCTGGTCTGGAACCGGGAGAGGCTCTTTAAGCCTCTCTCTCAGCTCCGGGAGGAAGTGACTGACAAGTACTAGCTAACTGTCTCTCTTCAAAGTCAGGAGGAAGCAGCAGGAAGGAGTAGGGTGCGTGCCCAGGCTTCACTCTGGGGGAGACGTGTGCTCATCACACGGAGTGTAAGATGTAGCCTGGCCCGCTGGCCTTCAAAACCTCGGGATGCCACCTCCACCCTCCAGAGAGTCGGGGGGCAGGTGTGGGAGCAGAGGCTCTGCAATGCCTCCCTGGGCCCCAGACCCCGGCAGCAGCATCCACCGGGCTGCGTCGTCCCGGTTACCCAGTCCCGGCTCCCCTCCCCAGGCCTCGGCCTCTGGGTGGCTGAGTGCCATCAGCACAGCGTTGCTGCCTGGCTCCTGGGCGGCAGGGGCCGAGGAGGCACGTCTGCCGGCCTCCCCTGGGCCCCGGGGGGCCCCTCACCTTGAGCTGGGACTTGGAGACCTTGCCACTCTTCTCCACGTCCAGGGCGGTGAACGCGTACCAGATGGACTTGAGCAGCTCCTTGCGCAGGGCCATGGCTGAGGTGCCCGCCCGGCCCGGGGGCGGCTCTGACACCAAGATCCGGTTTCAGGAAATGCAAACGGCTGCGGAGACCGCAGAGGGGCCATGGCGCAGAGCAAGAGCTCCACCTGCCTGCTCGCGCGGGCTCCCCGTGCTGCCAGGAACCGGCCTGTTGCTCTTGCAGTGCTCATGGCCCCACTCTTTGCACGGGACCTGGGAACCAAAACCTGGACAGCCGGAGCCCTGCTTCTGGTCAGTGTGGCTCCCCGGGCGTCAGGCCCTTTAGAAGTCTCCTCAGCCCCAGAAACTTCCGGGCCTTCCTGGGCTCCCAGAGGCAGCTTGCTGAGGGGAGGGGAGGAAAAAAAAAAAAAAAAGCAAGACCACCCTGGCTTTCAGAGGGTGGTGGCAGAGGGTACCCTGTCTCAGTGCCACACTTACCAGGCGGAAGGCCTTGGATGAGTTACTAACCTCCTTGAGCAGTTCCCTCAGGGTAGAGCAGGAAACATGCCCACCTCACACGGTTGTAAGGTCTGGGGATGGAGGTAAAGCAGAGCAGGCATCTCTTTTAGGGCCATCTAACATCACTGTGGTGGTGGGGCTCCTCCCAAGCAGAAGAAAACAAAGGCGATGACACAAAGTTGGCGGAGGAACGGGGCCAGGGCACCTCTCCAGGTCAGGCGGGCTTGGCACGTGACTGGTTGCCTCCCCATCCTTTGGGCTTTGGCTCTGAAAGGCCTCAGCTCAGAAAGCTGCCTACTCTGGGGCCCACTGGCCCTAAGGTTGGGAGCCAGTTTCTGAATCACACAGCTGAGGGAAGAGAACCTTGTGGGGGGGCCAGCTCTGGGGTGCTGACAGCAGGAGGCTTGGCACTCAGGGCCCTCCACGGCATGCTTCCCTTTCTTCAGATCCACTGCCTGTGAGGGCCGGGACACGCTCCCGCCCAGAACAGTGGTCATGGATGTTGGAAGAAGCCTGCTTGGGTAACCGAGACATCCCTCTCCCTGGGGGCATGCCCCAGCCCCCTCTGCTTCCAATGAGCTGCTGGCACGAGTAAACGGAAGAGGAGAGGGTACCTGGGCTGGGGGGAGGGGTTCCATTCCCAGGTGGCAGGAAGGGGCTGGGGCACATCCATCGCCCTGGGGAGAGGAAAGGAGGCCCCTCCAATCCCTGCAATGCTCCCATATCGGAGGAGGCAAACCCAAAGAGTTCTTCCCATCAAGTCCCCTGCCCTACATCCTTCCTTTCCTACCAGGGCTGGTCTGGTCTTCCCACACACTTTTCACGAGGGTCCAATTGTGGCTCTGGGATCCCATAGCATGGTCCCAGACACCACCCAGTGGGCGTCCCCAGAGCCGGGACTTCAGTACCAGAGCAGCAGAGGCATCAGAGACCCTTGCTGACCTTGGCAAAGGCACCTCCTACCCCCACTCCATGGTGGGGCTTTGCCCACGTGGAGCAGCTGACCATGCGCACAGCATACGTGGGAGGGGGCTGGGCACAGAAGGGCTCTATATCACAAGAGGTAAGGCAGGAGAAAACACAATTCCTCCAGTCCAACCACCCTGATGCCAGAAATCTAACCAGAGCCTGGGGGCAGTGGTCACCCTGGGCCCATCTGGCCACCCTGGAGCCCATCTGCTCAGGTACAGGCAGGAAGCCCCCGGCGGCTCCTTGGGGCTTTTCTTACACCTGGCCTTCCTCCCCCTGTGCCCCTGGGAGGCCAGTCCCACCAACCCGGCACTGACGCTGAGTGGGGTTGTGCCGGGGATACAGGGCTAAGAGCCTGATCTGACCAGCCCTGCTATCAGGGCCCAAAGCTGAAAGGAGGAAGGGAGGGACCCAGGTGGAAACTTGGAACTTTTATTAAATACTCATTCACCCATTTGCCACCACCAACCAGAGCAGGAAAAAAATTATCAAAACGGAATTTAAAAAAACAAACCAAAACAAATTAAACCCAATCCCCAGTATGTACAAGGCCGCTCCCTGCCTCTCTGCCACAGAGAGGAGAGGGGGTGGCTGGGGTGGGTGGGGCTGGGCACCTTTTCTCCAGCCACAGGCCCCTGAGCGGTTCTATGGTGGCAGGAAACCCTGCTGCCAAGTGGCCAGGCACCTTGGCAGGCTTCCAGGGAGGTGGTTATTGCTGGGAGAAGCAGGGCTGGGCCTGCTCTGCTCCTACTGGGCTGAAGAGCTGTCGGCCCCTTCCCCTGGTGGGCAATGACCAGTCAGAACAGAGGACCAGTCCCCACAGCAGTCCCAATTGCCACCTGAGAAGGGGGGTGGACCGAGGGTAGGAAGGGTGTTCTCTGGAGGGAGGAGAGTGGGCACCCAGCTGATTCTGAGGAGGGGATGCCCCAGGGCAGCCTGGTGACCCGCTTTTCCTCTTCAGCTCCTATGGATGATGCACTCCTCCGATTCCAGCTGCGCAGCCCTCCTCTGGGGCAGGGCCCCGTCATCCCCTTCAGTGAGGCTGTTTTCCTGCTGCCGTCTCTCCCTGGAGACCTCTGTGGCCACCTTCCAAGTGTCGGCCGCAGCCCGGGCCCTGGGAGGCAGGGATGCCTGTGTGGCATGGCCCCTCCTCTGACACGGTGTGGAATCCAGCCCCTGGGGACTCAGCAGCCACTCTCTGACTCTGTGGACTCCAGGGTCACGGCCCCTTGCTGCATGGCAGCAGTGGCCACGCTGATGGCCTCCTCTAAGGTCTGCTGGTCCTCCAGCTGCGGAGAAGGGGGTAGAGAAGCAAAGAGAGAGTGAGACACTTCCCACCAGATTCTAGTGCTAGTGAGTATGTGGCCTACTTTTCTGAATCCCCTCCATCTGCCCAGTGCCACATACTGAACACTTAGTGGGGCCCCCACGAACAGCAAGTTCGCCGATAGAGTCCCAGTAGGCTAGCCATGGCTGGGGAGCCACAGCATGGTCCAGGGTCAGAGAGAGGGGCTTGTTCACAGAAGGGGATGCCTGGCTGGAGGGGACCTCAGTAATCATCTACTTGAGTCCACTTATTTTCCTGAGGAAGAAATGGAGACACTAAGAGACAAAGGGTTTAGACCACCAACCATGCTGCCATTGAAATTATTCTGAAAGCTGGAAGGGGTTCAGCACTCTGCTTCCATCAAGAAAGAGTTGAGACAGCTGTGTGGATGTAGGCAGAAAAGGATTTGTCTTCTGAAATGAGCTCTTTTTCGGGCCAAATGCCCTTCTCTTCAAGATCTTGGTCTCCTTCCTCTCCCCTCCTTATTCCTTCCTTTCTCAGGCTTTGGGACCTCTACCCACCTGCACCGCGATGTGTGTTCCGTTGGCTGTGGCCAACAGTGCCACCTGTTGGTGATGAAGGGATGCTACACTTGAGTCGTCAGCCACCACAGCCCCAGAGGTAATGATCGTAACCTGAAAGATAAAATAATGAGATTTTCCAACCCACCTACGTTACTCTCCCTCCCTCCAATACAAATAAAAATCCCTTCAAGCAAGGTGGCTGGGACAAGCCAGAAGCGGATGGATAAAACCATTATAGGTCAGATTAATTAGCATGGGGTTCAGAGCTTAGTGAGATGGCATTTTTCTCTGAGAGCCAACTTAATTTAGGGATTTGGATTCACAGAAGGTCAGAGCTGTAAAAGGCCCAGAGGTAATTTAATCTTATTTGAAACTGGACTGAAGTCCGTGGAAAAGTGAGCTGCCTGTGGTAGCAAAGCAAATTAGGGGTAGATCAAGATTTAGAAACTGTCTCTTGGGGCGCCTGGGTGGCACAGCGGTTAAAGCGTCTGCCTTCGGCTCAGGGCGTGATCCCGGCGTTATGGGATCGAGCCCCCACATCAGGCTCCTCCACTATGAGCCTGCTTCTTCCTCTCCCACTCCCCCTGCTTGTGTTCCCTCTCTCTCTGGCTGCCTCTATCTCTGTCGAATAAATAAATAAAATCTTTAAAAAAAAAAAAAATAGAAACTGTCTCTTGACCCCCGTGAAATGCTTTTCCAGAGAACCGCTGGCACAGAGCCACCATGGAGAAGACAGACCCTTTTCTTATGGGGGGAATCTCAGTCCCTGTAAGAAGGCCAGACAGGTCAGCCTGCATGTTAATGCCCACCCCACAAAAAGGAAGGACAAGAGAACAAGAAACCCCAAGCAAACCGCCTGGTCATACGGGCTGCGTCTGGGTGCCATCAGCGCTGACCATGGTGACCGTATGTGTGCCAGACGTGGCCAGGTCATCGTCCTCACTGGGTATGGTGAGGGTGGTGCTGCTGTGCTGGGTCACCATGCTGATGGCACTCCCCAGGGCCTGCAGGTCTTCCGGGGACAGGCTGACCTGCCGATAGGAAGGAAGGTGAGCTGGGAGTGCAGTGGCAGGTTGTCTGAAAGCCCCTGGGTGGGTGTACCCACTCTCACAGACGAGGTTAGCTTCTTGAGAAGCCAGAAGATTAGCCTCATGTCACAGAGGGGGAGGGGGACAGGGATAAGCAAGGAAAACAGGTCTTTGCTTGCCAAAAGGAGACACTAGAAGAATTCTGCTGACCACTTCTATTTACCACCACTTTGCCTCAGGACTGTTCCGTGTAGTTCGGGGTCTCGACCCAATTTCATCCTCATGTCAACTCCAAAAGACAGAGGTGCACTCGATAGTGAGGGTGCTAACAAGGGTCCTATTATCCTGCTGGCTAGAAACCCCGGGGCTCCGGACCCTACACCATGCTCTGGCCCCCTATCAACAAGCCTCTCTTGAGAAGGACAGCCAAGTGTCTCACTCAGACCATCAGGACCTGTCAGCCTCCACGTAAAGACAGAGGCTACTAACTGTGCTCTAGCAGTTCCAGAGGCTGAGGTGGAAGCATGAGGAGGGCCTGGCTGACAAGACTCGGTACCCTCAGCCTCAGCTCTCGGAGCTCCATGAGGCTAAAAAGAGAACCTGGATGAGGGTAGGGCTCTCAGAACTTCAGGACTCCCCAGAGAGAGTGGAGAGGGGACCAGCCAGAGCGGCCCACCCCCCCCCGCAGCCCCCCACCCAGAGCCTGTACCTGCTGGGCACCATCCTGAGTGATCAGAGCCACCTGGGGGGCCCCATCCTCCTCGGTCACCATGGCCACTTGGGCTGGGATGTCACTGCCCTCTTCCTTCACCTCCGAGAGGTAGGCAACGCGGGGGCGTTTGGGTGGCGGGCTCTCCTCGGCTGCGCAGGCGGCTGGGAGAGGAGAGCCCGAGCTGACACCTGCCACCGGCGGGCCACGGGGAGGCCTGGCCTGTCCCCGCTCTCACCTCCTGCCCGTAGCCCTCACCGTCGAGCTGCTGCTGCTCGTACAGGGCCTGCTCGCTCTCCTCCGTGGCCTCCAGCTCGCCATGGGCGCTGCGCTTGTGCATGGCCAGCGTGGAGGTCTGTCGGTAGGTCTTGCCGCACGCGCTGCAGGTGTACGGCTTGCAGTGCGTGTGCACCACGTGGTGCTTGTACAGGCTCGAGTACTCGGTGAAGCGCTTCCCGCAGCCTGGGACCGTGCAAACGTATGGCTTCTCCCCTGGGGACACTGGGCTGTGAGGGGGGCGGGAACTGGGGCTGGCAAGGGGAAAACTAAGGGGCCGGGGGTGGGAGANGTGGCCTCCAGCTCGCCATGGGCGCTGCGCTTGTGCATGGCCAGCGTGGAGGTCTGTCGGTAGGTCTTGCCGCACGCGCTGCAGGTGTACGGCTTGCAGTGCGTGTGCACCACGTGGTGCTTGTACAGGCTCGAGTACTCGGTGAAGCGCTTCCCGCAGCCTGGGACCGTGCAAACGTATGGCTTCTCCCCTGGGGACACTGGGCTGTGAGGGGGGCGGGAACTGGGGCTGGCAAGGGGAAAACTAAGGGGAGGGAGACAGACTGAGACCTGGGACTCTGAACAGACACAGCTGGGGGTGACGGCCAGCGGAACAGAGGGGACAGGAGTGTGGGACCGCCAAGCCTGGAGGGAAGGCTGGGGGCAAGTGAAGAGACTGGTGGGGGGATCCGGGGGGCTCGTAAAGGTGAAGATTGTGAACAGAAGAGGCAGGAGATAGAGAGGGGTGACTGACATAGCAGGGGTGAAGGAGGAGGGAGGGGACACATATGCTGAGAGATGACACGTAAGACTGGACGAGGGACGTGACACGGGGGAGGGCGAGGATACACAGGAGTCTTATGGACAGTGGAGGAGGTGAGGAGCTAAGGGTGACATTTCACTCTGCTTTTCCCCCGTCACACCTGACCCTGGCCTTTTCCCGGGAGGTCAGCCGGAAGGGGATAATTCAGGGTGAGCGTAGGGGGGTGGCAGGGAGCTTGAGAGGGCCCATGGGACCTGTTGTTCGAGACCTAATCGGAAAGGGAGGAACCACTCACTGCAAGTGAGACAGTGGTTCTGGCTGGAACCACAGAGCCCCCTCTCCCCGCCCACAGGCCAGCCTGCAATGGCCAGCCGAAGGGCTCCGGGTCGGAGTTGAGAACATGTCTCGGGTCAGAAGCCTAGAGTCGAGAGGGCCAGGGCCTCAGAAGGGGCGCTTCTCGCGTGCCGGCTGGCCCACCTGTGTGGATGCGCACGTGGTTCTTGTAGTTGGTGGCGCTGGTGAAGCCGCGGCCACAGTGGGGCTCGGGGCAGGTGTAGGGCCGCTCGCCTGTGTGGGTGCGCACGTGTACCTTGCGGATATTTGATGTGGTGAAGGAGCGGCCGCAGCCCTCGAAGGGGCACCGGAATGGGCGTTCACCTGTGGAGATGGGGTGTGTGGGGCGGGCTGGCTCAGGAAGTGGGCCGGTCATGCCAGAGTAAGGCGCTCCAGGTCCAAGTGTGAACGGGGCAGGGCCAGCCTACCGGTGTGGGTCCGGACGTGCTTCTGCAGGTCACCTGAGGTCTTGAAGGCCTTGCTGCACAGCTCCTCTGGGCACTTATACGGCTTTTCACCGGTGTGGGTGCGCACGTGGCTCTTCAGCCCATACCCTGTCCGCGTGTGGGAGGGAGGGATGAGAAGAGCACTCCGCGGAATCTCATTCCCCACTGCCTCATTATCTGAATTCAGAGGCTCTCCATCTTCAAGTGTGTTCTGTGAGGTTCCACAGCAACTCAGGCACAAGAAGCCTATGTCTGCCTCTATCCCTACCCAGCTGGCACAGATCAGAGGGGTTGGAAAAGCCCATGCTGCTCTCCTCCCCCTCTCCAGGGGCAGCCACTGCCATTCTGGAACATGAGTCTGAGAGCTACAGCTAGAGGTTTCCGAGGGGAAATGAAGCCCAGAGAGATGCCAATAGCCCAAATATTCCACAGCCGATGCAGGAGGTAGGGTCTCTCTACCAAGCCCCTGGCTCCCTTCGTGGGCCTGGACTATGCTGCCCCCACTTCTCACAACGGGGTTTCCTCCAAAGATGGTGCCCTGCAAGTCAGAGCGCTTGGGCAGCAGTTTCTCCAAGAAGGCAGGAAATTCCCAAAGTGAATCTAGAACTCTCCACCCTTAGCTGGAAGCAGTCCACCTTTATTTAGTCTGCTTCCAGGTAGGTTACCTGTGGCAAAGGCCTTTCCGCAGCTAGGGAAATCACACCTGTATGGACGATCACCCGTATGAGCTCTTTCATGCACCTGTGAGGACAAGCAACCATGGGACTCAGAGGGACTGGGGTATGGAAGGGCTCTTCGGTTGTCTTTAGGGCTCAAGGTATCGGTCCTGGCCATCTCCTGTATTCTGCTCTTTAGCTGAGAGGCCACCTCCTCCAGAGGGCCCTCCCTGATTCTCTTCCTTCCTGCCCTCTTCACGTGTGTCACAGGCCCCTACGCTGACATTTCAGTACACTCATCTCTTCCTTTCAGTAGAGCAGGGACCGGTTCTAGTCAAAGCGGGAAGGTAGAATTACAGCCCGGTGGGGAAAACAGTAAGGCTGAAAGGTGTGCTTGATGACCTTACCTTTAAGTGATGAGCAGTGGTATAGAGACGCCCACAGCCTTTGTAGCCACAGCGGAATGCTCTGTCCCCAACCTGCTGTCCTTTGCCGTTATGGGGAGTCTGGCTGTCATGCAGGACCTGAGGGAAAAAAGTCTCGAGGCTCCTATCCTCCTCAATGACGAGAGAGAGGAGGTAGGATACAGGGCCCAGCTGGCAGTTTATGACCCAACACACAGAGTTAAACCTGCCAGGGGGAGAAGGGCAACCAGGGAAGACAGACCAAGATAGACAGGAAACAGGCACTGAAGCACCCTACAGAGGAACAGGGCTGGCATGTGGAGTCCCCACCCACTTGTCACAGACAGAGGGAGGACTCAATGTCACAGGGGGTGTGACAGCTATGCAAGGAAGGCCATCTCCCAGACAGTGATGTAAGGTGGCCATTCAGGCCACCCCCAAGCTAGGCTGAGAGCTAGCAACCCCCACTTTTTAAAAAAAAATCTTAAAAGAAAAATTATTTATTTTTCATCAATGTATTTATTTATGACAGAGAGAGCACGTGCAAGAAGTGCGAAGGGGGAGGGGCAGAGGGAGAGAGAATCTTAAGCAGACTTCACGCTGAGCGTGGAGCCTGACGTGGGGCTTGATCTCAGGACACTGAGATTACACCCTGAGCCAAAACCAAGAGTCGGGCACTCAACCAACTGTGCCACCCACGTACTCCTTGAGATTCTATTTTTAAGTAATCTCTACTCCCAGTATGGGACTTGAACCCACAATCTGAGATCAAGAGTCCCACGCTCCACTTACTGAGCCAGCCAAGTACCCCAGCAGCCTCCACTTTTGACCACACGCACCTAAGAAGCCACAACTCTGGACACCGTTATCCTCTGATGGGAGGAGACCCCTCCCTCCCTGTGGGAGACCAGTGCTCAGCAGGGGCATTAACAAGGAGGCCTGCTGTGGGGTAAGCTCACCTGGGTTCACCAGCATGAGGTGGCCACAAGCAGCAAACTGCAGAAGCGCCCAGTGCAGGGGCCTGCAGGTCCTCACCAGAAGTTTCGGCTCTAACCACAGCACCCAGCTGGCTGACAAGTCCCCTCCCCTGTCATCTTTCTCGGGAACACTGCCTCACACCTGCCCCGGGCTTCAGTGAGCCCTGACTGCTCTTCTGCTTTCCTGAGCAGGGTCCTGTTGGGACTGTCCCTTAGTCTTTGTTTCCAGGATACTTTGGCCTTCCCAGGAGCTCCTGAAATGGAACTCGGGAAGGCACGGGGAGTAGGAGACGAACTGGTGAGCCAAATTCATGGCAAGGTCTGTCAGCTCCAGGTCAGGGGGTCAAGCAGCTGACAAAATTTCACAGACACTTAAACAGCTGGTGAATGGCGGGGGGAGAGTCACAGGTGGCCAGGCCTGCTTGGCGGGCTAACGCACTCAGGTGTTCGGATTTCATTGCCATGCCTCACTGGCTCTCGGGGGAATCAAGGAACTTCAGGGTTGGAAGTGACCTCTGAGGTCATCTAGTCCTGTCTCATCCTCTCAGAGGAGCGAGCTAAGGCCTGGGAGCAGAACGACTCACTCAAGGTCAGACTAGGGAGAGGCAGAGCCAGCACAGATCTTGGGGGTCATGTTGTCTCTGTTCCAAGCCCAGTTGGATTTCTAACAGGAGCAAGTCTCAAATTTACGGCTTCTCGAACACACCGCAGGGGATGGCGGTGGGAGTGGGCAGAGCCCAAAGTGGTCTGCTATCAAGTTTTGTGCTTCAGTGTTGGAAAGACATGAGTTTCCTCTTCTCCTCTGATACTGCCACATAGTCTTAGTATAAAAACAACTCCCCCCAAATCTCTGGGTAACATCAGTGCCCCAGGAAGCCCTGCCATGTCCCCTCTGCGGCTCTGCAGTTCACCCCAGGGAGGGTGTCCCCCGGTTTGGCAGGCTCACAGATCTCCGTGCCTACTTCCCCCGTGGGTGGGACCGCCGCTCTGGCAGAGAGAGCCCCGACTGACCAACACCGGGACAGCCAGGATCTTCCTCCCTCGCAGCTGAGCTGCTGTGCGAGCCCCTGTTCCAAGAACCCCATCTGCTCGCTGCATCTGCCCTCGTCACTGCCTACTGAGGTTATTTTCCCAAATGACTAAATGAGTTGCAGAGAAGAAATAAATACGAGACCGTCTGACCTCGGGGGCCCGGAAAACTAATAAAGTCACTGACAAGGGCTTTCTCCAGCAGCACGGAAGAGGATTACAACAGCCAAAGTGAAGCTGGCTTTAAGTCGCCACTGTACAAATGTCACCGTTCCTTGCAGCCGCCTTCCCTCCTCGGAGACGGCATAAACCGGGGGAGTGTCAGCAGCTGTCGGCGGCCCCAGCTATGCTGTCGCACACGCCGTGGGCAGTGATGTCACAGATGCGTCGGGGGAGCCGGGGTGGAGGGGCAAGAAGGGGAGTAGCTCGGGCCAGGCCCAACCCCAGGACTGCCCTTGTCCCCTAGAGTGCTGGCATTCTAGGGGCCAAGGGAGCTGACGGGCCACGTCAGGCTCCACGAGCTCACCTTGCTGGCATACTGCTCCAGGGCCACCACTGTGTCTGCGCTGAAGCCCTCGTCATCCTCCGCGGCCAGGTCCTCCAAGCCCACCTCCGTCTGCACGGCCAGGATGGCGCTGTCTGGTGGCACAGCCACGGGGTGGTGAATGTAGGCGGTGGATCCGTCTTCCAGCTGGACGGCTTCCAGGGCACTGGGGTCATAGCCCTCTGCGGGGAACATGTGGTTAGCCCCGGGGCCACACAAGGGCAAGAGGTATGGCAGGGACCCTGGCTTGAAGGTAATGAGAAGTACATACACCAAGGAAGGTTTCAGCATCTCCTGGTCCCTCCCCTTGGGTGATTCACTCTGGCTGGCCCTTCTTCTAGGGCCAGCTCTCCCAAGGACAAGGTCTCCTATGGAGCACTGACTGGAGCTCAGGAGGTCCCTGAGGACCCGAAGGGATCATCATCCTGCTGGCCTTAGATGACCACAAGAACCTCCTAACTGGTGGCCCTCTAATTCCCTCCAGGCCGCACAGCATCAAGAGGGATCTTTGCAGGACACAGGAGATCATGTTACCTGATGGTTCCACTGCTTCCCACGGGTCTCAGGATAGAGCCCGACAACAAAACCCTTATCTTGACACTCAAGCCCCAACGCTCTGGTCCCTGCCTCTCTCATCTTACCTACCTTGCCGCACCCCCCCCACTGGCCCCCACCAAACTTCTGGCTCCTAGCAGTTCCTTGGAACATGCCATTCTTCCTCCTCCTACCTCTGAGCCTCACATGCTGTTCCTTCTGTTCCCTGCTGTCTCTCTTCCTCCAGCTAAGTCTACCCTTCAGTTCTCAGCCTGAGCGTCCCTCCTGCAGGGAAGCCCTCACTGAACTGGATCTCCGTTTATGATAATCAGTTCATTGGTGACAGTTTGTCTCACTTCTATTTCCCCCACTGGCCTCTAGAAGAGCAGGGAGCACGTCTGCCTCTGTTCTCACTTGTACACTCCACACCTAGTGCAATGCCTGCCACGCAGCAGCTGCTCAAGAAACTACCTGCAGAAGGAATAAACCATTACTCCTCAGTACTTAGAGACTTCAGTCTTAAATGTTACTAAGTTTTTACTCCTGGTCTTGGATGATGTCCTTAGGTCCTATCTAAAGACCTAAGAGCTTGCAGCTGTGTCAGAGACAAAGCCACCGCCGAGGCCCATGCTATTGAGCCCCAGGGCTCAGTTTCCCGGAGGCAGACACTGCCGCTCCGATGGTGGGCACCAGGGAAGGTAGGCGAGCCTGCTAATCCAGGTGAGCTTGGGCACTCCAGCTCCCACGGCTATGCCCCAACCTCTGCCAATCCTGTCTCCCTTCCGCCCGCCAGTCGTGATGACCGTGACCCCACCTTTGGGTGTGCGGTGTATGTAGGCCATGCTGCCATCTTCCAGCTGTACAGGTTGTCCATCCTCAAAGGAGAGAGGTTCTGTAAGGAGAGCAATGTTTGCCTTTCTCTGGAGCTCGATACCATCCCACCCCTCCCTCAATGGGAGCTGCCTGGCCTCCATGAGGCTGGGGTATCTTGGGGTGCGCTCACCTTTCTGCACCGTCACTTGGTGAATGTATGCGGTGGTCCCGTCCTCGAGCTGGATCACTTGCCCTTCAAGCAGCTTCTCTCCTGTGCAGGTGGAAACAGAGAGGCGCAGGTCAGGCCCTGAAGAGGGACGGGGGACACCCGCCTGCTTCTCGAAGAGGCCTGTCTGAGGCATGTCTAAGCACAGGCGACATGCCCTATTTCCCCTGCTCCTTGCTTCCCTGGGCCTGGGGCTCAGCAGTACTCGGGGTGAAGACATCCCACCACGAGGAACCCCACAGCAGAGTCCCTTCCTCTACTCAGGGAGGAGCAACTTCATCATTCCACCCATGCCCGCTGAAGTGGGGACTTCAGCCTAACGATAAGCTGCCAAGAATGATCTAAATAGAGAACAAAGAATGCCCTGAAACCTGGAAAGACCTCAGTGGGTCAAAATTCAGCACTCAGACTAACAAATCCAAGTACCTTCCTTGTCTCCCGCTGTGCAGTATGCCAGAACTAGAGCTTGTAATAAGGCAACATAGCGTAGTGGTTAAAAGCAAGCGGCTCTGGAACTGTCCAGGCATCCTGGGTTTGAATTTCAGCTCTCCTCCTTACTAGCTGTGTGTTCTCAGACAGTTTATTAACCTCCCTGGGCCTCAGTTTCCTCCTCTTAAAAAGAGGATTAAAAACTGTGTCTTTGTCACTGGGTTGCTGTGAGGGTTAAATAAATTAATGAATATAAAACAATGCCAGGAGCCTGGGTGGTCAGCCCTCAATAAGCCTTGGCTTTTTTTTTTTAAGATTTACTTATTTATTGGGGCGCCTGGGTGGCTCAGTCATTAAGCATCTGCCTTCGGCTCAGGGCGTGATCCTGGCTTTCTGGGATCGAGCCCCACATCAGGCTCCTCCGCTGGGAGCCTGTTTCTTCCTCTCCCACTCCCCCTGCTTGTGTTCCCTCTCTCACCGGCTGTCTCTCTCTGTCAAATAAATAAATAAAATCTTAAAAAAAAAAAAGATTTACTTATTTATTTGAGAGAAAGCGAGCGGCAGGGAGGGGCAGAGAGAGAGGGAGAGAGAGAAACTTTAGCAGACTTCCTCACTGAGCGCAGAGCCCAACTCAGGGCTTGATCCCACGACCCTGCGATCACAACCTGAGCCAAAACCAAGAGTAGGATGCCTAACGGACTGTGCCACCCAGGCACCCCAAGCTTTAGCTTTTATCATCATAAACCCGCTCTGCATTTTGGAAGAAACAAAATAAAGCGACAGGGAGCTAATGTGAACGCAACTGCTGTGCTACTGCTTGTCCGCTAGGCCTTCTTCCACTGCCACTGTGGGGAATGTCTCCTCCATTCATCTCTGACATTATCATTTCAATTTTCTAATTAAAAGATGACTCACTTAAGGCAACGAGCAAGCAGTATAAAACGTAACAAGACTCCAGAGTTCCTGGGATATTACCTTTCCTTTGCCTCAGATCCTTACTGGGAAGCATTTTTTTCTTAAAGATTTCATTCATTCGCTTATTTATTTTTAGACATGGTGACGGTAGAGGGGGGGCTTACTGGGAAGCACTTATAAGAGCAACAGGCTCTTTGGCTTAGAATTAGGATTAGGGGCTCCTGGGTGGCTCAGTCAGTTAGGCGTCTGCCTTCAGCTCAGATCATGATCCCAGTGTCCCGGGATTGGGCCCCGTGTCGGGCTCTCTGCTCAGTGGGAGCCTGCTTCTCCATCTCCCTCTGCTGCTCCCCCTGCTTGTTCTCTGTCAAATAAATAAATAAATAAATAAATAAATAAATTTTTTAAAAATGTAGAATTAGGATTAGACAGGGATGCCTGGGTGGCTCAGTCGGTGAAGTATCTGCCTTCGGCTCAGGTCATGATCCCAGGGTCCTAAGATCAAGTCCTGCAGCGGGCTGCCTGCTCAGTGAGGAGCCTGCTTCTCCCTCTGCCTGCTGCTCCGCCTGCTTGTGCTTTCTCACTCTTGCAAATAAATAAAGTAAAAAAAAATCTTTATAGAATTAGGATTAGACAGGCCTCTCCTCATGTCCAGTGAGTTTCCCAGGGGATATGGGGGAAAGGAGTGAGAAAGGTAAGAAGGAAGAGGGAAGAGTTCGTGACAAGTGGTTTGCTGACTCCTTTCTTCACAAGTTTCAGGTTTAGGAATTTGAGCTCTTATGTGGGGAAAAGACCAGGCAACTGCTTCTGGCCTAACTCTGCTATGTCCCCCTCAGAAGAATCCGCAAAGTTGCCTCCACACCGAGTCTTCTCAGGTCAATAACCCACAATTCTACAACTGAGCCGAAGACAGGCGAGGTAGAGACAAAGGTAAGAAGTAGGAGAAAGGCAGTAAGAAGAGGGAGTGGGACCCCCTCACCTCTTCCTGCATTTAATGCCTTATCTGTCATGGCCAGGGCGCCACACTTGGGGTTCTGAGAGCCGTAGAGATTCTGCTAGCACAGTGGCGACTGCTTGGAGGCACAAGACCAAAGGTTGAAAAGAGTTACTTGACAAAAGATGTCAACCTAGAATCACCTCTCACACCAGAGACGCCAACGCAGAGGGCCAGGTGGGGACGACAGCTGACTGACATGGCCCTCATGTCCCATTATGGGGAGGTAGCCCTATGTTCCCGTTTGCCCCGAACAGTCTCAGTGAATTTTTATTCACAACACACTCTTCCACTCTCAAAAGTGTTGGGCTTGAATAACACGTTTCATGCTTACCCTGATGACAGACAAATCTCATCAACTTTTAGGCCGCCTGCTGCCTGAGCTGGGCCCAGAGAGAGCTGGCTGCTGACAACGATGACAGTGCCCTGGTCAAGAGCTTCGGAGGAGCTCACTGGGGGAGTGTGGTCCTGGTTCCTGAAGGCTGGCTCTCCCCTCAGCAGTATGAAATTGGTTGTGCATAGTCTGTGTGCGCACATGCGACAGCGCCGTGGAGGAGCCAGAGAACAGCCAGAGAACAGCGACAAGATAAATGGGGAGGTGTGGGAGGCAAGGAGACCCACACATTAAAGGCGAAGACATAAGAAAAGAGGGTGGCTTTCTCAGGCCAAGCGTGGCCACTTGCTTTTTATTCATTCACTCGACCATTCATTCACAGCAGAAGACCAAGGCACGGAGAATAACTAGGTCCGGGGAGCAGACACAGCCATTTCCATGCTTCCTAAGTTCTTCGGTCTCATTCCGCTGCAACTGCAGCAGAGGGGCAAGACCTGTGTTGGGAAGTCTGCAAACAGAAAGTTTCAGGCTCCAAAAGTATTCCAGAGAAGTTCCGCTCTCAAGCAGACGAAGCCAACCAGACCCACCCAGCATAGACAGCTCTTGACAAAAAAACCTTTCCAGAAGGCAAACCCCCCGCCAATGCTGTCATATGGAAAGAGCTTACTAATGAGATTAAGGGGCCTCTTTGTCGTCATCAGGAAGCAGACAATTTAAAATAAAATCAACAAACAATTTCTCTTGGGAACTGAAATATACTTTCACAGTGTGTTGAAATGAAGGCAGGCAATGTTGCAATGACAGCGCCTTCACGAGGACGGTGGTGCTCACAGGGTCCAGAAGAGGCAAAATAAAGAGCAGGAGCGAGGCGATGGCTGCCCAGTGCTGTCCGAGGAGGACAGGCAGGCCATCTGGCACGCCTGCGAATGCTGGTGAGGAAGGAGGCTGTCACAGCGGTGAGTGTCCCTGGCCCGAAGGCCCTGTCCTTCAGTGACGCTCAGTTCTGACTCCACACCCACCTTGAATTTAAGTTTCTTGAGAATCGAATTTCAGGTGAATCCAAATTTCAGATAAACAGCAAATTCTTTTTCAGTACTTAGTATTATTATTTTACTATTTTAATTTCATTTTTTTAAAGATTTTATTTATTTATTTAAGAGAGAAAGAGAGAGGGCACACGAGCACGGGCAGAGGGGGAGGGAGAAGCAGACTCCTCGCTGAGCAGAGAGCCCGATGTGGGGCTCAATCCCAGGACCCCAGGATCATGACCTGAGCCAAGGCCAACACTTAGCAGACTGAGTCACCCAGGCACCCCATTATTTTACTATTTTTAGTGCTTCCTCCCATGTTTATACATATCTAGCTGATGCAGTATTTGGGACATACTTGCACTGCAAAATTATTCATTGTTTATCTGCAATTCAGTTTTTTTTCCCAATTCAAATTTAACTATATAACTTGTATTTTTATTCCTGGCAACCTTAGTGGGGCCTAAGCCACGAGATCTATGCTTGGTGTTCCCCTCTGTACATGGCTTAACTTACTTGAAAGTTTCTAGAAAGCACTGAGAAACTGCACAGGGAATTATCTGAAAAGCAGGAAGTCATATAACCAGCACAGTGTTCATTCATTTCCAGAAATATTTATGACCTACTTACCACATGTAAGGAATTCTGCCTTTCAGAGGTCTTGGTTCCTCTAGCTGGGCTAGTCTGATTTTCTAGGCTGGCCTCAATGGCATTTTCTTTTAAAGAGTTCCCTTTTTGTCAATGACTCACGAAATTCTCATGCCGAGTAAGCTATGGCATGCAAGTGGGAGGGCACGGTGGTAGTGAGACTCAGAAGGGGACAGTTGTCTCCAGAGGCTGGGGGACAGGGTGAGAATCTGGGGTATCTGGAAACACTCACCTTTGACAGCTTGCTGGATATAGGCTGTCGTCCCATCACTGAGGGTCACCGTTTGCAGCCCCAAGCTCTCCATGGCAAACTGCTACTCGTACACTCAGACATGAAGTTGGCTTCTGGCCAGCACCAACAGCCACGGCTAAGGTCAGAGATTTCCTTCTGGGTCACAAGTCTGAGAAAATGGACAGTGTCACATTATGAGTTACATAGCTTCCTCCTGCTACAAGGACACATAAGGAAAGAGTGAATGAGGCCAGCCAAGAAGAAAAAGAGATGAATTCTTCAAAATATAGAACTATGTTGGCTTTTGTGAAGAAGGTTCAAAATATAAAATATTGAAGAATGCTAAAAGTTGAGCGTACAACAGAAGCACACCAGCCAAGCTGACTGTAAAGTAAGATTCACTGATCAAAACCCACTTTTAAACTCACTCTCCTGGCGTGCCTGGGTGGCTCAGTCAGTTAAGTGTTTGCCTTCAGCTCAGATCGTGATCCCTGAGTCCTGGGATCGAGCCCTGCTGAGCAGCGAGCCACTTCTCCTTCTTCCTCTGCCCCTCCCCCTGCTCCTGCTTGCTCGCTCTCTCTCTCGAATAAATAAATAAAATCTTTAAACTCACTCTCCTTAAGAGGAAGCCCCCTTAAAGGCAGGCTGCCAGCCCCAATGCTGCTGGTTCTGCACACATCGCATCTCTACACATTCTGACAGCTCTCCTGTGCTTGGATCCATCCAACCACTGGCCTTGTTGACCAATGTCAGTGAACATCCCCCAGGCCTCACAAACAGAATGAGTCCCCAACAGAACTCCTGATGTGCTCCCCAGAACTGTTCCTCTTTCAGTATCCCCTACCCCTGGGCTGGCATTTCCAGTCACCCAGAATCAGTGGGGTCATCCTTGATCCTCCTTTTCCCTCAAAAGTCTCGATACACCACTATCTGACACCATACACAAAAATTAACTCAAAAGGGATTAAAGACTTGAATGTAAGACCTGAAACCATAAAACTTCTAGAAGAAAACATAGGTGGTAAGTTCCCTGACATGGTCTTGGTTACAATTTTTTGGACTCGACCCAAAAAGCAAAGGAAACAAAAACAAAAATAAACAAGTGGGACTACATCAAACTAAAAAAGCTCCTGCATGGCGAAGGAAACCATTAATAAAATGAAAAGGCAACCTATAGAAAGGGAGAAAATATCTGCAAATCATGTATCTGGTAGGGTGTTAATATCCAAAGATATGAAGAACTCATACAACTTGACAGCAAAACCCCCAAACAATTCAATTAAAAACCAGGTAGAGGATCTGAATCGACATTTTCCAAAGAAGACATCCAAATGGCCAACAGGTACATGAAAAGATGCTCAACATCCCTAATCACCAGAGAAATGCAAATCAAAGCCACAATGAGATACCACCTGTTGGAATGGCTAGTATCAAAAAGATGCAAAACAGCAAGTGTTGGGGAGGATGTGGAGAAAAGGGAACCCTTGTGCACTGTTGGCAGGAATGGAAATTGGTGTAAATTGGAAAACAGGATGGAGGTTCCTCAAAAAATAAATAAAACTACCATATGATCTAGCAGTTCCACTTCTGGTTATTTGTCCAAAGAAAATAAAAACACTGACTTGAGGAAAAAAAATAGACACATTCAGCATTATTTACAATAGCTGAGACATGGAAACAGTGTCCATGGATGGACGAATGGATAAAGGAACTGTAGTGCATACATACAAGGGGATATTATTTAGCCATAAAAGAAGGAAATCTTGCCATCTGTGACATGGATGGACCTAGACAGTATTATGCTAAGCAAAATAAGTGAAAGACAAATACTATATGGTCTCACTCATGAATGTATATTGAATATAAAACACCCAAAAAACACTCAAACTCATAGATGCACAGAACAGATTGATGGTTGCCAGAGGCAGGGGTCAGGGGTCAGCAAAATGGATCAAGAGAGTCAAAAGCTACAAACTTCCAGTTATAAAATAAGTAAGTCATGGGGATATAATGTACAGCATGGTGACTATAGTTAATAATACTGAACTGCATATCTGGCAGTTGCTAAGAGAATAAATCTTAAAAGTTCTCAACACAAGAAAACAATCTGTAATTACGTATGGTGATGGATATTAACTAAACTAACTGGGGTGATCATTTCGCAATGCATACAGATATTAAGTCATTATGTTGTATCTCTAAAACTTAAATACAATGTTGTACGTCAATGATACCTCAATTAAAAGCAATTTTAAAAAACTTAAGAAGTCTATGTACCTACTTTGGGTGAGTATCACCTTTCACATCTTAACTACTGTAAAAGCCTCCTTAACGCATGTCCTCAAATCAACTCTTGCCTGATTCCTAGGCATTCTGTAATATTGTGTCAGAGTGACTTTAAAAGAAAGTACGGGGCACCTGGGTGGCTCAGTGAGTTAAGCATCTGCTTTCTGCTCGGGTTGTGATCCTGGGGTCCTGGGATCAGCCAGAGGTCAGGTTCCCTGCTCAGCAGGGAGTCTGCTTCTCCCTCTCCCTCTGCCTGACCCCTCCCCCGTTCATGCTCTCTCTTAAATAAAATCTTTGGGGAAAAAAAAGTACAAACCTAAATCCACTACTTCCTTGATCAAAACTCTTCAAAAGCTTTCTATGGCCCTTGGGCTCCACCTTGCAGGCAAGGCTGGGAGCCGTTACAAATCCCTGCTGCCCTTGGCGCTACCTCTCCCTAGCATGCACTCGCCTGGAGTCACCTACTTCAGTACTTATCACTGCCTCTTTCACATTTGTTGCCCACACAGGACTTTGGGCTCCAGCCTGGTTTCTGGTTCATGGTGGGCTCTCTGCAAATCCTTGTGGAGTGACTCACCGGGTCCTGTGTGCAAGGAGGGGGGTGCTGAAGCATCCTGCTGGTAGGACTTCCTTTGCATTGGCGGTTGGCCTACTTGAGCCAGAGCCCATAGTAGTGAAGCCTTGTTCTAGGTTTAGCGGTTAAGATTCTCACTGCCACCCGTCCACAGAATTCTCCTGGATTTGGGATCTGGACTGCCTACTTGGTACTCACTATCTGCCAACTGATCTTCTCAATCAGTGCCGCCCAAACGGTTTTCCTGTCAGGGCACCCAGAGAGAAGGCTGTTTGTACATAGCAGATGCTGCTGCTTGAAGCCAGAAGCGACCAGCTGGGGCTCTGGCAGCCCCAAGGGCTGAGTCGGTCAATATCTTTACATAACTACAGCCCACTTGTGACACACTGGTTGGGACGTTCTACTTTAGACTTGCCATCCCTACTAGGATTATTCATTCATTCTGCCCATAAACATTTACTGAATGGGCTAAGATCCTACTAGCAGTAATAGGGAACAGTGCTGTAAAGCAGACCGTGTACTAGGCATTTTATGCATAGTAACTCATTTAATGCTCATGAGGCTATTAATCAATTAAATACTGTTATTATCCTCATCTTATAGTTGAGGGAATTGAAGCCTGAGACACTAAGTAACTTGGCTCAAGTTTGCACAGCTAATAAGTGGGAGAGGAGGATTTTGAATCCAGGCCATCTGGCTCCAGAGTACGCTCTTAAATACTTTACTGTGCGGCCTAGTACAGAGGTTTTTAGCTAAAGCCACCTGAAAACACTACTTTGATGTGCAAGCTTGTGCATTTTTCAGAAAAGAAGGGAGTTTAAGACTGTTATGAGAGTCTTACAGGGATTAAAGGCAAACCATTGGTCTAGATGGGAATTCTGGCATCTGACCCGTCTTACCTGGTCTGCTAGGATCCTGGCAGTGACCCCAACCTTGCCCAGAGCCCTGATAACCACAGGCTCTGGGCCTGGCCTCTCTTCGTCTGCTCCATGACTTTCAGTCTTAAGCAGGGGGAGAAATTCTTTTGGTAACATGTTTTTTGTTAACAGGATTGTCAGTATAAGGACACACATGAGACCTAGGTCTGAAAACAAAGCAGGTGATAGGTTTAAACGGGCTTACAAAATGGCCTCAAATCTTTATGGCTGGCTCCTCTGGCTGCTGTGGCAACAGTTGGTTTAATTTAGCACAACTGTTACTCTATTGGGACTTTTTGAGGAAAATCTGTGGCACGGTTAACAACACAGGTTCTGGAGTGAGACAGCCTGGGATCTAACCCAGGCTCTACCTCTTTGCAGCTGTGTACCCTTGGGCAAGTAACTGAACCTCTCTGAGCTTCAGATGCCACTTGTAAAAAAAAAAAAATGGGGCTAATAATAGCACCTTCATCACAGGGTGCTGTAAGGATTAAATAAGGTCACATATGTCAGCATGTAGCGCAGTGCTGGCACAGAAGTACCCTAGAAAAACTGGCTCTGAGGAGGAGGGGATGAAGAGGAACGTAAAGGGAAGTGCTTTTGAAGCAACGGGCATTTCTAAAGGTGGATAAGTAGTGGAAACAGCCCTGGCCTAGAAGTCTGAAGAAATGGCTTCTATTGCTCAATTCTAGCTCCTGTGACTGCCTCCTAAGCTGTAAGGTGAAGTGCTGCCCCAGATGAACCTAAAATCCTTTCCACTGCTCGTGCTAATTCTATTTGCCACAGAGACACTGTTCAAAGCACTGTACCTATATTAACTGTTTTAATCTTAAAAATAACCCTATGAAGAAATAGGTACACTATCCCCACTTTATGGATGAGGTGACTGAGGCTTAGAGGTAGAGTCATTTATTCCAAGGTCCCACAGCTAGGAAGTGTGGAAGCCAGTATTCCAAGCCAGGCTGGCCGGCCCGGGGCCATACCTCTCAGTATCATAGCCGGTGCATGTCTTCCTTCTGCTAATCCAGTGTGACCCAAGACACCTGACTATTGATTGTTTAACTTCAGTGTCAGCCACCATAACTTAAACCCAGTCCTCCTGGACCCGACCACAATGGAAAGAGGGAAAGAGCTGGTAGCCACATTTTCCAAAATAACACTTCTTAGACTCAAAGAAAACAAATCTCCACTCCTTTACGTGTTCTCATGTCCAGGCTAAATATTCAATTTTCCTCCCTAAGCCCATAATATAAACCTTTAAAACAGTCCACTCTGGCTCTCCAACCTTTTCTGATCTCTGGTGCTGCCTTCCAACAGAGCCTGACCTCGGGCGGGGAGACGGTGCTTCGTGGCTGCCAGGAGTGTACAAGTGTCTGATTGCCATTTTTCTCCCTTTCCTTTGTGAAACAATGCTCTCCTCGGAATCCTTCTGTGCTGGTACTAAACTAACAACAGCAATACTGGCAGAGCCAGAGAGAGGCTTGTCACTGCCATAGGACGGCTGTGACTGCACATTTCCTGCCTGCACTTGACATTTCAGATTCATAACTCCTGTGGCCTTCTGAGCAAGGACAGAGGGGGAGCAGGGGCAGCTGCTCTGTTTTCTCCTTGTAGGGTATGAGGTTTGTCAGCTCCCCAGTGACCTAAGCAGGGTGTAAGGGAGAGACAGACTGGGGATTGTGGGTTGGGGAGGGGAGAGAAGAGCCATGGCAATGGGTAGGGATGAATTAGGGAGTACTCCAGACTCTTCCAGAATTTGCAGCCAGCTTCTGTTTGTTGCATTTTAAAATGAACTTAACCTATTGTTGGCTCTGATGCAGGAAAGAGCCGTATTGCTTCATAATATATAAATGTTTCCTAATGTAAAAACGTAAATTATAATTTATTGGGGAGAGATAACATTTAGAAAAGCTTTTTAGATACTTCAGATCTTTAGGTCTTTCTATGAAACAAGATGTGCTTCCTCAAAGCAGAAAATTAAGGGCCACGAAAGATGGGAAACTAAATGGCAACCATATATTTGTGTTTCTGCACTTTGGCACAGTTCGGATCTCATCTGACCCATACCCAAGCTAGGCTGCCTTGACTAAAGGCACCTGTTCACTCTTCCATCATTTTCTGCCAACCCGAACTCCTCGGACATTTGGAACAAGGCTTTCTGTGCTCTGCTTCAGCCAGCGCAGAGGATAACTGTATTTAAAAGCCCCCCACCCCCGGCCAAAAAAAAGAAAGAAAAGAAAAAAAGAAAAAAACCAGAACATTTACTTGGAAAGAGAAGAATGTTCAACTTTGGGGGGGGGCATGGAAGACTTAATTTTCACTCAGAAAATTCCTCATTTGGAAATAAACAAAACTTCTCAGAGAGGACAAAGTGACACTAGGTTGGGAGAGACAGAGGCTGAGAGAGTCAAGTGGCAAACAAATGCGAACCAGATTTGGAAGAGCTGTAGTAAAATGATTCAGTATTTGTTATTATAGAAAAAGACTTCAATGCACACACAAAACACCTAGCGAAACAGGCTTGGTTCTGTGGGTTTCCAAACACTAAAGAGAAAACAGGAAATTAGTAACAGAAACTTGCATTAACATAACACATATTTAAAACATCAGCTAAACATCTCTTTGCAAAAGGCACACTGATTTTAAAAGCCCAAATCACTTTTTAGTATGGTTCCTATTTGGCTACTATAGATTTATAGATTTGAATTAGTCACAGAAAAGAGAGTAATTAGGCAAAGTGGATTATTTTTAATTCCGAAGGGCAATGAAAATGCAGACCCCTTTAGTGCAGAACAGAATTCATTTAAACTAAAACAGGTAACTTTAAAAACCTAATTTTCAGTCCTAATTTAAGGTGAATTTTAACACCTAAGTTTATAAACCCTGAACACTGAATCATGGCTGAGTTTCAAACCCACCTTCAGTCCATGAAAAGAAAAGTCCACAATAAAGTCATTCTAGAAGGTAATCCTAAGGGCGTGCTTTATACGAATATGCAAATTAATACAGATACTATCAAGTTACATCTGACTTGTTTCTGGAATTCAACTTGGGGTCACTGATGGCTTGTGAAGGGCTATTTTTTTTTTTTAAGGTTTTATTTATTTGTCAGAGATAAAGAGAGTGAGAGTGAGAGACAGAGAGAGAGAGAGCACACAAGCAGGGGGAGCAGCAGGCAGAGGGAGAAGCAGGATCCCCACTGAGCCAAGAGACTGATGCGGGACTCTATCCCAGGATCCTGGAATCATGACCTGAGACAAAGGCTTAACCAACTGAGCCACCCAGGTGTGCTTTTTTTTTTTTTAAAGATTTTATTTATTTGACAGAGAGAGTGCGGGCACACAAGCAGGGGGAGAGGCAGGCAGAGGGAGGGAGAAGTAGTCTCCCCACTGAGCAGAAATCCCAGGACCCTGGGATCATGACCTGAGCTGGATGCAGACACTTAACTGACTGAGCCACCCAGGTGCCCAGGGAAGAGCTATTTAAAAATGAAACATGCCATCAGCCAGGAGGAGGGACTGGATCATCATAGTTACTTAAGAGCATCATGTTATTTAAAAACATCACCCCGGGACTAAAAGGTTAAATTTATTCCATCAGTTGCTCAAAATGGAACAATATCCAAATCTCAACTAGGAAGAAAAAGCAGTTTTCTCTTTTGAAGCAAAAGAAAATCAAGTCAAAAGAAGAGTTAGTTTTTTTTTAAAAATCAGTATTAAAGGAAAATATTAAAGAAAATATAAGACAGGATATTAAAAATACATGCAACTTAAATATACACTTAAAATGGATAAGATGGTGAATTTTATGGCATGTGTATTTTACCACAATAAAAAAAATTAGGTGGGAAAAAAAACCCCACACACGACACATACAAACTTCCAAGAACAGTATCAAATTCCCACTGGACAAATAAGGCTACAGTATGAATTCATGCAAGGAAAAACAATAATAGTAAATAAATAATACAAAAAAGGTTTACCCTCATTGGTAATTAAAGTACAAGAAAGAATAATCATGGTGGTATTATACTTATCCCATTACCATAAATCAAAGTAAAAGTATTAACATCCAACAGACAATGAGATACCACTAGACACCTATCACAATAGACCAAATTCAAAACAATGATAACACTAATGATGGCAAGGATGTGGAGGAACAGGAACTTTCATTCGTGGCTGGTGGGGATGAAATGGTACTGCAGAAGGCAGTTTGGCAGTTTCTTACAGAATTTAACAGTCTTACCAAAGGATCCAGCGTTCCTACTCCTAAATGGGTTGAAAACTTACGTCCACAGAAAACCTGCACATGGCTGTTTACAGCAGCTTTATTCATAATTGCCAAAAGCTGGAAGTAACTAAGATGTCCTTCAATAAACAGTGGTACATCCAGACAACAGAATATTTTTCGGTGATAAAAAAGAAATGAGCTATTAAATCATGAAAAGACATGGAGGAAACTTACATGCATTTTGCTAAGTGAAAGAAGCCAATCTGAAAAGGCTACACGCAGTATGGTTCCACCTATATGACTTCTGGAAAAGGCAAAACTATATAGAGACAGGAATAATATCAGTGGTTGCCAAGGGTGTGGGGGGGTGGGAGAGGATGGATGCGCAGATGGAGCGCAGGACATTTTTAGGTCAGTGAACGGTTCTGTAATGGTGGACATACACCTGACATTATGTATTTGTCAAAACCCATAGAATATACAGCACAAAGAGTGAACCACAATGCAAACTATGAACTTTAGTTAATACAAATGCATCAATATTAGTTCATCAATTGTAGCAAATACACCACACCAACGCAAGATGTTACTAATGGGGAAAACTGGGAACTGGGGGGGGGGTTATATGGGAACTCTGCATTTTCATTTCTTTTTAATTACTTTAAAAAAGATTTTATTTATTTATTTGTCAGAGAGAGAGAGAGAGAACACAAGCAGGGGGAGTGGCAGGCAGAAGGAGAAGCAGACTCCCTGCTGAGCAAGGAGCTGGATGCAGGACTCTATCCCAGGACCCTGGGATTATGTCCTGGGATCATGTCCTGAGATGAAGGCAGATGCCTAACCAACTGAACCACCCAGGCATCCCTCTTTTTTTTTTTTTTTTAAGATTTTATTTATTTTATTTGAAAGGGAGAAAATGAGTGAGAAAAATGAGTGAGAGCACGAGCCGGGGGAGGGGCAGAGGGAGAGGGAGAAGCATACTCCCCACTGATTAATGCGGGGCTTGATCCCAGGACCCCAGGATTATGACCTGAGCTGAAGGCAGACGCTTAACCAACTAAGCCACCCAGGTGCCCCGGGAATTCTCTGCATTTTCTACGGAATTTTTCTATAAACCTAAAAATGCTCAAAGAAATAAAGTCTGTTAATAATTTAAAAAATATATATATATGTGTGTGTGTGTGTGTGTGTGAGTGTGTGTGTGTGTGTATCTCCAACCAACAATGTTGGCAAAGCCAGGAGGCAGGCACAAATGGGCCTTGCAGACAGTGCTAGAGACTGCTTCAGGCTCTCCAGAGGACAAACCATCAATGCTTAACCCCACCAGGGAAGGCTCAGGATCTGAGATCTAAGAACCTCATCTTCATAATTCATTCCACAAAAGCAATGCACAGAAAACAGCACTACTTGCACAGGATGCTTGTTTAAGCCTTTTGGACAAGAACCATGAAGACCATATGGATTAATGGAGGAAAGTGAACAAAGGAACACTAAGTGAAACAAGACATAAGGTTGCACACTCTTCCAGTTTCAACTTGCAGACACCTTAACTCCAAGTGAGGCGAGAGCAAAAGAGGCCAAAAAGAAACGAGCAGGTGTACTAAAAGGAAGGGGTATAACCTTTAAAAAAGATAAAGTCGCTGAAATGAAAGAAACCAGCATGGAGCTGAGAGGCACTTCTCCACTGGATATGAAACGCATTTGCTTGGTTGCCAGCTCCTCCCTCTTGGGTCTCCCTTTATTCCCCCTCAGCCCTCCCATCACTAGCTGCACCTCGTCCCTGCCAAGTCCTGCAGAAAAAGACATCTATTTCTCCTTTAATTCATGCCAGTCTAAGGACTGAGGTAGGGAACTCCTTCCTCTAGGCTTTTCCTTTCTTCTAACCACCAGAGGTCCGGCGACTATTTTTTTAAATGCTGTATTCCTCAAACTGGGCTGTGCTGTGCTTTGTATGTCTTGAAGAATAGAGTGTCAAGGTGGGGTCCCATCATTGAGTATGCTATGTTGATCTGTAGGTGATCTGTATATATTTTTTTAAGATTTTATTTATTTATCTGATGGAGAGCAAGAGAGTACAAGCAGGAGGAGCAGCAGAAGGAGAGGAAGAAGAAGGCTCCCTGCTGAGCAGGGAGCCTGATGTAGGGCTCGATCCCTGATTTGAAGGCAGACGCTTACCCGACTGAGCCACCCAGATGCCCCAGTGATCTGTTTATTTTTAACTCAGAGCAATGTCTACGAGGCTGTGGGGGAAACCCGCAGAGTCTTCCACTGCTGGGGGAGTATACATTGGTATGACCTCTGTGTAGGGCAATTTGGCAGTATTGATCAAAAGTACAAATGTACCTATCATCTGACCCAGCAATTTCATGTCTAGCCTGCAGGAAGACATATGTGTGTGGAAAGCGGCACCAGTCTAAGGTTAGTCATGGCACCCCTGTACATAGTAATAGCAAAAACATGAGAAGCAGCATAAATATCTATCAATATGGAACTTCTACACAATGCAGACATCGGTAAAAGGGGAAGGTCCTTACATACTGACATGCAAAGATCCCCAAAACATATTAAGTAAAAAAAAAAAAAAAAAAAAAAAAAAAAGAGAAGGTATAAAACAGTGCCTTCGGTATGCTGCCACCGGCATACAAAAATCTGTGGCAAGATGGTCAGGAAATGACTAACTAGGGTTGCTTGCAGAAGGGTAACCAAGTGACTGGGGAATAGCAACGCAAGGTTGACTTTTCACTGAACTTAGGCCTCGTGAATGTATTATCTATGTTAAAGGAACAAATACAAATACATGAATAAAAGAAGAAAGTCTGAAAGCATGTCTTGCACTCCTTTTGTTGGCTTCAAGAGTATCTGATCCTCTATTCATGAGGCTTGGCTAGTTCAGCGCTGACAGCCCAGACTTGAGGTTATAGGTTTGTAGCAAAACCATATCTGAGACCTTCGCTTCACAACTCATGGATCACATGGAAAGGTGACGAAGCTGAGTGTGAGGCAACAGCGAATGTCCACAGGACCCGAGACCATGCTGGCTCTAGCACATGTGGCCCCGGCCTGGTCACAAGGGGGGGTCCGGCCGAAGTCGTGGCTGAGCGGGGGCTGCCTTTCTCCCTGTTTCTGTGGCCTCAAACAGGACGCCCTAAGTTGAGAGGATGATATTCTCAGACAGAGAGAACTCTCTCAGGGACACCCTCCACATCTAAGCCTCAGGTTGGTTCTGCAATCTCACGGAGCCCCCATTTCCTTGGGTCTTACCGTAACTCTATGGGTGTCATGCTTTATCAACTATCCCATGGCAGCGGGACTTCCAATAATGCAGTGAGAAACAGTACCAAGGTAGCAAGTTATATCTGGGCATCTCAGAGATGAACCATTTACTGAGGGCAAGCTCAGGGCGAACGTTGACCTTCTGGCTGGTGACAGTATAATGTGCTGTGAGGCTTTGAACATCACATCCAACAGCCCAGATCTTTTTGATTCTAGGCTCTAAGTGAGGAGCTTAAATAGGCCCTGCGCTTCTTACCAGCAAAACAGAGACAACTGCATAGGATCCAGGAGATCCTCACATCGACACCCACTTCTCTACCTTGACTGAGAGCTGCCAGGCCAAGGGGCATCTAACGTTTTGTCAGTAGCTTAAGGCCATCGGTTAAAGACAAAGGCTTTAGCTGAACTTGGATTTTAGTTCAGCGGTTTTGTTTCACTCACCAGGACAAAATTTCTCCACTCTGTTAAATGAAATTTGATGATTACATATTCACCCTAAAAAAATTTTGTGGGTGACCTGTCAGTGAAGATGGGCTGTATCCTGTACTCTTCTTTAGCTGATCAGAGACTCTCCCTACAATATAAACACTGACATCTAAATGACACAAGGATAAACACGGCACAGCGATTGTGCTTCCAGATGCAGTGACAGGATTACTCTGCCACGGTATGTGTCCTCCTTAAATTGGGACTCTTCTGGGGGAAAAAACCACACTCCCACTTTCTGTTATACTGCTTGTGACTTACGTTTCAGGACAGCATGCGTTTTGGCGTAATCGGCACCTAACAAAGAATGTGTCCCTAGACACTAAATGAGTAATACCAGTAGACCACATAGCTTACTGAGCTCTTTAGCTCAAATCTGAATCCTAAATCAGCTCCACTTACTGTGAATGAGCTCTAATGGAGACTCCTGAGGCCAGATTTGAAACCATCTACAGAACTAGGAGCTCCTGAAGAGAAGATCCTAGCAGAGGGGTAGATGTTGAGTGAAAGAATGAAGGAGGGAAGAAACGGAGTCCCACTGCCCCAGCTCTTCCTCAGCCCCAGCTAGGAGGACCATGTTCCCTCACTTGGGATATCATCTTGCCTCATCTCCGACATCTACATTCACTTTTCTCCCAGACCCAGGTCAAGCACAGGCTTTCCCTGGCTAATGTCACAGCCGACCACCAGACTCTGGCCTGCCTCCTCTGCACGTAGCAGCGAAGCTGCCCCGGGGAGCTAGTCTGTGGGGTTCCACGAGGGCACAGATGCATCTTCCCTGTCACTGTATCCTCTGTGTCCAGCACTCACTGGATGTTACCTCAGCGAAGGAAGGAATATGACCACCAACACTGCTACCTGGTGTAGGGCTCAGCAGTTTTCAAAATGCTCTCAGATATACAGATAGGTTATCTTGTTGACTCCGAGCACTAATTCACTGACTCTCACAATGGGTGTGGGCTGAGAAGAGAGCTCGTTTTCAGTCTACTGCAGTCATTTTGCAGATGAAGATTTGGAGGCCACAGCTGGGGGACGGAATTCCAAAGGCTCACGCAGCTAGCGGGAGGCAAGCCGGGCCTCACACCTGAACTGCCAGTGTTCTTCCACTGTACTGCCCTGTCTCTTGCTCAGGAATAGTGTTCTTTCAGCTCTCAGGTGAGCAAAAATTTCCGTATGTCTAACAGACTTGTCTATCCAGCTGCTTATGCAACATCTCCATGTCCCCAAACACCTGAAACTTGACACATTCGCAAGTGAACTCCTCATCCATCCCTTCTCACACCCTGCCCCCTCCTCCAGGCTCCCCCATTTCAGTAAATGGTAACTCCATCCTTCAGTTGCTCAGGCCGAAAATGAGGGGCCATCCTCAACTTCTCTATTTCTTTCGCATGCCATATCCAATCCATTGGCAGAATCTGCTGCCTCCTCTTTCAAAATATAACCAGAATCCAACCACTTCTCACTCTTCCACTGCTTTAACTTTGGGTTCAAGCCATCGGCTTCCCTTGCCTAGACTCTTACTGTAGCCTCCTAACCGGCTTCCCTCCTTCCACTCTTGCCTTCTACAGGTTATTCTCACCAAAGTAGCCAGAATGATCCTGAATGTCAGATCATGCCACTTATCTGCTTAGAACCCTTCAATGGCTCCTCTCCCATGCTGCACAATAAAATCCTGACATGACCTGCCACCAACCCATTCCCACCCCCACATCTCCTGCTCTGTCTCCCCTGTCTTACTCTACGGCAGCCAGACCAGCTGGCGTCTTCATGTTCCTCGAATATAGACTATACGAGGCATACTCCTGCTCTGGGAACTTGCTGTTCTCTCTGACCGGAATACATTTCCCCCAGATATGTGCTTGACTCACTGCTTAACTTCTTACAGGTTTTTGCTCAAATGTTACCCTTTCAATGAGAACTTCCGTAACCACCCTATTTAAAATTTAACACCCTGACTCCTGGTACTCTCTCCCTTCTCTGCTTAATTTTCTCAACATAAGATTTTACTTGTTTATTTGTTTATTGTATGTCTCTCCCCAACAGGTGAGCTCCTTAAGTCCTGAAACTTTGTCTTACTTGTTGCTCTTTTTTTTTTTTAAAGACTTTATTTATTTATTTGACAGAGAGAGAGACAGCCAGTGAGAGAGGGAACACAAGCAGGCGGAGTGGGAGAGGAAGAAGCAGGCTCCCAGCAGAGAAGCTCGATGCGGGGCTCGATCCCAGAACGCCGGGATCACGCCCTGAGCTGAAGGCAGTCGCTTAATGACTGAGCCACCCAGGCACCCCCTTACTTGCTGTTCTAACTCCAGGTACTGAAAAGTACCTGGTCTCTAGCAGACAGCAAACATTCGTGGAGTGAATGAATGAATGAGTGAATGAATGAACATCCATATCTTTAAGATCACCCAGTAATCTGAAGGCCTTTGGCCAGAAGGGGAAGACTCTAGTTGGGATCTGGTCTCTCCTTCACCTCCCACCCCTCACACTGCCTCACCTTCTCAGGTTTAGGGCAATAGGTGCTTACTGCCAGCATGTTACAATTTCTGGGCCACTGGTACAAAATTTTTGCATTTACTATCCTGCTATCTCACAAACAGAAGAGGGCAGGGATAGGTTAGATTAAATATACTACTTAACCTAGATAATAGTACTGACTCAGTAACATTTGTGTTGAGGTGTTTTCCAAGGAACATTGCTAAGTTTATACTTGTTCACCTAGCTTTTTTTTTTCACTTCTATTATGGATTTCAAACATACCCCAAACTAGAAAGAATAGTGTAACATGTCCCACGAACCTATACTCAACTTCCACAACTGCCAACATTTTGCCAATTTCATTTCCCCTATTCCCTGGTTGTCTTCACAACCCCCAGTAAATATTTCACCAGGCTGTTTTCTTGAGAACTGGTCTGTATATAACAGACCCTGGCCTTGTTACCAGTGTGTTCTAGCCACTAGGGCAACCAATCCCTCTAGTCTTACCAGATATACAGTAAAAAACCAGCACTCACGCCCATTCCCCCAGCCGACCAATGACTGAAAAAGGAAGTGTCTGAATTCCAGACTGTTTAAATCAAGGGACTTGCCCATTACTCCTCTGCAGGGATTTGGGGATGGGGGGTTGTTGTGGCTACAAAAAGAACACAGACATGAGCTGTTTTTACTTGTTTCTACCTGATGCAGAATTTGAGTGAGTTCATTCAATTCAGTCAGTATTTACGGACTACCTCATAATGTAAGGGACCAGATTAAGATGACAGAAGACAAAGGAAACCCAGCCTCTGTTCTCAAGGAGATCACTATGCGTCTGGGGAGTGGGTGAAAAGTACACAAATAACTAAGATCCATGGCAGACTATGTCCTGTGTCCTAAGAAAGATCAAGCAAGCCTAAGGCAAAAGCTTCTTTCAAAAATCAATTTGTAGACCCCAGGGTTTACCCCTTCCTTAACTCTAGGTTTGTCCTCTGCTGTTACTTATTGCTATACAGCCAACAAGAACATTATAGGGGACCTGGCAATTTGGTGACTCACAGAAGAGACCTGGGGATGTGGATCTTTAATGTCACATTTTGCTATTCACCATCCAGTGTTCCGGTGGGAGGGAACTGGAAAATCCTCCCAAAGCTTGGAAAACAACTGGGCTAATTCAATGCCGGCAGAAGC
The DNA here is from genome assembly GCF_002007445.2 of Ailuropoda melanoleuca. NCBI lineage: Eukaryota > Metazoa > Chordata > Mammalia > Carnivora > Ursidae > Ailuropoda > Ailuropoda melanoleuca. The sequence goes on along the minus strand of NC_048222.1, from coordinate 30,157,736 downwards.
TAACACCCAAAGCATTCTACCCTGAGGGCATAGACGCAAGCCGCTTCAGAAACTGAGGAGGATCATGGGAGTGTGTCAAGGAGACAAGCCTAGATCAATTCAGGATTTCCAAGATCTCTCTCCTTGCCACCTAAAGGACGGTGATCTTGGTGATCTATGATCAGAAGTTCCTAGAGAAGAGTGTGGTTCTTTGGACAAACCGAAGAGGCCAATGAGGTTTGGCTAAACAGTGCTGTGTATGAAGGTAGGAGAGCTGAGAGTGGCAGGGTCATTCATGGGGCCCTGGAGTTAGATGCACAGAAGAGTGGGAAAAAAGGAGCAGCGGTGGGATGAGAGGAACATTTGCATCATAACTGATGTTACCAAAATTGGTGAGGAGAGGATGGCTGGGAGAAAAATATGAGGAAGGATAGGAAAAGGCACTGTGAGAAGGGGCAGGGATCCAGGGAGAGGGGAAAGGAGGAAGACAATTCGGTTTGAAAAGGAGTTCACTGATGACAAGGAGGAGGATGCCATGAGATCCGGGAATGTGGGAGGCAGGAACTTTTAGGATACTGTGCAGAATGTGAAGAGGAGGGACCTTAGAACGGGAGGGTGTACAGGTTATGAAAGATGGGTTCATGATGGGATGGAAGGGCCTCATTTCACTGAAGCTGGGGGAAGGAAGTCACTAGATAAAGGGCTAATTAGATGAAGGCTCTGGGTAACAGGACTTGGCAGAGGTTGGTAGAAGGGAGGCAGCTAGAACACTGAGAAGAGACTGAAAATAGGAAATCATATGAGGAAAGACTACTGGGCTAGAGGGTTTTAGAGTATCTGAATTCCTGGTGGGGAAGGGACTTAACAGGATGAGTGGGTCTGGGGTCAAGTGCCAGTGAAGTGGCAGTCCCCTTAGGGTGAGTGAGAGAGTGGAGTGAGGGCTGTATGAGGATGTGTGAACAAAAGATGAAGAGAGGTATTAAGGTGCAGGGGTCTCAGGGCACATGGAAAGTGGGTGGAAAGGGGTGGAAAGTCATGAATAATGAATGGGTTGAGGAAGTCACTAAGCCATGGGGCAAAGGGTAACAGAAACCTTGGGGGTCATGGAATAAGCTGATATTGGGCTTAGGAATCATTAGAAAATAAGGAACAGGGAGCTCAGGGTGACCTAGAAAACGCCAGGTTTGGGGGCAAGAGGTAGTGGAGCAAGTGGGTTTTGAAGACTGTGGGCTCAAATACTCGCTCTGCTACTTATCTGTTTCAGGTTCTTTATTTATTTGAAACAAACCGAACCAACAGAAACGGGAAATGGTGGTGGATATAGTAATAATCACCTCTTGGGGTTGTTGAAAGGTAAATTTAATTTATACATATAAAGCATGGCACACAGTAGGTGCTCAGCCAGTCATAATTAAAGAAGGATGAGGTAAAGAATCAGAGAAGGAGGAGGCCACAGCAGAGATAAGAGAATGGGGATTCCCAGAGCTCAGGGGTAGAAAAGTTATGTACTGCATGGGCCCTGTCTCCTCTGTTGAAACCCTAGCACCCAGGACAAAGTAAGACCCATAGGAGGCTCTCAGCTTGTAGTTAACGGTTCCCATGGGCCAGGCATGATGCCTGGTGCTTTGTATGCACCATCTCAGGCAAGATTATTACCCTCCCTTAGCAGAGGTGGAGGCTGAGGGTTCAGAGAGGCTAAATGGTAATGCCTGAGGTGCCACAGCTGAAGAGCCAGAGTCAGACCAGAACTGAGGTCTTTTATCGCATCAATGCCCCTAGCTGAAGCACTCTGCGATCCTGCCGTGCAAACATGTTAACTGATGGGGCCTGATCGAGGGAAATGGGTATGGACTATTAAGAGTGTAGGGGGTCACAGAGTGAGGGAATAAGGTTCATGAAGCAACTGGACCCTGAGGTGAGGTTACAAGAGTAAACTTCTAGGGAGGGTACAAAAATGACTGCAAACAAATATTATCTTGACTGAGAACTGCAGAATTTCACAGCTGGAAGGAAACTCTGAAATCACTTAACCCAGCCTTATCACAATACAGATGACAAGCTGAGGCCCAATGAGGAAGGGACCTGTCCCAGGTTTCCAAAGCACAATGGTGGCAAAGCCGGGACTTGAGTCTGGGGTCACAAACTCCATCTAGAATTCTTTGATGCCTCCAACTAGTACCACTACTTCATATTCATCTCTACATCTTCCTGGGCACCAACATGGTGCCAGGGCACTTGTAAGTCATGTGCTGATTGACACTGAGGGTGCAGAGAGGGATGTCGGTGGGGGTGATTTTAGGATGAAGGGGGAGCATGGAATGAGGATCATGAGGTTACAGGGCAAAGAACGGATTGTTAGATATTGAGGGTTACGTAGAAGATGACTGGGTGGGAAACTATTGGAGTAGGGCTTTAGAGTTACCAGGAAAGGTTTGAAGGGAGCCACCAAGTTTGTGGGTGAACACAGGGTAGAACCGTGGGAGTTACCGGACCAATGGGGTCATTGAGAAGGTTGGGGGGTCACCTAGGAGGGGCTTGAGGGTCTCGGGTCTTGAGTCACTGGATTAGAACTGAGGGAGTCACTGGGCTGTTGGGTGCCTGGGCAGAGGTGGGGAAATTCCTGGGTTGACAGTCAATGAATAAGAATTGAGAATTACCTGGCGGGATTTTAGGGTCAGTGGGTGGGGTGTAGGGTCACAGAGGTGGAGGCGGGCGTGGGGTTTGGGAGCCGGGGTGGGGTTTAGAAGTCCTGGGGGAGGAGTCGCAGGGCGGAAAGAAGGGGCAGGGATGGGGGCCTGGGTCCCGGGTGGGGGAGGGGTCAGGTCGCCGTCTAGCCGCCCGGACGCTGGGCTAGGGCCGGAGGAGGGTGGGCACGCCGGGCTCGGGACCTTCCCGGGGCCCTGCGCCCGCCCGTCCTCCCACCTGGGCACGGTGGACCCACTCTTCCCGCAGCCACCAACCTGACAGCCCCCGAGGGCGACTCCGCCGACAGACCGCCATGCACCGGGCCCCGCCACCAGCGCCGGCCCCGCAACCCGCCTGCGCCATAGCCCGCCCGCCCGCGCGCAGCTTGCCTCGCGCGATATCCAGGTTCCAGGGCCGCCGCACTTTCCTCTCCTCGCGGCGCGCCTCTACCGGGCCCCGGAACCCGTATAGAAAATACAGGGCACGCTCCACCCCGCACCCCCCGGCGCCGCGGCAGCCGTTCCTACTTATCCAGGTTCCCGGGACCCTGGAGCCCCGGCGGCCGGGCCCTGAACCGTGCCCCTCAGAGCCCCGCCCCGCCCCCCGGCCGTGTGACGCACGGCCCGCGAGGCCCAGCGCCCGGGGAGGGCGTGATGACGTCAGGACGCCTCGGTCAGGGCCTGGGCGCGGCTGGCGAGCCGGGTCGTCGCTATAGCAGTGGGGAGCCGCCACCTGTCCCTCCGAGGGACTCGGTCCACCTGAGGTCTGAGTAGGCAGCGGGGAGGAGCCCAAGGCCCCGAGGGCTCCGCGCTCTCTAGTCGGCTGCCTGCAGGCGAAAAGGGCGCTTCAGGAGCCGGGGGTGGGGGGACAGGAGGGTTAGGTTGTGAGGGAAGCCGTTCCCGCGGATCCCACTGCCCGCACTGGGGCTGCGGACCTTCTCCTTGGGGTTCAGAGCCCCGGGGCTTCCTCCTGCGCCTAACCGCCCCGAAGCGCTTTACTGTGCGCAGTCCGCAGGCACTGCTTACGATCTTCGAGCCAACCCCCTGAAGGAAGCAATTGCAGGTATTAGTAGCTCCTTCTCGAAAAGGACGTCATTGAGGAGCCTTGAGAGGCGCCCTGACGGCCCTCGTGGGTTCTCTCACGCTCATTCCCCCGTCAGCCCCACTCGCAGCCTTAAAGCCAGCTACTCCCCACTGTAGGCTCGCCTCGGGGTGAGCAAAACCAAGCCCTTTTGCAATTTCCCCCTTCCAGAAGGGAGGGGCTACGGTTGGGGAATTCGCAGAAATCCACGGAAAAATTAAAAGGGAGTGAGCTTTTGGTAAAACGTTAAAAATAACAGAGGAGTTATTAAGGAACTGGCAAAGGTGGCTTCTTAGGAGAGGAATTGGGTGCCTGGAGGAATAAGGTGAGAAACTTTTCCCTCTCCTTTGAGACTTTTAACTTTTTTTTGTATCCTCCCTCCCCTCACCCCAAAAAATTTAACTTAAAAAAAAAAAGAATTTTCAAAGGAAGTATTCCGATAAAATAGAAACATTTACAAAGTACAGGGTTTGGGGCCTATGGTAGCTAACGATGCCATTGAGGGCACTGACAGCTTCTTTCCTCCCCTATCAAAAGAGTTTAACCAGAAAGCTCGTTTTTCAGTTTTAGGCATTCCCTCTTGCCAATCATTTGTTTTGACACAACCTTTCCAGAGGTGGGACTGGGGCCAGAGTTCTCTCAGGTTCTCAGTTTCAGTGGGCAGTGAGTGACAATTGATGGCCCATGCTTATGGTTAATAATTGAGCCTTTCTATACCTCCTGGTGTAGAAATAAAAGCCTGACCACTGTGGTGGTCTTTCTGTTCCTTTTTGGTGGAAGTTTGGCAAATTACTTTACATACCTGCAGAGAGAATAAGTAACATGTCCTGTAGCATAAACTCCTGGTTAGAAATAAAGCAGGGAATAGAACTCGGGGTTGTCCTAGTTTGCCCCAGCCCCCTTTTTCCATAATAAAAAATACATTTATCCTTTCTCACATTCCATGCGGATCCTAATCTAATTGGCTAATCACCTCTCCTATTACAATGAACAAAAACTGTGGGAAATCAGTGTGTGACTTTGAAGTAGTAAGATTACACAGGAGAACTGGTGAGGAACATATTTTGGAGTGGAGTATAGAAGGTCATGTCTAGCAGCTTATGTTCTGCCTTTGAGCCCCACCCTGGCAATATACTACCATATCAGCTAGTGGTCTTTTTTTTTTTTTTTTTAAGATTTTATTTATTTATTTGAGATAGAGAGAGAGGGAGAGCGTGAGCACGAGTTGGGGGAGGGGCTGAGGGAGAGGGACAGGAAGACTCCCTGTTGAGCAGGGAGCAGATGTGGGGCTCAATAATCGCCAGGACCCTGAGATCATGACCTGAGCCAAAGGCAGAGGCTTCACCGACTGAGCCACCCAGGCGCCCCTAGGCTAGTAGTCTTAACATTTTTAAAAAATGGAATCTATAAAAGAATTTGAAAGGACAGTATAACCCCTTGTTCATTTAAAAGTTGGTATCTAAATTTCCCATCACAAATTTAAGTACTATAGAAGATATAATTTCTGAGTTATTGTAAATTTTAACATTTTAAATTAAAACCATTCTGTAACTCTTAATTGTATCCAGTGGACTCCAAATACCCTAAATATTTGATGCCCACCATCATCTATTTAAAATATGAACAAGCCCTTCTTTAGAAGAAATTTTATATGGTTCCCTTTCTTCTTGAACTCCTAATTCCATCACTTCCCCTACAGAACTGTATCCTAATTAGTATGTTTTTATGTTTTAAAGACTTTTATTGATCACTGTCACACTTCTTTGCAACAAGAATTAGTATAAATTTTAAGTTTATTGCCTGTGACCATAGGCTTTTATTGTTAAAAAGTTTCTTTTGAATTGAATTGTCATTACAGTTATTACTGGTACCCAATTTATTAAAAAAACATAAATATATTACATGTTTTTATAACTTGGGAAACCTAACAAGTACAATTTTTTTTGAAAATGCATCCCTTGGGGTGCCTGGCTGGCTCAGTCAGAAGAGCATGTGACTCTTGATCCTGGGGTCATTAGTTCGAGCCCCACATTGGGTGTAGAGATTACTTAAATGAATAAATAAAAACTTAAAAAAAAAAAAAGAAAATGCATCCCTTAATGAGAAATATGGTGTTTGTCAATTAATTCAGTTATTTATGAATGAGTATTACTTAATGATAGGAGATAAGGTGAAATATCCATTCTCTGTTTTTTATTTTTATAGACAATAAGCATTGAGAAACTTTGTTCATGTAGTAATTGGGAAAGGAAGAGATTTGTTACAGCAGTAGTCCGTGAGGCTTTGAACACTCCTAAATTACATGCCAATCATCACAAATGTCCTATTACCAAATAATATTCTCATGTACTATCAAGTAGAGTCCTTTAATTTTATTAAAAACAAAGAATTGGCGGGCACCTGGGTAGCGCAGTGGTTAAGCGTCTGCCTTCAGCTCAGGGCGTGATCCCAGCGTTCTGGGTTCGAGCCCCACATCACGCTCCTCCACTAAGAGCCTGCTTCTTCCTCTACCACTCCCCCTGCTTGTGTTCTCTCTCTCGCTGGCTGTCTCTCTCTGTCAAATAAATAAATAAATAAAATCTTAAAAAAAAAAAAAAAAGAATTGGAAACCACTGGACTTGCAAAAAAAAAACCCAAAGAATTGGAAACCACTGGACTGTCTTTTATAAGACAGTTTCAGTCTTATAAAAATTACTATTAGTTACCTGTTACCTTGTCACTCAGAGGCACCTTGTTAATCAGAGACTGATTTTCATACTCTTTTACCAACACAATTTTTTTAATAAAATTATTTTGTCTTATCATTATATGTTTTCAGGATCTTTTTGTGAGAATATTGAAGTGCAGATTCACTTCAGTATGGAAAACACCTTTCATTTGTGAAATTAGCAAAGCCAGTCTTCTTTAAACCAATCAGCCAAATCAGACTTACTTTCTGTTAGGAAAAAGTTTGACTTTATTCTTCAATTCAAATAAATATGTTAATATTTGTTTTAAAGAATATTGTAAAAACCACTGGGAAATAAATTATTAGCTGTAGCTTATAAAATGGATTGCTAAAAATCGGTCATGATTAAAATTATATAGAGTTAATAATTAACATTACAAAAACTATAAAAGCAAGATAGTACCGTTTCTCATTATATAATTTGGAATAATACCGTGTAATATGTAGCTAAATCCACTAGTTAATAAGTGAGAAGTAGGATAGAAGGCATGTTATCCCCTTGGGAGATATGGGTATGTACTTGTGTTGAATTCTGCTGTTTGGCTTTGGGGGACGATTAAATAATCATGTTTAAAAATCAGAAATAACTCTAATTTTTTAAGACTTCATGACAAGCTTTTTCTTACATATTTAATAAAAAAAGAAAAGTATATTTGCTAGGAAATAATGGATTGAACAGCTAACAAACAATTTGGTTTTACTAGTAGGAGGTAGAAAATAGTAAACATTTTGTAAGATGAAATAAGAGGACTGATTGTAATAGGAATATTTTGATATGGATAGAAAAAACAACCCCTCCCTCCTGTTCCCCAGGTTTTTATATCCTGGACCATGGATGAAGATTCAGCATAGGTGAGGTATGTGCCTTTCTTTTGTAAAGTAGGACAAGGACTGTGCTGAAAGAGGAGGTGGAATGGAGAGTGCATAAGTATCCTGGCTGATTCTCAAACATTCGTTTGGTGGAAGATTTCTAATAGAAGTCGAGGATCTGGAAAGTTATTTCCTTAAAATGCTCCTCAGATTGATTTCCTTGCCTAGTACCTCTTGGAAGGTCTTCACATACCCTTGGAAAGAATTCCTTGGAAAGTCTTCATGTGCCCCGTTTTAAAGACTGTTTGATATAAGCAGACCCAACTGTACTGGCCCTGGTTATACATTAATCAGGGACATCATCACAAATATCCTAGGAAGAAGGCGGAAGATTTGGTGTTTTGGAATAAAAGAGGACGAGGTAAATCAGAGAGGATGGCCCCAAGCTGATGTAGTCATAATAGTCCTGTATTGGTCCTTGGCTTTGCAGTTCTAGAAATGTGATTTTGTCAGTCCACAAAAGTGTTCATGTTTTGTCACACTACATCAAACATACAGGAAGTTAATGTATAAAATGGAATGCCAGTGAATTAATTTATACTCATAGCCACTGGGTTTTTCTCTCCTGTTGGGAAATGTATGTGAAAGATCATTATAATCAGAATCTTACCTGAGTATGGATCTTGAGCATGGCTGTTGTTATCAAGCTATGATAGCCTGATGCACAATGCAGGGCACATAACAGGAGCTCAGTAACTGAGAAACGAATCCACCTCTCCTTTACAGATGCTCACAGGGAATTTTAGGATTCTCGTAGGCCAACCCAGCATATTTTTTGATGAGGTAGATTTTGCCTTGTTTATCTTAAATTGCTCTATCATGTGGATATTAAATCCAATAAAATTTCATGTCAGGGAATTACATAATTGTAACAAGTTTTATCTATCATCTCTGAGCCTAGAAATTGGGACTGTTCATTTGTAAGAGACTGGAGATTGCATTCCTGTGCCCTGTGGTAGTAATGGTTGTAGTGGCTAAATTTCTGTTGGGTGGCCAAGAGTGTACTACATGAAAAGAACAACCTTGGGTGACTCTCAACGCTGGTATTTTGCTAGAGGGGACATCTTAATTAGGGAGCCTGTGGCCTGGCTAGATTTGGGGAACTGTACTATAGTGAGGAGAAACAATACCCTACATTTCCCCTACTCCCCAGATCCCCCTTAGGGGATAATTCTTGATACTGCCTTTAAAAATAGAGACAGCCTTTTCAAATTCCAAAATCATTAGGAATAAGATGGATAAATGAAAAAATTTTATAAGTCCTATCTGGAAGCCAGAAGACACTTTGTTTCCTCAAAGGTTTTTCCAGCTCTAGAATAAACTATTGAGACAGAGGAATAGATGCCAGGCCAAGGAGTTTCATTTAGTATTTTAATAATAATAATAAAAAAAAATACAAAATCCAAACATTTCTTTTTACAAGTTCAGATACATTTTTCCCCAAGTGCAAAATACTCTATGAACTGCATCATTTACTGTTTATCGTTGGTTGAGTAGGAGATGCTTACTATATTGGCAGCAGTGGAAGGCAGATATAAATACAACATCTTGAGATTCTTTTTCTCCATTAAAAAAAAAAGCCTCCCACATGGTAATGATTATTCTCTGAAACTTCAGTTTAACTCACACAGAAGAATAAAGTTTTCAGTTTGTCCAAACTGCTACAATGTGTTGTCTAGATAAGCTGATAATAGAACTGGGGGTTCTAGTCTCTCTAATCATGTATTTTCTTAAAGGGTTCCTGGTCCAGATAATGGCCCAAGGACAGGGTGTGCTATCTTTGAGACAAGTCGGATTTAAAGATATCCTTGTGTTGTTTGCTTCCACTTTTCTCTTATTGTGCTTTAGAAAGAAGACAAGCAGGTTAACATTATTTTCTGCTTATGGTCAGTTATACTTTGTCTCCCTCCCCCTAGTTTGAGCCTGTTATATTGAGGTTAAGAAGTAAATAACAAAAGTTTGAATGCTCTATTAATGTTTTCTGACATTTTAAGATAATGACCTGCCAATCCACTAGAGTCCCCCCAAACATGCCTATGGAGATCACTTCTCAGATACAAAAAATTTCATTAAGGCCAGAGGCCAGGGCCATATTACTTAACTTGCAGCAACAAATCCGAGCCTCCATTACCTCAAACTACCCAATCCTGGGGAAGTCAGAGCGGTCACAGCTCAATGTCTGCCTCTGGGGATTTATAGGCCTAGGGTAGGGCAGCTCAAGTGCGGGCTCTGGTCGGTTGGTTTTCTCCAACTGAGAGTTCCCTCAGGTTTAGGAAATGGACCAGGCCTAATAATACAGAAAGAGGGAGGCAAAGAAGTAGAAAGGGATTGCCATGTTGCTGAGGATTTAAGTGCCTTTCTGATGTGCTTCACTTGGCGCTCAGAGTCCTTGCAGAAATGGCTTCCCATTCCCAGACTCAGATCAGGGCAGGTTTTGTACTAAGATAAATGAAGCCTCACAGTACTGTGGCCCTGTAAACACCCCCATCCTGCAGAGAGGCCTCGGGACTGGTTCATGAAGGGTTCCCATTTACACCATCTAGTTCCTTTCTTACACTGGTCTGACCTGTAAAGGCCTAGAGAGTCCCTGAGTGTTGACTTCTCATTCAGTCCACTTAACCCCTGGTTTGATGCTCCAGGACTGGCTTCCTCCATAGGTTCAGAAGTAGCTTTGCCTGGATTGTTAACCCCCAACTTGGACGACCTAAACTAAACGTGGTGGACATTAGCAGGTCTTTGCCTGCTCACCAAGATCTGTCTTGACATCAGTTAAGAATCCTAGTGGTCTGTACTTTCCATACTGTGGAAATCATTTGCAGTTTCCAGAAACCATGGAATAAATTATTGGAGGAAATATGTTTATGTGTATGTAGGGGGTGACAGGAAAGGAGGATAGCAAGAAGCCAAACCCTGAAGACATAAATTTGGAAGTACCCTGCTTAGTTTTCTAAGAGAGATGCAATGGTAGGGAGAGAATCAGAAAGTTATCCTAGCTTCTGGTGGAGAATTAGGATGGTCAGAGTGGATTAAAGCAGTTTTCATGGCATTTCCTAGGAAGTGTGGATACTTCTATTAAATTACCATTTTCTTGTATGGAAGCAGCCATTTTGTATCTGTATAGCAGAGTCATCTTTGACTCAGAGAGACAAAGGAGGCCAGATACTCTACTGCCAAGGGCCGGGGGTGTTGGCTAATGGAAGTCAAGGGAACTAGCTTTGACCTTGGCTACCTACTGACTAAGGCTCTCTTTGGCTGGTGAATGCTACTGATTAGGGAGTGAGGGGATGGTGCAATCTTCTTTATTTAGTGTCAACTCTCCTGGGGGAGCAGTCACCTGGGACAGTCACTTCGAAATGAACCCTAGAAGTTAATTGGTAGCCTTTGACTGAATAGAACTACAGCTTTGGGGGAAGTATAAGGAGCAAATGGAAAATAAACTTATAGGCAGCAGTGGAGTGAGGGTAGAATGTATGCAGGATGGGGCTTGGGTATGGACTTGATTCTTCCTTTTGAAAAGCAGTAGTGGAGGAAGCTAGGCTTGAAGTCAACTCCCAGAGGGAATGGCAAACAGGTAGGGGTAGGCAGAGTGGCCAAGGTCAGGCAAACTTCATGCCTGGATAACTGTCTTATTCTTGGTTCCCATAGCTTTGTTTCTGGCCTCAGGGCCCTGAGTCAGCCCATCCCCAGGGGGGTTTGTCCCGATCCTCTTCCATGTGTACACCAGGGGAAAACAGGATGAAGGCAGGGAAAAGATGGAGGCTTTCCCTACTTGGGGGTGGAGAATCACTGACCAGTTCCATTGGCCTCTACAGTTGTGAGGTCCATGCTGAATCCATGGAGAGGCATAGGGATGGCAGGATCGGTTTAGCAAACACAGGTCCCTCTCCTTCCTGCTCCATCAAGTCCCCAGAATTACTCCTACACATCAGGTGCCTCTGAGCTACAGTTCTGGGTTCCCCCGGCTGAGGGCTCCAGAGATCTGGATGGCCACTGGTGGGGGAGCAGAGACAGATCAGATGCTTCAGCACTCAAGGTTTACGAGATTCAAAACCTTTTTTCTTCCACTTCAAACATACACTCTTCTCTCTTGGGCAGCTATAAATAGGCTTGTTCTAATAGAGGAAAAAGAAACAAAAACAAAAAACAAAACCAGAAAACAAAAACCCCTCCCTCTAGACAACATAGGAAGACTCAAAATGATTGCACTTATTAGATGTGGACAGGGTGGGCAGAAGGCTCGCCAAGTGTGCACACATTCCTCTTGCTGCCCACAGCCTGGGGCCAGAGGTAGGTGGCTCTGGGCTGGTTGCAGAGCAGGGTCCTCTTTGGTGGAGCCCTCAAGCCATCTGGGGCTACAAGGGAAAGACAATGCTGGGGCAAGGCCCAGGCTGGCTTCTGGTCAGCAGCCATGTTTCTTTAAGGACAACACTTAGCAAGGGGAGTAGGGCTCCCCCAGGGAGCACTCAGGTAGGGGTGAGGAGATGGCTGGGCCAGGAAGACAAGTAAGAAAAGGGATTGGTGTTTGAGGCTGGCTTCCAATTGTTCTGTAGTCTAGTCCTTTAGATGATACATTTTCTCTTTCTTTCTTTTTCTCCTTCTTCTTGTTCTTGTTCTTCTTCTTCTTCTTTTTTTTTTTTTTTTTTTTTTTTTTTTTTTTTTTTTTTTTTTTTTTTTTTTTTGGTGATGCTTTAAAACCTGGTTTCTGTCCTGCAGAGCTATAGTCTTTCTGCTGGGGAGTGACAGCGAACATTCAACATGGTAATGCCTGCTGCTTTTCCTCATTCTGCTGGTGTCCACTAGCCCAGTGGTATGGGCCTTTTGTAAGCGCTCATGGATTGGACCCCAAGCAGACATATGGGGGAAGAAGGAGAGGAGCTGTATAGACAAAAAAGCCAGCTGTGTGGGCAGTCCGGGGCTCGAGCCACGTCTCCCAAAGACCAATGGTGGCATTAAGCCTGTAAATCAAAGGCTTCTTTGGCAGAACCCTGGGTTGTTAGAATCACCCTGGGGGGCACAGCCAGGGGACATTTTGGCTCCTGACTAGCAAGGCACAACCCAATAATGGCAGAAGCCCTTCTCCCCCCGCCCCATTCCCCACTAGACCCACTTCCTTCATGGGCCTCTAGCCCCTGCAAGCTGATGAGGCTAGGGATGTGAGCTGGTAAAATGGGCAGTGTGGCTGGGAAGGGGAAGGGGACACTGTTCTTTCACCCCTCAGGGGTACTAGAGCCAGCACGTAATGGCTTTTCCAGGGAGCATGTAGGAAGAGGGACCACAGTAAAGAGAGAGGGAGAAAGAGAAAGGTAGAGATAGGAAAGGAAGCTAGAGAGACAGAAAGGAAGAGTGCTTGGTCTATAGTGATTTTTTTCCTCCAAAAAGAAAGAGAGGAGAGAGTTCCTCATCTGGGGGTGGGGGCTGCCGGCTCTGAAGGCTAAGGAGTCTGGGGGCTTTAAAACCTGGGTCTTGGGCTTAGGGACACTATTTGTAGGGCCTCAGGAAGCTGGAAACTTTGGAGCGGAGTAGCTTGATGAAGGATTTTGGCAGCATCTCCTTGTGCTTCTCTGTGTACTTGAAGTAGTTCTGGGGGTGGGCCAGCACCTCGAAGAAGGCCTTGATGAGCTTCTTGTCCTGCAGAGGTGGCAATGTCAGCCTCAGCAGTGGGGGTGGGAAAGAGGGACACCAGCCTCGACTCAGAACCAGCCCCTCTTGATGTTGACTAGGCATGCCCAGAGGTGAGCTCTGGATTTCCATCCCCACCATCTGTTCCTCCTTTAGAATCTTACAGCTCTGTCCCTGGCAGCTTCCTCCTTCCATTGCTCACTTCCCAGTCCTTGGAGTCATCCTTGACTCCTCTCTCTTGCCCACAACCACAGCAAATCCTGTTGATTCTACCTTCAAAATATATATGGCGTCTGAGCATTTCCCACAACCTCCACAGGCCACCATCATCTCTCACTTGGACAACTTGCGGTAGCCTTCTGCCCTGCTTCCCTGCTGCCTGCTTCCACCTACCCTTGTCCCTCTACAGACTGTCCTCCACCACAGGAGCCAGAGTGACTTTCTCGGTTCTTAATTAGATCATGTCCCTTTTCTATTCAAAACCCTTCTCTGGTTTCTCTTTTCATTTAGTAAAGCCCAGTTCTTTGTATGGTCCATGGGCTGGACGTGATCTGTACCCTGCTCTCTGTCCTCCAGCCCCCCTTGACTTTCTTACTCTGCTGAGCTCCCCTGGCTTTCTCAGGGTTCTCAAACATGCCACACCGCTCCCATGCTTCTCGGCTTGAAGTGCTCTTTTCCTGATCTTCTCATGGGTAGCCCTTTACCTCATTCAGGTCTCTGCTTAAGAGGCCTTTCCTGACCATTCTGTCTGAAAACGTCAAGATGGTTTATGGAGAGCCTACTAGGTGCCAGGCACTGTGCACTGAGACTCAGGTCTTCTGGCTTCCAGCCCCTCACCCCCGCTTTAATCAAAACAGCCCTACTACTTTATGCACTGGAGTTCAGATGCTTTGAAACATGTCCAAAAAGCACTGCTGAAATGATTTTCTTTGTAGTCTGCAAGTTCTAGGACATTTTTGTCATCGTGTCTCTTATTTTGATGATAATATTAGTAATCATAAAGATAAAACTTGTTCTTGCATTGATAATTTATGAAGGATAATACTGTGGCTAGGACTGTAGCTTCCTAAGTAAGATTTTCTCAAACTGGGATCCACAGACCCAGGGGGGTCTAGTTTATTCGTCAATGTTGGTTAACATTTCTTTTCCTTTAAAATAGGTTGTGCTGAATTAAGTCTGAGAAATGCTGTGCTAGATCTCCTTTTCTGTGGAAACTGAGGAGGGAGGCAGGGAAGGGAGGGACTTATGCAGAAGCATCTTTCTGACCTCATTTTCCCCCTATTTCTTGGTGCAAGCAGTAGGGCACATTTCGTCTCATCTTCCTTCCTCTTCCGCCACAGTGTAAGGTAGTGTGAGGGACCCTGAAGTCAGATGGGCTTGGACGCACTGGGCATGTTCTGTAACTCTGTGCCTCAGTTTTCTTATGCATAAAGTGGGAATGATGAAAGTACCTATTTCATAGAGCTCTTGTGTGTATCAAGTGGGAATATTCCTGTAAGCCCTCAGCCTACTGCCTGCACATTTTCACAGACTTGTTAAATGCTGGCTGTTCTTATTGTAGTGCATGTTCACTTGCCTTTAAAATCTCCTGGTGGTTTTCAGATGCATAGAGCCGGCCATCGCGAACAATGTCTTCTACTAGCTGCTCGTAGTCCTCTGCAAAATCAACCAAGGGGAGCAGTTTAGGAGTGGAAACTCTTCCTTCTCCCCCTGCTCCCTCCTAAGACTCATGAACCTCACCTTTCTCACCCACCTCCCTGGCATTCCTGCCCTTGCTCACCATCATAGGTAACATAGGGTATCTGGAAGCCACGAGCACTGTTGGCCTCGCTCGTCTTAAAGTTGATCCAGAGCTTCCTGGAGCGGGCCGTGAAGGCAATGGGCCGCTCATAGGTCTGGCAGGTCTCATAGGTGGTAATGGAGGATGGGGAGGCTGGGAAGCAAGGAGCAGGTCAGGAGAACAGCAGGGCAGGCTACTCAAGCCCTCATGCAGGAGGGCCGTAGGGGGAAGGAGTCATGCAGACAGAGGCTCTCCCCTGTGCATGCACCCCCCGCCCACCCTCCAGCATACACATATCCTCTCCCACCACCCTCTGCTTGCTCCACAACTCCTCTTTGACGTCCGGGTGCTTACAGAGTGTAAGAAATTTGACATTTAAATGAATGGAACAGCAAAAATGCTAGAACAGGAAAGTGACATGTGTAACACTATTGGAGTTCTAAACCCAATGCTGGCTTTCTTAACTCTGCTCTCCTCCAAACATAGAGCATTCGTTGCTATTTTCCTTTGTTAGCTTCTCTCCTCCCAAGGCCTCCCTTCTAGCTATCCCAGTTCTTCCTGTACCCATCTTCTCTCTGTCTCTCTCCCTCCCAACCAGATTTGAACTGCCCTTCCCTGGCCCAGCTCTGCAGCTACCCACAGTTCTTTCTCATGACGAGGACATCCCCACACTCATCCTCAGATGGCAGGAAGATCTCGGGTACCACAATAAGGATCTTGCGCTTGGGTGGGGGGTTGATGTTCCAGATGCATTCCACGCCAGCTGGGTAGTTGCCTGGGTAGTTGGGGGACTCGATATAGCCAGTGAACTCACCGAGCTCCCCACCACACTGGCGATCTGTATGCAAACCCAGGTGCAAGAAAGACAGCAAGAAAGAGAAGGGAAGTCAGTGGGGAAATGGGATGTTGAAGCATTTTGAAGTGGAAATCAGAAACGTGTAGGCAGCCACCTTCCTGGTTCATCATCTCTTTTCCAAGTTCTGGGTCCACCTTCCTTCCCACCCTTTTAGTACCTTCTCATCTCACTTCACGTCTCTGGCTCCCCATTACCTGTGTCCAGCGAGACGGTGCCACGGGGCCAGCAACTGGTCTTGGGATTGAGTGGGTTGGGAGAGATGGGGGGTGGGACTTTCCTGCCCACCACTCCCTAGCCTTGCTCCCTGTGGGTTTACTTATCCCACCCCCAACCTCTTCCCATGGCCATTGTTCCCAGGCCTCTCTACCCCTTTTTCCACCACCTGGCCTGCCACATACTCTTGCACTGGGCCACGCTGGTGGAGCCATCAAAGTCAGTGCTTGTGTTTCCTGGACAGCGGGTGCAGAAGTTTTGACGGAAGTCAGGCTGATAGGAACCCATGGCACAGCGGATACAGCGATGGATGCTGGTGTTGTAGTAGTGACCAGGGGAGCACTGGACTGCAGGCAAGGGGGAAAGGTAGGAGTTAAGATAGGCAAGTGGGAGTTCTGGGGCATCGGATGAGCAGGACACATGCATCCTGGAGAAGCAAGAGACTGAAGAGACCCCAATTCTTTCCAGAGTCCCAGCCTTTCCTAGTCATGTCAGAATTTAAGCCTAGGGAAAAACAAACTTGACAGACTGGTCAGTTACTGGGCCGGTCCTTTTCTTTCAGGCACTGAGCATCGTGCCAAACCTATAGAAACTCATTTGTAGTATTGAGAGGAATGTGCTACCAGTTCTCCAAAGCAGAGGAGTAAATGGGACTGTTATTTATTCCTTAATTCCTAGACTTGGGACTGGTAAGGGTCAGGATGCGTCCTCTGAACAGGGTGGTATGGTGGGTCAGGCAGCTCGGCCCTTCCCAGTCTGGGGAAGATAGTGGGGAACATATTTAGGTTTATTTTGAGGACTTAGAGAATTTTTTGGAAATAGTTCAAGTTGGGAAATCCCCAAGTGAGTAGCCCATTCACCTTTGGTGTCACAGTCTTGGAAAGAGATGGCCCCCTCATGCTTGGTGGTGAGGCCCCCACCACATGGGAAGCACAAGGTCCGTCCTCCTTCAGGTTGGTAGGTGCCACGTGGACATGGCTGGCAGGGCTTGAACCCATCTACAGAGTACTGGCCAGGCGAGCACTGACCTGCAATGAATCAAGGGCCCAACTCTGATGGGGATGGTCTTGTTCATCCCCACAGGATTACCCAGTCTCAGGGACAGAGGCACATAAACGGGATGTTGATGAGGAGAGTGCTCTGGAGCCTGGGCCTGCCCTTGGGAGATCCCATGCCCGTGGGCGTCCCAGTGCCCACCCTACCCCATTCTGTATTGTTTGTTCCCCTGGCACCTGCACATGTGGTGACGTTGGTGGCTCCGAGAGGCCCGTGGGCATCACTCCCAGGGCAAAGGTCACACGAGAGCTGCCCTTCTCTCTCCTGGAAGGTGCCCGCTGGGCATGGCACACACTGCTCCGTCTGGCCGTGGTAATACGTTCCCTGCGGGCAGCTGACTGAGGGAGAGTCGGCCGCGCTAGCCACCCACCCCCCTATTTCCCGCCACCCAGGCCTGAGATCCCCCTTCCCACTCCCCCAGATTCAAGGAGAATCTCTTTGGGAATAGACAGAATCCTGCTTGGGAAGATCAGAGGCCAAAGCCCGCTACGGGAGGGTTGGTGGCCCCTCTGGACATGATACCCCTCTAGGTTTCAGCCTGGGACCAGGGAGGGGGGGATGATAGGCAGGAGGGTCTTGGCTGCCTCACAGTTTGAGGTACAACTGAGGCCGTAAAGTGTCCTGCTCTGAGTCAGGCCCAGGTTGGGCCTAACCCACTCCCCTGTTCCCCTTTTCCCCAGCAAGTTCCCTTACCACACTTAGCCCCAGTGCGGTGCTGTCCAGGCCTACAGGCCTCCGCCAGCTCAGCTCGCTCCCCAGCTCCTGGGCCCAGCTTGTGGGCCAGTTCATAATCAAGGCCTGCCAGGCGCAGCAGGAAGCGGTCCTGGTTGATGGACTTTCTAAGCATTTTCAGGGACCCTTTCAGTCGCCGTTCCATTCGTTGTCGGAGGCAGGGGAGTCCACAGGTAGCTGGTGGTAGATGATGGTATGAATCAGGGAAGGAAGAGAAAGTGGCTATGAGCAGGAGGGCAGGAGCAAAGCTAGGAGCTGGGAGGGGCATGGGAAGAGGGCAGGGAGCAAAGCTAGGAGCTGGGAGGGGCATGGTAAGAGGGCAGGGAGCAAAGCTAGGAGCTGGGAGGGGCATGGTAAGAGACTCTGGCTTGGTGTTAGTCGGGGTCTGCCCTTAGTACTGGGTTGCCCCTTCCTTTTGCTCCCGAGACACGTGGTTTCCCTACCTCTGACCCCTTGCTTTCCACCCTTCTCCCAACAGTGCCCCCAGTCCCACCTGTGGTTTCTTCGGCTCTGACCTCTGCCTCCAGTTCCAGTGTGAGCCTAGTGACTTCCTTGCCTGGAGGGGTCCGGGCCCGCCGGCCCTTGCCCTTCCGAGAGGAGTCACACTTGAGGTGGATGAAGGTGACCTGGCAGTCAGAGCAGGGGGCACCACCTGGGGGAGAGGTCTTGTCAACCCCAGGGGTGCTCCCTGGGGAGAGAAAGTTCTCTCTCTCAGCTCTCACTGTTCCACCCCAACCCAGACAGACCTAACCAGATCTCCGCAACTATCTCAGTTCACTTTTAATGTAGGATACCAATTATTTGGTGGGGGGATACCCCAGGACTTCCTTGGGCCCTATGCCTACAAGAGCCTCTTCCCCTGCTCTGTCCAGAGTTCATGACGCCAGTGGGTTTTTGGAGATCTCGCTAATAAGCAGAGGAGCAGAGGGGTGGGAAAGGTGTGGTGGCCAGACAACCCATTGGGGTAGGGGCCCCAGTCCAGACCTTGCCCCAGGGTCCTGCTGGCCTCCTCCATTTTGCCTTTGTTTCGCAGGTGCAGACGGCACTTGGCATCCTTGATCTTGAAGGAGGCCCGCTGTTTAACTGACAGCACTGCAGCCTCTAGAGGGATGGGAGAAGCTCAGCACAGCCTGGGGGCCCCCTGGGGGTGGGAACTGCTGTGGAGGGTACTGAGAAGCTGGGCAATAAGCCAGGGGCTTGGCTGGAGAAGGATTATGAAAGCCAGGGGAATCATATGTTAGGGGCAGAGGGAGCAAGGCAGAAGGACTGACGAATAACAGCAAGGAAGGGAATCCAGGAAGAAGTAAGGCCAGGAGGATTGATGAAGAGAAATAGGGGTTACTAAGCAAGAGAGTAAAGTGGGAACAAGGCCTCTGGGCTGGTGCTCACCATGGCAGTGGTTGGCGTTTGTGCTGTTCCCGGGGTGGCCAGCTCGGGCTGGAGCGGCCCTGGGGCTGGGGGTGCCACAGCTCACCGTGAAGCCATTCTCAGACTCTGAGAGAAGGGGGCTGTCACAGCTCTGACCCGCCCCCCCCAACACCTACTGGTTGGAGTAATGCAAGGGAAGCAGAAGAGCTCCCTGCACAGCCAGCCTTTCCTCCCTGCCAGCCCTACAGCAACTGCCTCTGTGTACCTGGCGAAAACCGGGCCCGGGAGGGGCAGGTCAGGGCACAGGTGTCCTTCTTGCCAGACCGGTTGCAGGTGAGCATGGCTTTCGAGGCACCGGGACTGCTTTGACACTTTACTGGCTCTAGGAAGGGGAGAGAGACCTGAGGAGGAGAGGGCCTTCCTCTCCCACCCTCCTCCACTGTTCACTGATTTGGAAGAAGAGAATTAGCTACCTACAGAACTGTGATTGTAAACAGAGACCGATGAGGGGATTCTTTACCAGAAACTTCATGTTTCTAACTCAAATGACTACATTCTCCTTCCCTACTACCTCACAGCTTCCTCAGTGTGGAAGGACCCCATTTCCAGGACCCCAATTCCCACCCCCGAANGGTAAACAGAGACCGATGAGGGGATTCTTTACCAGAAACTTCATGTTTCTAACTCAAATGACTACATTCTTCCCTACTACCTCACAGCTTCCTCAGTGTGGAAGGACCCCATTTCCAGGACCCCAATTCCCACCCCCGAAGTGCAGTGCCAGCTCTGGCCAGCAGAGGGTGCTGCCCACCTGTGCAATCTTTGCCGTTCCAGTGCAGCCGGCCCTGGCCCGCTGGGCAGGTACACTGGTAGCTGCCAGGAGTGTTGATGCAGCCGAAGCGGCAACCTCCGCGGTTGATGCTACACTCATCCACATCTGGGGGAAGGAGTAGGGAGACACCAACAATGGTGGGGGCAGTGAGTGAGGACCTTTTGAGTTCCAGGTACTCCAAGATGACTACTGGCTTGAGAAAAGCTCAAGCCTAGAACTTCTGTCCCTTATCTCTGTCCCCAGTCAAAGAACAACTGACTGAGAAGGGGCCTGGCTGACAAGCTTTTAAAAGCCTTTCACTCCCTCTTTTAAAGCCTTTCACTTCCTACCACTGGGGCTGAAATTTGGAAGTTGAGGATGGGAGTCAAGAGGCAGCGATGGGATGGGAGATAGGAATTATGGAGGCAGAATGCTGTTCCCTGATCTCATCTCCTAGTTGTCTTAATTTCTCCCAGGTCATCATGATGGATGCAGACATGGCACATGTACCTGGGGTATGCCCATAGCCACAAGCCAACTCAGGAACTTGTTCAATGTGAGGATGAGGAGGTGAAAGGGGCTAGGTGGCAGAGGGTCTGAATTTGCTGGCTTACCCCCACAGTGGGTGACACCATACAGCAAGTAGCCATGATGGCAGAGGCACTGGAAACTTCCTGGTGTGTTGACACATATGTGGTCACACGTTCGATCAAAAGAACACTCGTCTATATCTGGAAGAACAGGGATACAAGCCACTGAATCTGTCTTGAGGCATTTGACCCTGAGACCCCTTGCTCAGGTGAAGGACCCACATGAGGGCCCTTGGCCCTCCCTCATGGCCCAGCCCTAGGATCAGTGATTTAGCAGTGCCCACCCATGCCCTGTGCCCCCTCCACTTGTAGTCTATAGAGTTGGGCATTGTGAGATCTGGTGCCCATGGAGCAGGGTCAGCATATGTGGTTAGGCAGGTCAGATCCTGCCAAGGATTTGAACCTGGGAGAAATCCATCCCTTCTCCTTGCCTAGAGCAAGGTAGAGCTGTCTGTCAAGAAGAGGGGGTACGTTTGCTAATTTCAGCATGACACTGCCTATGAAGACTCTTCACAGCGTCCACCGACTTTCTCAGACTCTGGCCCTCTGGCCTTTTTGAAGCTGTCCTACACCTAGAACCTCTCCCCAGGCTTTCCCCTTGGCCCACGTCTGCTCACCCTGGCAGTTCCTCTCATTGATGAGAAGCTTATAGCCCTTCTTGCAGCTGCATTCAAAGCTGCCCACCGTGTTGCGGCAAATGTGGTCACAGCCCCCATTGTTCAAGCGGCACTCATCTATGTCTGGGGAAGAGGACAAAGTAGAGAGAATCAAAGGTGATACTAAAGCCCGTGGACAATAAATAAGGAGATAACCTCCCTCCCTTCCTCACAGAGACAGAGAAAATCAAGCAGAGCCCTAGGCCTGCCATTCTGACTCCTCTCTCACTCTCTAGTCTCTGTTTCTTCCATGTTTGTAGGATCTGTGGCCATTAGGAACACCTTTCCTGGGACTGAGCCCTCTTAGAAAGGGACAGATGGGAAGCAGGGAATTGCCTGGAGTAGGAAGTAGGTAGGCATTTGAACTGGGAGGCTATTTTCTGCCCCTCATTCTGTGGTGATGGCCCTTCCCCCAAAGGCTGGTGGATAAGGTTTATCCCTTGCTGACCCCCACCCCTGCCTAGCCTAAGAGCCCTAGGCGATGGTGTGGGGGTTGGCACAGAGAGGAGGAGATTCAAGGGGCAGCCCCTCAGAGAGGAGGAGCTAGGAGAGAGCCAGGCACCAGGACCTCCAGGAGAGCCAGTGAGGCTGGGTAGCTGCTGGGGGAGGGGTGGGGGCCAGGCAGGGGGCTGGACTGGAAGAGGTCTGGAGAGGCTCAGGCCTGAGGCGGCTTTCAGCACTAGGAAGGGAAGGGGGGCCCGTGAGCAGCTTCCTTCCTGAGGTCAAGTTCCCCAAGCTGGTGGCAGACAGGACCCAGGCTACTCACCCCTACTTGGGGGAGGGGGCAGAGAGGGCAGTCTTCCACTTCACTCTTAGCATACCTGTCAACAGTCCTTCCCAGCAGGAAACCTCTCAACTCTGGCTGTCTGACCTACTGCCCCAGCCCTCCCTGTCTCCCCATCCTCTCTGCCAGCTGTTGGGCCAAAAGACACAAAGAAGGAACCCAGTCCTCTTTCCAGTCCTTCTTGTGACCAGGGGACACAGTCTGATGAATCATTATTTTCAGTATGGGTACCGTCCCTTTTTCCTCCCCCACTTCACCTTTCTCCCAGATCTGGCTTATTGAAAGGAAAAGAAATAGGACGGACAATCTGGGAAATTATACCATAATAATAGTTAACACAAGACGCTTACCATTTGTCAGGTACTGTTCTAAGTACTTTATATATAATTTATATACAACTGATTTTGTCCTTACGACAAGCACCATTATTGTAGTGGAACTGAGGCACAGACACTCAGTAACTTGCCCAGGATTGCAGAGCTGGGATCTGAACCCAGGTAGCCAGGCTCCAGCATCAGCGTTCCCAACTGCCACCTTCTTCTCCCTCTGACCAGTGTAGCCTTTCCACTTGGAAAGGTCTGGGGAATGTGGGTTAAGAAGGTTATGGAACACATCTGTGACCTTGTACACACACAGTCAGGGCTCAAATATCCTTCTAGACCCGGGGACAAATGAGAATGGCATGTTCATTAAGCAAGAGGGTTAGGGACCTGAAGGGGGATAGGAATGAGAGTAAGGAAAACAATGTAGGGTTGGGGCAGGAGGCACTGCCGCTTGAACTGAGGTGGGAAAAGCGGACAAGAGACAAGTGCTAGCCATGCCCTCAGTTCTTTCTAATCAGGACAGCCTCCAGGGGTCGAGGAGCTCCCATAATAGGTACTGTATCTCTGGTCCCAACCTCAGCCCCTTACCCCGATGCTCCTGTCCTCTGAGAGTCCTTACCTTTGCAGGTCTTCCTGTCTGGCTGCAGCATGAAGCCCACAGGGCAGCTGCAGTGGACGCCTGTGGCTGCATCATGGCACTTACTGTCACAGCCCCCGTTGTTGACAGCACAGGTCTCTGTTTAGGAGGGAGGTGGGGGATGGTAATTGGATTACTGGCTTGGAGGAGTCACAAACTCCAGGGGAGGAGAGTGCAGAGGCACACGAGGGAAGGCCTCAGCTGCCTCCCTGTGCTTTTGAAGGAGCATTCAGTGGAGGCTCCCAGCCCCCTTCCTCCCATCCGTCCCAGCCCCCATCCCCTCACGAGTGCAGCCAAGCAGTCCACTTCCCTGCCCCCTACTTGATTGAAACAAGGTGGACAGCAGTGAGGCAGGTACAAGCCAGAGCTGTCAGGCAGGAATGTGCTGAGGGAGTGGAGGAGGTGGAACGGGGAGGGCGCAGGGAGGGATGGGAGCTAAGGAAGGGTGGTTCTCAGCGCCAGGGAACAAGAAGTGACAGACAGGAGTCTCCTCCTTTTCCCACCAACTATCTCTATGGTGTCGGGTGGGATAGTCTTGGGAAGAGTGAGCCTAGTGATCCCTAAGGCAGTGGAGGGATGGCCACCAATTCATCTCTCCCTTCCTCCTTGCTCAGCTGTCTTAAAAAAAGATCCTGGTTCCAGGCCTGACTGCTCGTCCTCAGAGGAGAGGCACATCCTTGGTCATTTCCCAGCCCCTTCCTGGCTACCTCCAACTCCCCCCAAGCCTCTTTTTTAGTTCCAGGTGGAGATAAGTTGGCTGTTCTGTTGTTATTTTCCTTTCCTAATGGGGAGAGACTGTCTAGGTAGGAGAGGGGGGCAAAAGGAGAAAAAGAATCCAGAGGATGAGGCAGGGTGTAAGAAGGTAGATGAGAGCCAGAGAACCTCAAAGCTAAGTAAGTCTCTTTGGTTGTCCCCTCTTGACTGGTAAGTTCTCTCTTTGCTGACAGGGTCACAATAGGGGGAGTACGGATGGTCACTCTCCCTATTTTCTGAATTCAGAGCAGGACATAAACAAGCTTAAACTGCAGCTCAGGAGAGTCAGGTGAGCCCAGGGGAAAACCATCAGTTCAAATAGCGCAAGGCCCTGACCTAGGGACTCTGGAGGAGGCGCGGGCCATCCTCTGGGGGGCCTAGAGTTCTCCCATCAGAGAGACAAAATCCCAAGCCCTCTCCTAGGGAAGAAAGGAGAGTGGTTCTCTGAATCAAGGGAACTGAAAGAGGAAAGCAGCAGAGAATACTATCATCTTGAATCTTTGACTCCTAAAACCCAAGCCCAACCCTTGTCACCAAGGAGACAACCAAGGCAAGGGTTCTAGAGGAAGCCCAACTCTGCCTGTGGGTCCCCAGTCATGCCCTGGTTGCTCAAATGCCCAGGTTTGGGAGTAACCAAAGTGGGATCTCCTATGTGCCACTCCCACCCTAGTCTCCTGTGGTTCCCCGAGACCATGGGAAGAACCTGGGAGGGAACCTTGATTTCAGGCTCCAAGCCTCGTCATTCCCCCCAAGAGCGCTCTTAGCATAAGAAGAGGGCCCCCAAGCCCTGGAGTGGGGAGAGAGGAACAGAGATCCTGCGCCAAGACAAGGTAGGTTCAGAGGGATCCAGGATGGCGAGCAGCGGAGCTGGCACAACATCCATCCAGGTCAGACCAGGAAGCCGGGCATAGCTGCCCTCCCCTGTAGGGCAGCATTCGCCAGGCCAGGGTTGGGCCGGCAGGATGGCATAGCCTTAACCCTTTGCTCTTCGGGTCGCAGTATTAAACCACAGTTTAATCTGTGCTTGCTCTGCTCCGGGCACTTAGATGCTCTGCACACACTGTCTCCGTTTTCTGAGTAACCCTAAGGGAGAACTCTGTCTCCCTGTCTACAGAAGAGTAAACTGAGGATCAGAGAAGAAAGTAGCTTGCTGGAGGTCATACAGTTAGAAAGTAGCAGAGGCAGGATTCAAACTCAGGTCAGTCTAAATTCAGATGTCATGCTGGTACCCATAATGGTGGGACAGAATGACGAGTGATGCTATGAGCTGGTGTGGGTAAGAACCCAAGGACAAGGCCCCAAGGAAGGGATGGCCTCGAACTCTATCCCACCCCTATCTCAGCCACCTAATGGGCACAACGGGCAAGCTGGAGCTGCTGGGTCTTTTGCTGTGTAGAAGGCAGAGAGAGGGAGGGGGCAGATGGTTGGGAAGGGGTGAGGTGTTAGAAGGTGGGAGAGGGAGAAGGTGGCAGGAAGGAGCAGGAGAGGAGGAGAGGGAGAGGAACAAAGACAAAACCAACATGAAGGCTTCTGGGCCAGCTCTTGGGGACTCGGGTGTCCTGTCACCCACTGGGCCCAGTACCCAGGCTGCAGGGGAGCCCTGCTCGTAGGCTGGAGTCCAGTCAGGCTGGGCCCAGTGGGCATGCAGTTAGTGGGAGCCCCAGCAGGTTAGCCCTTCCCCTAGCAAGCCAGTGAGAGCAAGCGGAGAGAGCAGACATATTTACCATTAGAAACGGCCTGAGGGGGGACGTGCTGCTCTAGCCGCCTTTCCCCTGTTTAACATTGTAAAAAAGCTGTTTAGATGCTAGGCAGCAGCCACTGTGGCCCACTGGGCCCCAGCCCCCTCCCCGCCCTCCTCCACCCCTGTAGCCCCAAACCACTAGCCCCAAGTGATGAGCCCTGAGACTCCTACACTTAGCTCCCCTGCCTTGTTCTGCCTGGCATCCTCAAAGAATCCAGGCTCCCACCAGGTGACTGATGGAAAACAGAGTACCAGAGAGGGGCCATCATGGGCCCAGTAGCACACAGCATCCAAAGGCAGAGCTAGGATGCAATCTCAAATCTTACAAGGTGCCAAATCCCAAAGGGTGCTGACCCTTTTGGCTAAACTATACTGCCCTTTCCGTCTCCTCGCTAAATTTGAATGTCCTGGTGGCCCTGAACAATGACGTTTCCTCCTACCAGGGCTGGGGAGAAAAATGAGATTAGGGCAAGGCAAACTAAGTTCTACTGGAGAAAAGGAAGAGGAACTTGGGAAAAATACAACCGTGAACCCTTAGAGCTGCCTCATTTGCTCTCTTCTGCCTCGCTTGGCCATGGTCCAGAAGACAGAATGGGTCTTGCATTAGAGAAGAGCTCAAGCTTACTAGGGGTATTTTCAAAAGCAGCCATGCCCAGGACTATCTGAACAGAAGGCAACCAGAGAGGGACCTGGCTCCACATTCATGGGTCCGAGCTCTGTCCTGATACATGCAGCTTTTCTTTGGGGACCGCATGCAGTTTCTTTTGGGGGATTTTGGGGATGTGTGAGTGTGTCCAGGGGATGGTGGGAGGTTTAGGAAGCAGAAGAATTCGACTTATGAGGGGAAAAAAAATGAAAGGAGCTGGAACAAACCAGCTAGGAGAAGGCAACATGAAGACCTAAAAATGTCCCAGGGTCTTTGAAGGGTTAGTTCAGAGGGAAACGTGTAGCAGGAGAGAGTTTAATTAAAGAAGTTTAGAACCGTGTGTGTGAGTCACTGGAGCAGGTACTTGGAGGACACCTTTACGAGCATCATTTGCTCCCCTGTTCTTGTGTCTGGGGGTTAGGGCAATGCTGTCTGCAGAGACAGGCGGGGTCTCTGGAGAGAGATGGGAAGAGTCTGGTTCTTAAGCCTAATGTCACGTCTCTGACAAATACATAGAGCGACCGTGTTCACGCTTCCTTGTCCTCCGCATGTTGTAGCCCATGAGATGACCGGCATCCATAAATAGCCGTGCCCACAGAGCAAGCTTGCCCCTGCCTGGCTCCAGACACGGCCTTTCTCCCTGCCCAAACCCTTCCCTTTCATTTCCCACTTCTCCAGGGGGACAGCTTGTCCCATTGTCTTTCTCAGCACTTTGTGAGCACGTAGTAATTGGCCTTCACAAAAGTCCTAAAGACAGAAGGGGTGAGGAATTAAACTTCAGGAATCAAGGAATCAAACCCATCTATGGTACCTGAAGGTATGTGAGGTAAGGCCTGGGAATTCAGGAAAAGGGATCCAAATGTTAAGAAGGCCCCAACCAGGGCGAGAGGGATGGAAGGCTGGAGCTGGCGGGGTAGTGAAGGGCTGCAGGCAGAGGTGTGGAGGAGAGAGGAGGGGATGAGGGCTAGGGGGAGGGGAGTGGGCAGGGGTACACTGGACAGAGAGGAAGAAGAAGCCTGGAGTCAGGAAACCCCATTTGTCAGTTCAGGGCTGGTTGTTCCAGGAGAGAGCGCTGTGTCCCACCCTCAGTTCCAGAGCGGGGACGGTGGGCTATGACAGCTCCCTTCTTACCACACTAGTCCACCAGGGCCTTGGGTCAGGCTTCGTCAGCTCCATGGCCCCAGCTTTCCTCCCCCTCTCAAGCACAGCCTTGGTCAACAAGCATCTCTGCTAATTATTCCCACTTTGGCAACACTTTATCCTGGGTAAAGAGGATGGCGAGGGCCCCTGGGGGCAGGGCAGGAGAACTAATGGGCGGGGGAGAAGAGGGTGAGCCCTGCAAGCTCTCAGGTTGTCCCTCACTAGACCTGGCCTTGTCATCTGGCTCTTCAGTACACTCACCAGTCATTCTGCACCCAGCACCCTCCCCTGGTTCCCCAGGCCCCTACCTCCACCCCCCCCCATCCCAGCTGGACTCAAGTTCATGGGCCTCACCCACCGATGCACGTCTTTCCGTCGGTATGGAGCACAAACTTGACATGGCAACCGCACCGGGGACCCTGCTCTGTGTCATCGCACGTGTGCTGGCAGCCACCATTACCGTAGTTGCACGTCACTGTGCAGAGAGGGTGGGAGGCCTGTCAGCCTGCTGCTCCTTGGGCACCAGCGTTTTCCACAGCACGGAGACTGGCCCTCTGCTCTAGTTGCCTCTCCCATGCTCCCTTTTCCTCCCACGTCTTGCCGCCCAGTACCCATGCACTTCCTCTTTGTCTCTCCTTCTCCCCCATCGCCAACCCAGTTATCTCACATTTACAGTCCCGTTGGTTCTTGGTGAGCTCGAAGCCAGGGCGGCATTCACAGGCAATACCCCCTTTGGGTGTCTCCCGGCAAATGTGAGCACAGCCGTGGTTCTTGTTCATGCAATTCATTCCTTCTAAAAGGGAAGAGGAGGGAGGTGAGTGCTCCATATCCCTGGATGCCTAGAGGAAGAGAAACTAGTGGGACAGTGGGGCCTAGGAGATTCAGAGAATCCACTGAGGCTGCAACACAGGCAGGAGAGGACTCCCCCTCGCTAGCCCCCACCCCGCCCAGAGCTGGGTGCTAATGAGTGGGGCTCAGAGCCATTCTGAGTGATGTATGGGTATTGATACCCAGCCCCCCCAAACCCTGCACGAGCACCCTCTCCTTCAGACAACCAAAAAGTAGTGTCTAATAGTTATCCAGCACTGTGCTAGGTACTGGTGGCTTTAGGAAGGACCCAGAAAAGAAAACACAAAAAACAAAAAACACACATCTCTTGGGGTGCTTGGCTGGCTCAGTCGGTAGAGCATGTAACTCTTGATTTTGGGGTTGTGAATCTGAGGCCCACGTTGGGTGTGGAGATTACTTAAAAATAAAATCTTTAAAACAAACAAGTATTATCTCTTCCCTCAAAGAGCTTACCGTCAAACCAGGAAGAAGATAATAATAATGTGAGTGGGAGGTAATTGGTACTGATAATTACTATAAGATTTTTTTAAAGTAAACTCTACGCCCTGCGTGGGGCTCCAGCTCACACCCCGAGATCAAGAGTCGCATGCTCTACCAACTGAGCCAGCTGAGTGCCCCTCGTTACTGTAAGATTTTACTCAACAAATATTTATTAAGCTCCCACTACACGCAGAGCAGTATATTAGGTTCTGGAGATACAAAGATGAATTAGACATAGTCCCTGCCCTCAGGGATGTCACAGTTTTGGGGTGGGGGTAGGAGACAGAGTCACAGAAACAGACAATACCCCACTCTTCCTGCCTCACCCTCCTATCCAATGCAAGGAATAAGGAATGGGTAGGCCCTCAGATAACAGCAGCTTAGAGCTCAGCTGTCCACAATTAGGCACGACATCCACCTTGGATCTGGACACAGAGGGCGCCCCATAGTAACCTCAATCCCACACTGATCCCAACCCCAAATGAATTCCCCCAGATTTTCCTCTGACATGGTGTCTGTCCATGGAACCCTTAGGATGTGACTGGGTTGAGGGACAAGAGAGGAAGGAGCCAGTGGAGTTGAGGGTGAGACCTAGGGGGTATTGAGGGAAAACCCCCCCGCAGGTGGAGAGAAGCCTGGGAGTGCAGGGCTGGGCCCTCCCCGGTCATGGGCTGACCTTCTGGCCGCTGGATACAGGTGTGCTGGTTGTCGCTGAGGAAGAAGCCCTCCCGGCAGTGGCACTCATAGCTGCCCATCATGTTGACGCAGCTCTGCTGACAGCCACCATTGCCCTCGGCACACTCGTCCACATCTGTGTAGGATGGGTGGTTGGTGAGGCCATGGGGTGCAGGCCAGGGTCCGGAGTGTGCCCTGAGACCACACCCTCCCCACCCCAATGCAGCACCCAGTCTTAGGCCAGAAAGTTCTCACTCACTCATCAGCTAATAATGTTCCACTGCTCTTGAAGAGGCCACCCTAAGAGGGCAGAGCTGGGGAGCTAAGCCAGTGGAGAGAGGACAGTTGAACCTGCCTCTCTCAGGTGAAGACTTGCCTCCCTTTCCCTCACTTGTTGGAATTGGGTGTGAGAGCAGAGGAAATCAGGAAAGGAGCCAGGGCAAGAGGAAGAGAGATGACGATAAGGATGGAGATTGGCCAGGGAGAGGAGCTGGGGCAGTGATTGCAGCCAGGGAATGAGAGAACTTGGAACTGGCTCCAAGTGCAGGGAGAGCTGTGGCCATGGTGCTAGGTCTGGGGGGCAACATGGGTAAAGGCAGCAAGCCTCAACTCCTTGCAGGGCAGGGACCATTTCTGTGGACAGGCCACGGCCCCATCCTTCCTCCCCTCCCCCCAGGCCTGGGCTTGCTGCCACAGTCCCTAGCCTTTCTCCTATTTTGGTTTAACAAAACAGTCTGGTAGCTTGGCGGGGAGGGATGGGCGGAGAGCTGCCAGGCCACACCCTAATTACCACCCCAAATCGCCACCCCCCAGGTCCCAGAGCCAAGCTCATTCTGGGACTCCCACTTCAATGCCTTGACTCCATCTCTGTCCTACCTGCTGCCCTCCCAAGTCCCAAGCCCTTCTCGGTTTTTCTTGGCCAAGCAGGCTTCTGGGAGATTGGTCTCCAAACAGAGCAGCTGGAAATTGAGCTCCTGAGGCCCTCATCTGCCCCTCTCTTCCCATCTTGTCTGCCGAGCCTTGAAACCCTGTCTTTCCCCCTTCTGTCCAAGGGCAGAGGTGCACGGATCCAACAGGCTCCTGCCTGAGAGAGGTACCTGTTGTAAAGTCAGGGAGGTTTACTCTCCTTTGACTTATTCCTGTCCCTTCCCCCTCTCTCACTACAGCCCTGACTTCTCCCCATCCTTGTCTTCCCACTGTTGCCCCATCCTACAGTCCATCCTTCTGTTTGCTCTCTTCTAGTGCAACCTTGTGACTTTGCTGCTCTTTAGCCAAGTTTCTTCCTCCAATTCTCAGTGGGGAAACTGAGGCCCAGGGCATGGATGACTTAGGGTTCCCCTAAAAGCCAAAGGTAGAGTTGAGACTTTGAACCCCAACCCTAAGGGTAGGGTTAGGTAGACCTTGCTCCCCCTGACCCTTTCCATACCTACTCATTCTCTTATCTTCTAGTTTGTTCTCCTCAAGAGAACAAGACTTGGTGAGAATCAGGGGCTTAGAAAGGTCAAAGGCAACCAAAGAACTCAGAAGCTGATGTTTCCCGTCCTGCAGGAAACTAACTGTCCTGGTCAAAGGGTCATCGCTTCTCTTTCTGAAGGAGTCCCCAAAGAGGCCCTCACGGGTGACTGGGCAGAAGAGAAGTGAGGTCCTTCCCTCGTAGAAGAGGTGGCTATGGCTGGGGGGAAGGGCCCAGCAGGTCTCAGGCTGTAGAGGCCCTGGTGGGGAGTAGAAACCTATAAGCCTGGTCCAAAGATGGGATGTGACTGGGTCTAGAGGCAGCTGTGTAGGAGGCTCTCCTACACTAATGGAACCTCAGAGAATTCATCAGTTTGGTCAGGTGGGGAAGCAGCCTAGCTGCTTTTCTGGGCATCATTCCTCTTCTCTTCCTTTCCTGGTCTTCTAGTCTTCCAGTCTTCTACTTTTGTTTTGACACCAGAGAGGAAGAATTTGGAGAAGGACCCCTGGCTTCACATTTCAAATCCTTTTCTGCTATGGGGTTCAGTGTTTCTACTTGGGGAAGAATCTGACATGGTCCCAGTAATTTTCCAAAATGATAAGAGATCAAAGTTGAGTGGAATTCCCTAGAGATTCTCCTATCTCTGACCTAGTTCCTGGGTCAAAGATCAGGAGAGGAGAGGGAGAGCCTGGAGATTGTAGGACAAGCTGGAAGAAAACCAGTCTTTAAGGGTTAGAGGCTCCCCAGGCCCCCGGGGAGCAGCAACGTCGTCATCATCATCATCATCAAACCTTCCTCCCATTTATTGAATTGTGGAGCCAAATCACCTTCCCACCATGTTCTGCTCCCTACGGCTACAACCACTATTGTTATCTTCTGGCTCTTGCCCTGGGAGCACTTTCTAGCAGCATCTCCTCTGATGTTTTTCAACCAGCAGCAGGGTTATGTCATCCTCAGTGCCCAGTCTCAAAGGGGAGGTTGACCTTGTTCCCTATTTTGTGAGAATGCAGCTTTTTGATCACCTTCCTCTCCTTGCCCAGGAAATGGGAAATGCTGGAAATGCCTCCTTCCCACAAGACAGCCCCTCTGCTCACACCTCCTCTCCCTCTCCTTTGCTCACCCAGACAGTTGTGTCCGTCATGTGCCAGGTGGAATCCATCATAGCACGTGCATCGGTAATTGCCAGGGATGTTGACACAGTCGTGCACACAACCTGCATTATCTTCTCGTTCGCACTCATCCACGTCTGTGGGCAAAGAGGATCTGAGGCAGCTGGCCCAACACCATGCCCCCCACTGTCTACCCCTGGGCTCAGCCCTGTGGTTGTTTAAATGTGTGTGTGTGTGTGTGTGTGTGTGTGTGTGTGTGTGTGTGTATACATCTTCTCTGTGTGTGTATGTGTATTTACATAGTTACTTCCATAGCCTACAAACCATTTTGCATTTTGCTATTTTCATCTAAATTTAAGTCATAGGGGCTCCTGAGTAGCTCAGCTATTTAAGAGTCCGACTCTTGATTTTGGCTCAGGTCATAAGATCAAGCCCCGCATCAGGCTCCGCTCTGAGCATGCAGCCTGCTTAGGATTCTCACTTTCCCTCTCATTCTGCCCCTCCCCCACCCCTCTCTCCCTCTCTATAAATAAGTGAGTAAATAAATAAATAAAAATAAACTTAAGTCATAAACATTTTCGTCTCCACCCAATCTTTCTAATTACCACTATACATGGTTGCAGAATATTCCATTATGTTGCTAGATCCCTAATATTATTTTGTTTCTGTGAATTTCCCTTGAATAAATCCCTAAGAATAAAAGGTCAAAGGGTATAAATACCTTTTCTAGGTCAAAGGGTATAAATACCTTTTAAGATTCCTGCAAGGTATGACAAAATCACTTTTCAGTTTATAATGTCACCAAGAATTAATGAGTGTACCTTGTCCAGTAAAGTCTTACCAACACTGAAGGTCATACATTGAAAATAACATCTCAAGCGTGCTTTAATTATGAGAGGGGAAGAATGTGTTTGTTTATGGTATGAATTTCCCTTGGGGTAAACTGTTCTCATCGTATGTGGGAATGGTAGAAGGGTCTAAAGATGGAGGTTCCAATGGCAGGGCACCTGAGGCCTTAGTCCCATGATTCTGACCCCCCCCACCCAGCCAAGCTAGGAGGCTGTGAACCATTCCCAACCAGAGCCTCAGCTAGCCTCTATGGTGCCCTCCCTGGGAAAAACCCCCTCCCCCGCAGGGATTGCAGGCCTTACTGTCATGCGCAGTGTGGCCCAGGGCAGTGGCACTGATTTCCCTCTCAGGGCCCTCCCAGCCTCACCTTTGCAGTGTTTACCATCCCCTGTGTAGCCAGACTTGCAGATGCACTTGTACGACCGTGGAGTGTTCTGGCAGATAGCATCGATGTGGCAGTTGTCAGTCCCCTCCACACATTCGTCCACATCTGGCAGGGACAGAGGGAGCACGTGAGACCCTCTGTCAGTGCATCCCAAGGGGTGTTTTTTTTTCCCCAAGGGGTGTCTTGAAGGTGGTTCCCCAAGGGCAAAATGCCCTCTCCTCTAAAATAGAGATAGTGACCCCTCCAAGAGCAGGTGCTCTTTCACACCCTTCTGATTTCAGAGTGGGTCAGCTCTGTAATTCCAGGAATTCAGAAAACACCCCCACTCCCCTCAGAAATACTTAATCCATAATGACAGCTAAAATTCCATCATTTGAAACACTCCTCTTTGATTTAAAAACAAACAAAAACCCTTGGACCAAGTAGCACACTTACCTTGATTAGAAATATTCAGCTTAGTGTGAATTAGTTTACCTCTCTTAGGAGCAGGCTTGGTGGGGGGCGGGGGAGAAGAGGCATGGGGACAATGGCCTCTGGGAAAGTGGCAGGGTCCAGCAGCCCTCAGTAATGGAAGGAGAAGAAAGGGAGAAGACAGGGCACCCGAGAAATCCTTATCTGCCTCACAGTTTTGCTTGAGACCAGGCCTGCTCCCACTTGCCTCCCA
This sequence comes from Ailuropoda melanoleuca, assembly GCF_002007445.2. NCBI lineage: Eukaryota > Metazoa > Chordata > Mammalia > Carnivora > Ursidae > Ailuropoda > Ailuropoda melanoleuca. The sequence continues at coordinate 30,124,225 of NC_048222.1, read as the reverse complement.
TGACGCCAAGAATCTTTAGAGGAAAGAAGTTCCATCTTGGAAGATTTCCCTCGGCCACTGTGCTGTCAACAGCAGAGGGACCAGGACCGGGCAGGGGCTGGTCCCAGCAACCCAAAGCCTGATCAGTGGGGCCCATGTGGCTCTCCAGCAGACTCTAGCTCGTCTAGCCCACCAACCTGAATTCTTCCATCTAACCCAAGGTACTCTTCTTGCTCCTGGCTCTCACTCTGACACGAGGTGCTCCTCACAGAGCTATGCTGAAGGAGGAGGCCACCCAAGATCTAGCAAAAAAAGAGGATGGCTCTGAAAGACAGAGCAAAGAAAATCATTTATCATCTTTGGGCAGAAGATTCCAACTCCTGCAGCAACGCTACGGTGCGCATAAAGCAGCTAAAATATGCACCGTGTTGCATTCAGTTGAAAATGTTTTACGGGGTGTGTTTGTGAAAGGCACTGTGCTGAAGGCTGTGGAGGCCCCGAGGTGACTCGGCCCAGCCAGAAGTAAGTAACATGAGGTGTGGTTGAGTGCCACAGAGACATCAGACAGAAGGTGAGGGGTCCTCAACCCTGGCTACACATCATCAGAGTTAACTCCCCTCGGAGATGCCCAGTGCCATCCCCAGAGGTCCTGGTCAGCGAGCCCACGGTATTTTTCGAAAGGTCCCCTGGTGAGTCTACTGTGCAGCCAGGCTTGAGAATCCCTGTGAAAAGGAAGATCAGAGGAGGAAGAGGCTACTTCTCGCTGTGAACTGGGGAATCCACATGTGGAGGTAGCCACCTGCAAATCAAGAAATGGGATTTGCCATCAAGACAGTGGACTGTAGTGTTGCCTGGCTTTTGTTAAAATGCAGATCCTCAGGCCTTGTCGCCACGCTACAGAATCCAAATCCTTAAGGTGCTTGATAGATTTTTACTGAATGTGAATGAACGAGTGGACCAGTAATCACTCCAATTTATAGACACCCAGGAGTCCTAGCTTGAAACAGTGAATTGTCCTCTGCTTTCATATTTCAAGCAGTACTTCGGGGTCAGAACCGAGGTTTTCTGGGACAAAGAAGAGAACTGAAATTTGGAAGAGTGCCCCCAAACATCCTGCCTCAGATCTTCTGGGCTTCCATTCAGCTCTGTACTCCCAACTCTCTCCGACCCCTCTGCAGTACCCCCCACACCCGGTGAGCACAGCTGCTGTCACTCACACTTACTCTCCGCCTCACTCAGGCTCTGCGGAAACGGTGTCTGCCTGCTGGCCCATCCGGGGAACTCATCCCCACGTGAAAGAACACAGAAGGGGGGCATGAAGACTAGTTCATTAGAGAGGGCAGGAAGGATAGTAGAGAGTCGAGAGTAAGAGGCTGTGTGGAGTTAGTAGGTCCAACTGTTGGAGAATATATGGTACAAAGAAATGTATTCTCATAAAAAGAGCCTAAGCTCTGAAACCAGTCAGTTCCAGATTCAAATCCAGCTCTACCTCTCTAGGGAGACTTTTCTGATTCTCTTATTTCTTCCCCTTTAAAATGGGGTTTATTCCTCCTCATGAGAGTCTGAACAGTTAATGAGACAATCTCTGTAAAGTTCCTAATAAAATATCTGGAAAATGGTAGGTTCCTGATGTACAGAAGCTGGTTCAGACAACAGATGCTCTAGGACTGTGCTGTCTGTGATGGTAGCCATGAAGCACATAATTAATTCAAAATTCAGTCGCTCAGTTGCACTAGGCCAAGTGCTCAATGACCATATGTGGCTAATGGCCACCACTAACGGATAGCATTTCCAACATCACAGGAAGTTCTATTGGAGCACTGCTCTTGGAGACAGTAAGGGATACTCCTAGGTCTGGGTGGACCAAAAAACTTCCTGAGCAGTGGGATTCAAGTTGAGTTTTGGAGAATGGATAAGCATTTGACCATCAGGAAATTTCAAGTGTGGCTAAACACATGAAGAAAGACAAGGCACCCAGAAGTCCAAGTCCTTATTCTCTGTCCCCACATTTATACATGCCCTTGTGAGTCTTCAAGGCTGGCATGGGGCACTGGACAATCCCAGTGACAAATGGTCATTCTGTCCATCCTGCTTCGAGCCCTCTTCTGTCTCTCACCATCCCTTCCCCAGCAGCCAGCAGGGCAATTTGGAAATCCATCAGGAAGCCCTTCCTCTAGGGCCATCTCAGAGGGACATGCCTGTCTCCGAATCACTGGGTGCTTTGCTGGAGTCTGCACCAGGCTATCTGGGTTCTCAGCTCTTTGCTTTGCCTCCAGTTTAGTGCTTACTAGGACCAGAGTGGCCCTGATGCTGATGGCAGCAAACCCAGGCTTCCCGGCAGAGCCTATAGAACCTTCCAGCAGCTGGGCTCTTCCCACCATCCTACCCACTCCCTCATCACCCTGCTCACAGTGCTTAACCCTCTCCAGCCAAGAGTCTCTGCCCAGGAAGACTTTTTCTCTTACCTCCTCTCTCTACAATGTCTAAGCATCCTGCCCCGTCCAAGCATTCACACACATCTCGTTCTTCACTATTGAGATGCAGTCCTCTTTTCTAGCCACACTGTTCCCAGCTTCCCAAATCTGGCTCAAAATTGTCTTCCCCAAAGCTCTTCCTGATAAGCCCCCTTCCTAAAGAGTTCCTGGTCCTAGGGGACTCAGCCTGCCTCCGCTCACTTGCTGCCATTGCTGAATTGCGCTGCTAATGCCATCAGGCCCTCTTGTGCGGCATGTTTAGCTTCCCTCGCTTGGTTGGTCACATTGAGGATGGGATCCTTCAACCATTTGAATGGAATCTTGAAGCAGTTCAGGCCTAAAGCAGAGCTCTGAGGGATGCCTGCTGGCTCAGTCGGTTGGGTGCCCAATTGTTGTGCCCTGGTCATGATCTCAGGGTCGTGAGATTGAGCATCGCGTCAGGCTCTGTGCTGGGCATGGAGCCTACTTGAGATTCTCTCTCTCCCTCTGCCCCACCCCCTCTAAAAGCAAACAAACAAAACGGAGCTCTGAAAAAGGGCCCCCCATTATATCCAGTGTCTCCTCCTTTTGCCAGTTCATTCTTTCAGAGCTCCCTTCCACCACATCTCTCCACCCACGATTTGTCTGTGCAGGGATCCCTTCGATAACCATAGGCATATAGTCTCATCATAGCTCTGAGGGAGCAAGTATTTACTACTGGCCTGAGAAACAAGTTGATGCTAGTTGGACATGGATTGGTCTAGACCCGTGGTTCTCAACCCTGGCTGCACACTGGGATTCCCTTGGGGCCTTTTAAAAAATGTGGATGTCTAGGCACTCTCCTACACGAGCTGCATCAGGATCTCCAGGGTGAGGCTGGGCTGGGCTGCTGTCTGTCTTCCTTTCCCATCTCAGATAATGTGAGTAGACCATTTGCTCGAGGTGGGAAGATACTGGGGGCACCAAGATGACAGAATGTTTGAGAAAAGGGATTCTGGAGTGATACTGTGTCAGTGCAGATGCCAGCTCCACCCATGTCTGTGTGGTCCTGGGCCCTCCTCTGTAAATGTCTCATAATAATAGCACCTCCTCACAGGGCTATCATGAGCATCAGATGAGTTAATAGCTGTCAAGTACTTAGCACTGCAGTGCAGGCATATAGTAAGTGCTCAGAAAGCTCTGCTATTTTTATTCCTTCTGTCTAACTTTCTCCCCAGTATCATTTCTGAACCCCCTCTCTGCTCCTCCTTCCTCTTACCAAAGCCCCATTTCAGGCCTGGTGTAGGGACGTGCAGCACCAGGAGAACAAGCGATGGTACAGGGAATGTTGGGGAGACACACCCCTGAAGGTACGTTCTCCAACGTCTACTGCACCCATGCTGGGAACTGTCCAAAGAGAGGGATGAAGTGGGTTAGGGGCCAGCTGGGAACCAAAAAGCTGCCCCCCACGATCCCTCGTGAGGGCTATCCTTTTGTGCCTTTACCCCACCCCCAGGTAATGGGGCTGGATCAGAAGCTGAACTGGGGGAGAGTGGTAGCTGCAGCGATACCCCAGATGAGTCAAGACCTCTGTGCCTCACCCTCTCCTGGCATGAATGCGTGGGTCTAACTGCCGCAGCTTTCCCAATGCCATCTGACATTTCTGCTGGCTTTGCTTCCGCACCTAGCAGAACACTCCGTGAACTCTGCTAAATGTAGGGAAGGAGGGGTGGTGGGATGTGGGGGTGGCGTTTAGAGGGTGAGAGGGCAGACCAGACTAGAAAGGGTGGAGTATTTGACCATGGGCAGTCCTAGATTCCCTCTGAGGATGGGGAAGTATACCCCAAAAGGGAAGCAGGAGGGACCCCCAAGGAAACACTTCCATCTGCTTCAAAATTTTGCCCAGGTCCAGCTGAGGAATAACAACAAATAGAAATGAGCAGAATGCAGGCTGCAGATAAGCAGACACCCCTGGGGAGAGTCCACCCGCCCCTACCACTCACAACGGCAGGTTTGCTGGGCCCAGTGAGGAGGTCCAAAGCAGCCTGCCTGGTGTCTTAATGGGCCTGCATGACTGTGACAACCTTCCTGCCCAAGCCGGGTTAGCCCCGGATGACTGGGCCGAGTGCAGGCTCTCTGATTGCCTGACCAATCACTGTCTTGTGATGCCTCTTACACGATGCCTTGTACCATTATTTAACTTCTGGTTCATGTGCAGTATCTTCCTCCTGAAACCTCCCTGAGGCCATGGCTTCTTAATCTTTGAAATCCACATGGCAGCTGGGAACTGATTATATGCATTCGGCCATTCAACAAAGAGTTACCAAGCATTTGCGACATGCCAAACACTGTGCTAGGAGCGGGGCATCCAGCAATGAATAAGACAGACGGATATACTAAAGGCATTTAGTAAATATTTGTAAAACAGATGGGTGGGTGGATGGATGGATAGATGGATGGGTTGGTGGGTGAGTAGATGAGGTCCATATTTGTGTCATCTTCCTAGTTCTATGTTACCACAAGGAAAAAGCTTTTTATTTTCCTGTGACCCCACAGTTGTTCTAGGTGGGGGGCAGTCCTAGGAAATTTAGTCTTAAATTAAGGGTAGGGGGATAGGAAACTCAGAGAAAGTAAGAGACCCACTTAAATGCATTCATTTGGTGATGCAGAGGCCGGAAGAGACTGGGACCAATGAATCCAGGGTAGGATTCATAGGGATCTGATAGGACTCATAGGCTCTCAGGGTCTTCAGCTATTATCTGGAGCTGCTCAGGCATCTCTTTGGAACATGCTTGTCCAGTAGATGCCCCCCAGCCCAGTGCTAAGTTGCACATGACCATGGGGCACCAGGGTCCACCTGAAAGCAACATACCATTGCTGCTCCTGGTCAGTTCTCTTATCCTTTCCTCCATGTTGCCTCCCACATGTAAGTAACACCAAAGTAGAACCAGCCCGGGCTTCGGCCATGACACCCTGACCTGTATATGTGTGCCTGTGCTCTCCCTCTAGATTAAAAGGGCAAGTAGGGAAACTGGCGGAGCCTGGCTTCCCCGCTCGGGCTTCTCAGGTTATCTTCCCAACTTGGAACCGGGCTGAGAGTCTGTGACCTCAGCTGGAGCCTGGGCCCATCCTTGGCGTGGACAAAGCATAGGCAGGGGTAAGGAAGACCTGGAGAGAGTCTAGGAAACCGCACAAATGACCCCAACAAGAGGAGACAGAGCACTTTCTTCCTTTTTAAAAAAGGACCCTTCCTCTTATATGAGCTGAGCCTGCTTGACTGAAGAGCAAGGAAAAGCAGCTGGTGCTCAGTGCCCGGAAGGGAGTGGGGCTGAACCTGAGAGCTCTGTCACCCATTAAGAGGCCATGATGAGTGTCTCTAAGTCCTACCACCTTATCCCTAAACCAGCTCCTTGTTCATTTAAAGGTACACCAAATGGACAAGAATTTTCTCCTTTTCAATGTGGACGGAATCAACCCTGAGTCAGAGGCCTTTTGAGGATGAGTAGGTAGGGAATCCTTGGCTAGGGAGGAAAGAACAGAACGCTGGAGAGAGAGGGACAGGGAGGCAGGCAGTGGGCCAAGGCAGGTTCCAGCTTCATGATTATCCGTCTTATCTCTTTACACGGATGGAGAAAATGACAGCATGAACAATGACGGTGTTAGATGGTGCATAATTCTGTGTGTGGAGCTTTCACCCAGGCTTTTTCACATGGGCCTCAAATGGTCCTGTCTCACACCACGTAGATGGGGAACAAGCCCAGAGAGGGCAAGCACGAACAGCTTGTGCAGGGTGAGACCCCAGGTCTTCTGACTCCCAGTCTAGTGCTTGCTCACTGTTCACTATCGTCCAGAAACACCCGGGGGAGGAATCCCTGCCTTAGTCATTGTCGTGCCTCCCCTGACCCCAACTCAGCATGGAGTTCAGGCACGAAGCAAGCTGAGCTATGTCTGATACATAACCATGGAAATGCCTGGAACTGACATTTGGATGTTCCTGGTTGGAGAGCCACAGCAGGCATGCGGATGCTCTGAGACTTTGGGCGTGGGGGTGGCTGGAAAGAGGGCAGGGCCGAGTGGCAGGCAGGGCAGGAGGGCAGTGCAACATGGTGGGCGCAGACAGAGCTGCAAGGAGGACGGGGTGGGCAGCTCGGCAGTGGGCAGGTGTCTCCAACTTGGATTCACTATGCTGGGCCAAGCAGCTGGTTAGAAACAAAAACAAACACCAGGGATACAGGTTCCTGCTGTTAACAGCTTCAAACCGCCAGAGGAAAACTCCAAATAAATATAATTAGAAACTTGTAAAAACGTCCTCTCTGTAAACTTGCTCCCCAGGGTCTATCCTTTAAGCTCCCCCTCTCTTCCAGCTCCACCCCCCCCACCATGCCCACATACCCTGACACTCCGCCCTCACCCAGGGATTTCTTAGATCTCTTTCCTTATTCTGGATCTTCCCTCCAGCCTGGCAGCTCCTGCCCAGGTCTCTCCTTAGCTTGGCGCCATCAGGGACCAGATGTGGACAGCCCCTGGCCTGGGGCTCCGAAATCCAAACCCCACAGCTCTCTCTAGGGCTATGGGTACAGCTGCAAGGAAACCATAGGTAAGAGTGAGGGCCACAGTGCCCTATTTAGGGGTCATCTCTTCACCTCTGGGGCCCAACCCTATAGCAACTACAAAACAGTACCTTGGTCTGAAAGGGGGAGATGTTTCGGCTGGAGGATACAGAGGGCCAGTCTTGGAGCTGAGAACATACGGTGCAGGACCAGGGACTGCGGCCTCGGGGCCCTGCCCAGATAGTATTCAGTTCCCAGAACCACCATTGCAGCTCCACCTCCCAAAGTTGTTGGATACACACACACCATGCACAGAAACACACACTTTTTTTGTAGGGGCTCTTAACAAGGGGAGAGACTACTTAAGGACACAGAACAATTGGGTACTTGGGGCCCCAGGAAACTGGGGTGTGAGAAGAAAGGAGGAGTAGCCAAGTGACAGACTGGGGCAGGGAGCAGTAGAGGCAGGTCCAGGGAGAAGAGGGCCTGAGTGTCAGGCAGGAAGGCCCGAGGAGGCCTGGGGGCAGGACCGAGGCTTGCTACAGTGTCTTCTGCCTTCTAGCAGGAAGGATTTCGATGAGATGTGCAGAATCTCAGAGCTGAAAGGGACCCTTCTGAGACTCTAGTCCATTTTACAAGCGAGGAAGGGAATTTCAGTGATTTCCTCAGAGGCCCCAATCCTCAGGCTCTGTGCTACCAACCCACTGGCACGAGACGCCCCAGCACATGCCATTTGGAGCTGGCAGTATGCGGGCATGGGAGGATTGTGGCCAGTCTGGAGACAGAGGGGCCAGTGGGGGGAGGGGAGGGTCTGAGTCCCCTCTTAGCCCAGCTGCCTATCTCCTCTACCCCTCAGATACCCCTGAGTTAGCCGTTGTATCACTTCTCCCCCCAAGGCCCAGCCGGCCCTCTGTTTCCAGACTCCTGTCTTATAACTGAGCCTGAAGAAGCTGTCCCCAGGTCTGGGCCTCTTGCGGGCACTGCCAGCCTCAGAGCCGCTCTGCAGTTTCCAGCCCTGACAGGGACTCTTTCTTATAAGTGGTCATGTGCTAGGGGTACGGGACGTCAAGGGAGGCCCACACCCTGACACGCGGGGACCAGAGCCGGGGGCAGGACTGGGGTGAGTTCAGGCAGCAAGCTCCTCCACCTCCATCTTTGCAAGAGGGTCTGAAACCATCCGTTCCCTTCCCCCACCTTCAATCTGAGGCACTGGACCAAGCCATTCCACTTCTTGACTTCTCCAATGAAAACAAAATGCACACTGCCCTGCTTCCTTTTTCCTCTCACCGGAGCACTGCGCTCACACACACACACGGGTGGATACACACACACACACACACACCCTGAATCATGCACACACGCACGCTCGCACGCCCCAGTGAATGCACACCTCGCATTCCCAAACTCACATCCAGGGCCTGGTCCTTTTACAACAGGTCCCGGCCGCTTGCATCTCAAACCGGTTCTCATGCTCTCAGATTCCTGAAGGTTTCAGAAAACAATCTCATTTAGGGGTGGCTGATAACTTTCTTCTTTCTCTGCCTGTGGTAATTCTGGCCTCGGTGTCTTCTGCTCCCCTTTCTCTCATTTCACTCTGCAGAGACTCAGGGGATGAGGGGTAAGAAGTGGAGAAGTGCTCCCCTGGCCCCAGGCTTTCCTCACCTCCCCAGGGGACATGTCACTGAGAGAAGAGAGGTCAAAGGGATTCCTGAGGAATTTCTAAGCAGTCCACCCCTCTTCTCCAGCCTTCTGGAAAAATGGAGGGTGGGGGGAGACAGGCTTAGAAGCGACTGATTGAAGACCAGGATCCAAGAGTGGGAACTGACTCTCTCTCTCTCTCTGTCTCCCCAGTGTGGCCTGGATGGGGCACGGGCAATAGCCGGCTGCCCACGGGGCCACCCTCACCCGCTGACACGATTATGGTTTTCATTTCATATTTTGGAGGGAGGGGCTAGGAGGAACAGTCCCCTCACTGTAAGAGCTGGCCACAGGAGCCCAGGGAAGCGGGAGGAGAGGAAATAGCCACATTAAAGAGGAAGAGGGGTGGGGGAAAGAAAGAGAGAGACACACATACACCCAGACAGAGACCCGGAGAGACGCGCGGAGACAGAGAGACACTGTTTGCCGCCAGATGAAAGCTCTCAGTCCCAGGGCTGGTGTTACTTGGAAATTCTAAATACACGACTTTATCGGCATTTTATCCCTAATGAGAAGAGAAAACAACCAGGTAAACTAAACGGCCAGGCTGGCTCTCCCTGAGCCCGCCCTGGGGACAAGTTTTCCCCGGGAGGCCAGGAGACCTTTTCATTCAGCTGTAACCTGAGCCCTAAGCAAGGATTAGGTCTTTTTAACCACTGCTGCACCCCCCCCCCCAAGAAAAAGCAAAGCAAATTAATGCTTTTAAGTTAACAATTATCTTGGTTATCCAGTCTGTCTACTTTAAAACACACAGACAGGCATTTGAAAAACACTCAAAACCATGAACCCTCATGCTCACTCACTCCCAGTCACACGAGCTTACCCCCCACTCATCCACACACAGTTCTCAAAGACACAAAAATGTACGAATCCAAGTCACAAGAGACACAGACACCCAGCTACATCACCTGTGGGTGATGGTGGCGAACATCTCTCACACACACATGCACACTCACCTGCACACTCAGGGCTCCCTTCCTTGTCCCTCCTGTCTCCCTATCCCTTTCCACTTTGGTTCTTGGGGGGGGGGGTGGATGGAATCTCTGGAGAAAAGGCACTGAAGTATAGTAACTGTAATATATATATATGCTATACGCAGAGGTATAATAACTGCATAAGATATTTGCCAAGAGTCTTTGTAATTTAAAGAGACCCACTAGAGCTTCATTTAAAAGCATATGGCATTGAAGGCACACCTGCTGGCCCTGGTGATACCCAGGAGATATATCTGGGAGGAAGGGATGTCCACAGCACTCCATCTAGGGGTAAAGCTGCCCTATCCCCTCAGTACTTGTCTTTCCCAGGGCACTGGCCTGCAGATTTGGGTCCAGAGACATCCCTCTAACCCAACAGACCTGTCATTAGGCAATCTCTGGCTGACCACGTTAATATAGTTCCTGAACAGCAGTGTCAAAGGTAGCTGAAATGACAGGCTTAGATTCTATGCCAGGCTAGACTCATGGATCGGAAGGAAGGAAGGTGCAGAGGAATTGCGGTCCAGTCAGAGCGAGTGTGGCCTGAATATAAGTAGTGAACAAAACTATGAGGATTTAAGTTCCTTGAGGGCAGAGGCCTCCGATCTAGCTGCATTCCCCACCCGCAGCAGCACCCAGCAGGGTGTCTGATGGAAGAGGGAGCCCCAGAGCACCTTGGAGGGGTTATGAGTCCTTCAATCCCTGCAGGATAAGCTGATCTCCCCTTGGCACCTGTCCCTTCTAGGAGTCTCCATCAGCCCTGGGAACCCCCCTGAATATACTGTTTGCTCCCCCCTTTGCCCCCAGCCCCCCACTCTCACTAGACCACTACAGACACTGGCTCCAACTTGAAAGAGGCCCTTATCTTGTCTCTAGATTACTGAATGAAATCTGTTCCTTCCTTCAGACTAAACTCCCTAGCTAATTCCATGTTATGAGTAAGTCAGCACACACTACAAAAGCCAGCTTTGTTTATGAAAACACAAGCAAATCCACAGTGGGAGAGGGGCTGCTCCCAGGCTGGGGGTGGCAGTGGCAGTGGGCTGTCTGGAACCAGGACTGGAGAAGAGGCTGTTTGGGGTTGGAAGGGGGTGGGGGTGGGGTCTGGTATGTGACAGCTGCGGATCTCCACTACTTGGGTTCTGTTAAAGGACAGGTTGGAGGAAGAAGGAGGTAGTTGAAGAGGCAGTGTTTGGGAGAAGAGACTGGCGTTGATATAACACCTTCCTTTTACCAGAGTGGGAGCCCATCCAGCACACAAGAGCAGCTTAAGAGCCAGGCACTCAGGCTCCAGGACACAGCGACCTGACTGCCAGAGACTCAGGCTTCCCCAACTCCCAAGTTCAACTTTCCCTTCTGGCTCAGCCACTTCCACACCCCAGCTTGGCTTCAGGAGCCCCTGGGACAATAGGCAGAATCATATCCTCAGCAAAGCCTTGCCAGGAGGAATTTTCTTTTTGTCCATATAAATCTCTTCCTGGGTGAGGACATGATGGGGAAAGGGTGCAGCAAGAGGTCAAGGGGGAGGGGAGGCAGTCCCCAAGAGAACTGTAGCCCACCAGCCTGCTTTCTGCCAGGAAAGCCTTGGGACTAGCCAGGCAATGAGCCTGGGGTCAGGGATGGGGGCTGGAGGGCCTCCCTGTCTCTCTTTAATTCCTAGAGGGATCTGTCAGAGCTCCCCGGCCTGGAATTTTACTTTGTTATTTTAATGCAATTCTGACCTGGATTTAAATGGAATTGGAAACCCGAGGCCTTAATAAATAAATATTATGATAAGAAATGAAAGCCATGCAAGACGAAAGAGATTTCCCCCCAAAGAGGCAGAAAGCGACATTCTTGCTGGGAGCCAGTCAGAAATTTTCTTCTCTTCTTCAGCCCCCTACCATCCAGTGAGAGCCGAGCTGGTCTTTCCAGAAAAGATCCTATTTTTCTTTAACATTTTTCTACTGATAAGACAACAACTTGGAAATTTTGTCTGACTTTGCACGAGGGTTGGGGGTGAGGGGAAGAAATACATGGCGTGGCTGAAAAGTTTCATTCTCTCAGTCTCTCCAGGCCACAGCTTAAGTTTCTGGCAATGTCTGAGAGAAGAAAAGATTCTCTCTCCTACTCTTGGAGGACAAAAAGTCTTTCGAAGATGCTGGGGTGGCAGTGAAGTCGGGCAGAATTCTGAGGTGCGTGGCGACTTCTGCCCAGGGCCCCCCAAACTTCTCACTCCTCCGTGTCGTTCCTGGCTCTTCCAGCCTTTCGCCCGGGACGCAGCGCCCAGAGGTCAGGTCCCCAGCCGGAGTGCGGGTGCACGGTGCTGGGTTCTGACAGCGGCACGCTTCCCAGCACCTGCCCTGCCCCACGGAAATCGCGCCCCCGCCCTCAGGCCCCGCAGCCCCGGCAGCCCCGCCGCCGCGCGCCCCTCCTTCCTTACCTTGCGCGGCTTTGCTATGCTGGGCGGCGCGGGCGTGGACCAGCAGGACGAGCAGGCAGAGCCCGGGCACGCGCCCCGAGCCCATGGCTGGAGCCACCGGCGGCCGGGCGGCCGGGGCCGGTCTCGCAGCCCCGGGAGGGCGGAAGCCGGCAGGGCCCCCGCGCGCCAGAGGGGGGAGGGGAGGGGGCGCCGCCGGGGCCGGGCGGGGGGCTGCGGACGCGGGGCGCGGACCGCGGTGCCCTCGGCGGGAGGCTCCCGATGCTGCCGGCTTCTCCCGGCCCGACGCCGGGGAGAGCGAGGCGGAGAGCGCGACGAGGCTGGGGGCGCCCGGCGCCAATGACGGAGGGGAAACCCGCCCTCTCCGAACCGGGCTCTGCTAGCGGCGGCGGCGGCGGGGCTGCTCCGTATAATCCCACCCAATTCCCAGCTTCGCCCGGAGAGAGCTGCAGCCGGAGAGCGCGCAGAGCCCGAGCGAGGGACCTGAGAAAGGGGAGGGGAAACGCAGCGCCAGAAACACGCCCTTTCTGCCTCTCTTTCTTCCTCTCTCGCTCTTTCTCCGTCTCTCAGGCTCCGTCTCTTTTTCTTCGCCTTTCTCCTCCTCCTTCTCCTCCTCGCTCCTTTTCGTTTTCTTCCTCCTCCCCCTCCTCCTCCACCACCTCCTTTTTCGTGCCCTTTTTTCTTTCAAATGGGGCCTCGGCGCGGCAGCCGCTCCCCCTGCGCGCCCGGGCGCGGCGGCCCCCTCCCCAGGCTGCCGGGCCGCTGCCTGCAGGAATTTACAATCCGGCGCTGGGGGAGCGGGTCCGGTCTCCATGGAGACGGCTTCCCCGGGAGCAGGGAGGTCAGGCGCAGACCGCGCACAATCAATGGATCAATGCAAGCCCCGCTCGGCTCCAGACCAAACAGCACCGGGCTCCGGCTCGTTCTCTCTCCCCGAGGAAAGAGTGGGGGAGCTAGGGTGCGCCCCGGCGCTCGCACGAGATGAGGGCCGTGCGACGCAGGTTTGCACGCACACCTACACCAAGAGACAAAGAGAGCCCGGAGTGTCGGGTAGGCTGGGGCGGACGTGATCGCACGGATACTCCGGCACGCCCGCCCGGCACAGCCCGACACGCGAGACACAGCCACGTAGGACCTCGAAAAACCGAGAGGGGCTCCGACTTCGGACTGAGGGACGCCCGCCAACTCTTACCTCCACCCCCCACCCCCCTCCGTCGGGTCTCAGCGCTCCTTCCTAGTGCTGACTCCACTTTAATTAAGGACCAAGAAGAAAGTAACCTTCTCCCAGCTCAAACTGCCACCTCCAGGGCAGACTCCCTTGCGGTTAAGGCCTTGGAGGTAGCCCACCGAGTCACCCTGCCCATATAGAGGTAAGCTCACGTATAAAACACTCTCATGCACTCAGCGCAGAGGCCAAAGATAACCCACAAGAATATGCTTATGCGTGTAAATACAGACACAAAGATCTGCACAACACACTTCTCCAAACCTACCCCCACAGTCTCATGTGGTCCCAACCACTCCATTCTGAGCTCTTCATATCTCCAACTGACTGGCAGTGGAGGAAAGAGAAACAATATTTGTAGAAAATAGGGGCAAAAGATATAAAAAGAGCAGTGTCTCTGAACCATGGACACTGTCTCCTGTGTGGATTTACAGCTCGCCATCTTCTCTCCTTTAATCCTAGAGGAAAGACCCCTTGAAAAGGTGGTGAGGGCTTTCTTGGAGTGTGGGCCTGAGTCAGCCCAAGACCATGCCAGGTTCTAGGCAGTTACTTATGCTTCAGAGCTAATTTTCTTCAGGGAAGAGGCAAGTGGGATCTAGACTAACCTCACAAAGTCCTCAGGGTACCCGGGAGGAAGGGAAATGACCAGAATCATCCTGAAAATAACTCTGTTCTTAGACAACCTTAACACTGGCAGCCCACATCAGCTAGGTGACAGGTGTGAGAGTCAAAGGTCTCCTGAGCTCCCAGGTAGAAGAATTGAGCCCTTTCTTCCCTAGGGATTGAGTAGAAGAGTAGGAGGATGGAAATAGTCTCAAGCGTTTGGGGGTCTTGTCCTGGCTGTATCCTGGGACGAACATTGCCTTTGGGCAAGTCACATCTCAATGAGCCTCAGTGTTATCTAGAAGACAAGAGGATGGATTAGCTCCTTTGTGGAAAGGAGACAGGAGACAGTGCCCTTAGGAAGCCTGGGGGAGGAGGTTTTGAGAACCCCTGCTTGGCATGAGAGATGATGGTAGGGATGGAAGCACACAGATTACAGGAATGGTGTGGAGGCCACAAAAGGTTGGGTCAAGTGATCTCCCAGGTCCCTTCCAGCTCTGTCACTCTAGGACTCCCTCCCTCCTTCATTCCACTGGCAAACCCCTCCCCCTTGAAGCTGCTTTGCCTGCTGCCACCAATTACGTATAGGGCTGGGGGACAAGTGCAAACTTGCCATCCTTTCTGCCCCAAACAAGAGAGTGGTTAAAAAAAAGAAGAAGAGGAGGGGCGCCTGGGTGGCACAGCGGTTAAGCGTCTGCCTTCAGCTCAGGGCGTGATCCCGGCGTTATGGGATCGAGCCCCCACGTCAGGCTCCTCCTCTATGAGCCTGCTTCTTCCTCTCCCACTCCCCCTGCTTGTGTTCCCTCTCTCGCTGGCTGTCTCTATCTCTGTCGAATAAATAAATAAAATCTTTAAAAAAAAAAAAAAGAAGAAGAAGAAGAATTGGAGGTTGTCAGATGGTGCCTGATCTACATGGGGACACAGGGAGAGAGCCCCTCCAAGTCAGGCGAGGGAGACTGCACAGTGCCTTGCTTTGTCTCTGCCTTGCCTTGGACACTCCTGTGAGCTGCTCTGGGTCCCTAGGGAGGAGGTCTCCGGCTCACCCTCTAAACCACAGGCGAGATGGGCATGAAGGATTCTGTAGGGGCAGATTAATAGGTCACCTTAGACCTTGTCTCTAGTTCAGTGTGATTTCCTGGTTCCCTGAGCGTGGACATTGCCCCACCTTAGCTGCTAAGTCTCTGGGAGGCTCAGGGACTTTTACTCTAGTTTACTTTTTTCCTCATTTTGCCAGATTTTTCTCCACTCCTCTAGGACTGGGGGCACTTCTTCCACATCTGGGCATGAGACGCAGTTCTCTGCTCTGCTCCCCCCCCCATCCAGTCTGGTCCCAGAAGCAAGGCTTCTGTCACTGGGCGCTGTGAACTGGGGGGCTGGTCCCACGGCCCTCTGCCCTGTCCACTTCTGCAGGGACTCACAACTGGGTAGTGACACAGGAAGGTGACAAGGGAGAAATCATGAGATGGCACTTGCAAGTGGTATTACAGAAGCAGCAGCATATGCCATACCCTCACAGGCAGGAGCAAAATGTCCCTGGATTCTCCGGACCTCCCACACTCTCTCGGGCCACAGTTTGCTCTCCAGCTTCACTCTCCTTCGGGGTTGCTTCTTACATTCATTTCCTTCTAATTTACCCCTGCAAATGTCTAGGGAGAGAACTGGGCTGGGGACCCAGCCAGATCCTGCTTAGGAATACCTCTGCCAGGGCCCCATCACACTCATAGACTTCCCCTCCCCTGCCAAGTCTCCTTCCATGAGCCTTTGTTTTTTCTCTTGGCTCCTCCACTTCCCCATCTGTGTAATGGGTCCAGTGACCCTCCTTGACAGGCAGCCTAGTCTAATGGAGAACTTGTACACGTCAGAATTAGACTTTGCCAAGGACAATGTCAGGCTCTCCCATTTTCCAGCCATCTACCTGTTTCTGCTGACTTATTTCACTTCTCTGAGCCTCAGTTTCCTCGTCTACATCACAGGTATGGTCACACGACCTCAGAGGTGGGCATGCATCACTGCCTAACTACATGGGCTCAAGAGTAAAAGAAACCCTGCGGTTCAAATCTCAGCTCTGTGGGGGCGCCTGGGTGGCTCAGTCACTTAAGCATCCAACTCTGATTTTGGCTCAGGTCACAATCTTAGGGTTGTGAGATCAAGCCCAGCATTGGGCTCTGCCCTGGGCGTGGAGCCTGCTTAAGATTCTCTCTCTCCCTCTTCCTCTGCCCCCACCCCCACTTGCATTCCCCCCCCCAAAAAAAAAGAAGAAAAAAGGCAAATCTCAACTCTGTTAACTTTCTAGCTATGTGACTTCAAGTAAGTTATTGAATCTCAGTGAGCTTCAGTTTCCTCTTCCAACAAAGGGAATAAAAACACCCACCTTGAAATGTTATGGGGTTAATTAAATGAAATGATGAATGGAAACCCCTGGGCACATAGTAGGCATTCGGTAGGCAGTGGCTACTGCTATTCTTCTGACTACTTCTCAGAAGGAACGAAAGCCACAGTGTTTGATAGTAAAGTTATAGTAGTGCCTGGGAAGAAGCATTCTTGTCGCAGGCCAGACTTTGATGCTGCTGGGTGTGAGTACAACCAACTGGGTTCAATTCTCACCACCCCCAGTAGGTTCTGTCTGTCACATGTTCTTTTTTTTCTTTTTAAAGATTTTATTTATTTATTTGAGCGAGAGAGAATACGAGCTGGGGGGGCAGAGGAAGAGGGAGAAGCAGACTCCTTGCTGAGCAGGGAGCCCCATGAGGAGCCCGATCCCAGGACCCCAGGATCGTGACTTGAGCCAAAGGCAGACGTTTAACCGACCGAGCCATCTAGGCGTCCCCTGTCACATGTTCTTACTGAGAAGTTTCCAGAAAGGCCATGCAATCCAACACACTGCACTCATCAGCAGCACTTTCAAGTTGGAGAGTAGAAGGAAACTCACCTGCTGGGTAGGGTAGCTCCAGAACCCCTCTGTGTGGAGAAGACCCAGACACTCAGACAAATTAGAGCTCATAGCTACCATTTACTGAGTGCTTTCTATGTGTGCCAGGCACTGTAACAGGCATTCCACCACAAGCCTATCAGGCAAGAGCCATTATGCCCATTTTGTTGATGAGAAAACTGAGGCTCAAGTAGGTCAGACTGCCCAGATGACCAACTAAGAAGGGACAAAACCAGGACTTGGGCCCAGACTTGACTCTGGAGCTTGTGTACCTCCTCCATTCTCTATGCTGCCTCCTCTGAATCCATAGAAACCTAACACATTCTGGCCACTGTTATAGTTTAATCATTTGGGGCAGGCTGGGGGTCACAGACCAGCCCTTTAACATGTAGGAGGAAATAGGACAGTAGTCTTGCTCTGGAGGATCATGTAGGAGTACAACTTCAAAAGGCTTTAGCCATCAGGGCTTCTGGGTGGTGCAGTCGGTTAAGCATCTGACTCTTGGTTTGATCTCAGGGTCGTGAGATCAAGCCCCACATCTAGCTCTGTGCTCCGTGTGGTGTCTGCTTAAGACTCTCTCTCTCTCTCCCTCTCTCTCTCTCTCAAGTAGATAAAGAAATCTTTTTAAAGGGGGGGGCTTTAGGCATCATATTTGTCTGATGAGAGGTCACATGACTTGCCCAAGGTCACACAAATTTAAGAGGCAAAGTTAAAAGCAGAATCCATGTCTCCCCTTACTTCTGACTTGGATCAGCGCTCCTAAGCCTGTATCCTCAGAGCTGCCAGTCCCACCTCTTTCAGTTCTTGCTCTTCCTCTTCCTAACGATTTGATTAGTCATGAATCCTTCCATCAAGTGGAATATGGGACTTACCGCATACCTTCTCCCCAATACACGCTTTCCTAGGCCCTTTAAGTCCTGCAAAAGAAATAGAAAATGTGATTCACTACTCAAAGAGATATATCAACATTAGTGCGTATGGTTCCAGACCCCTCCGCATCACAAGGCAAATCCCCTGAATGCTGGAATCTCACCAGGAAGGCAAGATCTGTATATGCAAAACAGAGTATGCATATTGCAAATGCAGCATCAAGCAATCTGGGTAAAGTGCCATGGAAAGTCTGCAAACAGAAGTTGGTCATCCAAGAAGACTTCATGGATGAGGAGAGATTTGAGGTGAATCTTTTTTTTTAAAAGATTTTATTTATTTATTTGACACAGAGACAGCCAGTGAGAGAGACAGCCAGTGAGAGGGAGACAAGCAGGAGGAGTGGGAGAGGAAGAAGCAGGCTCCCAGCAGAGGGGCCCGATGTGGGGCTCAATCCCAGAATGCGGGGATCACGCCCTGAGCCGAAGGCAGACGCTCAACAACTGAGCCACCCAGGCGCCCCATGAATCTTGACGACACTTAGAAAGAAATCAATGGACAAGATAGAAATAGAAACAAAAATCAGTGATTGAGAGAGAAAAAAGAGAATGCTCAGAACAACAACCACTGAAGAAATGGAAGAAAAGAGGGAGGAGGGGATCATACCAGGTCAGCAGACACGTCGACCCTGGTCAGTCCTTGTGTCCCACCTGTCTGGGATGGCTCAGGAGCCATTTGGCCATATAGGCAGAGGATTGGAAGTATGCTCTCCAGAGTCTGTTCCAGCCCTGAGATTCTAGGACTAACTTGCTCCAAGGCCCTTAGTCTTACCTTTACAAGAGAGGTCTACTGGCAACCCTGCTAAGACTTGGGTGGGGAGTGGGGTTAGCCTGGTCCAAGCTGCCCACACCTGTTCTGGTCTCTCCTCTGGCCACTTGGGTGGCCTCCTTGGCCCCTCATCCCAGTGTCCTCCCAGCCCTTCCTCCCTGCCCACCCCCACACCTGAGTCACTTTGCCACCTGCTTCCTTCCCACCTGCTCCCTGGCTGCTTCCATGGAAGAAACAAACATACCCAGCCTGCCAATTGGCATCGACACCAATGTGTGGTTCCAGACCCCTCCACATCACAAGGCAAGTCTCCAAACGGCCCTGAGTTTGTGCTCTGTCCCTTTCTACTCAGCTGCTCTTCCAAACTTTGGTTTCCCCTCTGCCAGCCTCAGCCCCCTGACTTCTCCCAGCAGTACCCTCAATTCCTGTTTCATGGAGAAGCCAGAAGCCATCTGGCATGAACATCCTATCCCCACCCCCCTCTCCTTCTACCACTAGGGGAGGGGACCCTCCTTTTGGCCAAGGCCAATCCTGCATACATGTTCAATGACCCTATCTTGTCTTGGCCCTGCAGTGAGCTGGAGCTGTCAGTTATCCCCTCCCTCTCCTGAATCCCTCACCTCTGCTCCTTCTCCTACAAACACAGTACCACCTACAGCATCCTACAAACTTCCCCAGATCCTGCTGCCTCTGTCCTTCCAGGCTCCTGAACTTCTAGGAGGAGCACGCCCGCTCTCCATCTCCACTTTGCTGCTTCCCTTAACCCCTTACCCTAGTTCACTCTGGCCCAGGGCTCCTCTGACATACATCTGCTGGGGCTCCAGTGACTTCCACATCTCCATGTCTGGGGCCGCCTGCCAGTCCTTATCTAGCCTGACCTCCCTGCGTCATCAGAAGCCTCTGAACATTTTTCTTCCCCGTCTTGGAGCCCTTTCTTTTCCCAGATCCCCTGCTGGCTGCTCTCCCCACACTGGCCTCTTAAGTGTTTCTAGTTTGGATTTTCTCAATTCTCACGTTATGTGACTTCCCTAGGGACTCTCACCCAGGGACAGCAAGGGTGGTGAAAAGAATATCGGCTTTGTGCTCAGACAGTTCTAAGTTCAAAGCCCAGCCCATCAGTGGGTGAGTTGGACCAAGTTTCTTCATGTCTCTGAGTTTCAACTTCCTCATCCAGCAAACGAGAAGGATGAAATTCTGACCTTGCAGGTTGCTGGAGGGTTACTGCTGATAAGTCTCACGGCCGTCCCAGCACGAAGTAGGTAGACAGTTTGCTCCACAATGCAGGGCCCTATGGCTCCAGCTACCACCAATGTGCTGAAGACTCCCAGATCTATATCCCTAACCCCTACTTTTCTTCTAGCTTTTATGCTATGTGTCCATTGTTCAGATCTCTATCTCTAGCTCCTTCCTCTCTTTTCTGTCTAGTCCTGTATTTCTGCCTACTTATAGCTTTTTCCAATGGCATTTTTCAAGACCTCAAGCTGAACTGACACCCAGCCAAACTCATAGTTCCTCTAACACTCTCCCCTGAGTTGTCCTCTTCCTGTGACCTCACCTTGGGGTTAATGGCCCCATAACCCACTCCGCAGCCCCAGTTGGATTTCTCCAGGACTAGAAGGACTCTTTCTCCCCATCTAATAGACCACCAGATCCTGTGAAACCTCCCTCAAATCCATCCCTCCTGTCAACCCCCATTGCCCCTGCCTCCGTTCAGACACTCGCTGTGTCTCCTGTGGACCGTTGCCTGACAGAGGTAAGTTCCAGACCTCTAGTATGGCATACAGGGCCCTCTGTGCCAGTCCTGGACCCTTCTCTCCAATGACATCTTGTGTTTGTCTTCTGATGTCACCATCGCTGTACCCAGACCACACCATGCCTGGCATATGCCATGTTCTTGCCAGCTGGAAAGCCAAACTACCCTTCAAGATCCAGCTTAAATGTGTCTTGTTGCAGGCCCGGAGCTCAGTTGCGATGCCCTGGCCATGCTATACTGTAACGGCCTGTTTCCCTTCACTGGTCTTCCAAACCTTCGAGACCCATATTGGTCACCATTGTATCCCCAGCCCTGAGCACATAGTTGTGCTCAATGAATGTTGAATGAATGAAAGAATGAAGGAATAGTGAGCTCATGGGAATCCCCAGGAGATTCAAAGGAATCCCAAGGAGCATCTCTTGACCTGTCTCTGCCTCTCGCCAACCTGAGAATGCTTTGGGTTCCTGAAAGGACTGGTGGCAGCAGAGGGTTAAACGGAGGAGCAGTATGGAGACTCCAAGCTGGAGAAAAACCACAGAGATGCAGGGGGCCTAGGAGGTGACTCTGGCCAGAGACTCTCAGATTCTGGAAGACAAAGAAGCAGAACTGGAACCTTACAAGCCAGAGCTCAAGATCTCCCCAAAGGCCAGGAGCCAGGGTGGATGGGGCCGTGTCCACAGGTAGCTTGTATTTGGGGGAAGCAGGCTCAGGAGGCAGCTTTGAACCGCTCCATCAAAGATCTTTCCCACCAATGCTTAAAATCCCATCATAAGAGGATCACTCCTTTGAGCTATACCTTGTATTCTTTGGGTCCTAAATACAAATATCCCTATGAGACAGCGTAATAAGATTAAGCCTTTGACAGTTAAATCTTTCGTTATCAGTGGAAACCTTAACAAAGGTGTGGCAGGGGAGGGGCTATGGGAGGCTTCTAATGACCCTAACTTTGCCGAGGGCAGGCTCAGCCTTGCTGCTCCGCACCTGTTTCCCTGTGGCTCTCCTCCCCCAAAGCCCCACTGGGCTCCCTCCCCAGAGAAAAAGTTGGGGAGACAGAGGGGGACCCCTCCACCTAACAGTGTAATTCCTCTGGGTACCTTGGATCAAAGAAAGGATGGGCGGAGGTACTGGGGCAAAGTTCAAGGTATTCACGAACCAATTCATAAAGTGAGTGGCTATTTTAAAAAACTCAGTTCTCCAATAGCTTCTATTGTATTTTCTGAGAAAGGCTCCCATAGGACTGAGAATCCTGT
This sequence comes from Ailuropoda melanoleuca, assembly GCF_002007445.2. Taxonomy (NCBI): domain Eukaryota; kingdom Metazoa; phylum Chordata; class Mammalia; order Carnivora; family Ursidae; genus Ailuropoda; species Ailuropoda melanoleuca. The sequence continues at coordinate 30,102,718 of NC_048222.1, read as the reverse complement.
TAGAAGCTGAAAACTTGCAGCAAGGAAGGGGTCAGAATGTTCACCATCTGTGTGCTTATGCTGAGTGTCGATATCCGTACAGAAGTTTGCCTCCCTCGTTTGGCAAGAGGCTCTCCCTTCAAGCCACCTCTCTTCCTCTGAGCTCTCCTAGGTATCATGCTGAGCTGGGTTGGCAAAGCTAAGGGGCATCACAGCCAGGCTGTTATTCCTCGGTGTCTCACTCAAGTCCTGCAAAATGATCAGTCTTCAGGAGGCTGAAGTGCGCTGGTGGAGCGCAAGCCTTGGCCTGGACTCTGGAACGCTCCTCCCCTTGATCAGCCTAAAGCTACTGAGGATCGAGAGAAACTCATTCTAGTCCTCTTCTGCATTACCCGCCCCTCCTCGCCCTGGGTCTAATTCTGTTGAGATTGAGAAATAGCGTTGCTCCTCCGTGGAGGACCCAAGCTGTAATGCCACCTTTCGCCAGTAGGTGCCGCCATCTAACATACCATCCTCCAGCCGTTGGCAAACGCCTGAAAACGACTTGACTCAAGGAGTCCAGCGCCTCAAACAAATTTGTAAATGGTGAAGTCAAGATGTGGAATTAATTGTATGTGTGCTTTTTTTATAACCATAGGTTCGATTTTTAATAAGTTTGACATTCTTTGTGCACTTACTATGTGCCAGGAACTTAAAGGATATGGGAACTCAAAGGTGACATAATTTCTGCTTTCAAGTTCATAATTAGGTAGGAGAGAGAAATTTGCATCTAAATAATTAGAATATAAGGCAGAACATGGTAAATGCCCAAATACAAAGGTGCCAACATAAAATTCTAATGAGGGCACAAAGAAGACAGATTAATTCCAGCTGGAAGCTTGGGGACGCCCCAGAGGGGAGGGTTTAAAGATGACTTTGAAGAACACATAGAATTCCCATATGTGGAGTTGCATGAAGAGGGCAAGGGCTTTCCAGGTGATGGGAATAAGGTGAGCAAGGACTTGGAGGGGGGAAGCTCTCCAGGGAATTAATAACGTAGCTCAACTTGAGACAAGTATTGAAGGGGACAAGTATTAAGACTTGTAAGGTGGGCCAGACGATGAAGAGTTGGTTTCCACATGATGCTAAGTGGTTGTGCCTGGGTCTGGAACCCCTGATGGATACTTTATAGCAAGGCAGCAGCGTGGCCGGCTCACATCATGAATTGGTTTTATATACTCTGGGCTTTATGTACTCGGCAGAATTTCTTCAATGTTTAGAAAGTTTATTTCATCATGAATGCAGAAAGAGAACCGAGGCGGGGGGCGGAGAGACACACAAAAAAAGTAAGAGGGAGGGAAAGAATGTATAGAAGGAAAAGAAAGATGAAGAAGGAGAAAGAGAAGGAAGCAGCTGGGGAGGAGGCAATGGAGAGGAGGCTGTGCTCAGGGCTGCGCTCAGGGAGCTGTTTGGGCTTTTCCAGGCCAGTGGCCTCTGGCTCCAGGCCCTGGCCGACCACAGAGGACAATGTGAGGCGGGTTTGTTTGGTGATGTGTTTTCTACTGGCCCTGTTTGTTTGTTTTCCGTTTTTCTGGTACACGTCTGGAATAGAGAAGAAGGAGGAGGTCAGGGATGTGGCTGGCATTGACAATGGCCCCAGGGCCAGGCTCTGGGCTGGCAGGATCCTGTCGTGGGGGCTTGGTGAGGATTGGAGCCAGACTTTTGATGTCCCGGGAGGGGCCTCTATGTGGGTGCCCAGAGCCAGGTGGCCTGCCCAACTTGGAGATGGTTTGCCCCAAGCTCTTTGTCTCTGTCTTTTTCCACCCTGGCAGGAAAGTATTAGTCCTTGAGGCCTGGGCTTCTTGCCTGTGTAGCCAGGATGTCGTGCTGGGCTGCAGAGCCCGTGGGGGTAGCTGGGCGCCTCAGGGGTGCCCACGAGAGCCAGCCCGCTCCCAAACGCTGATGATGAGTCTGGCTTTCTCTCTCCTATCCCACAGCCCTTGGAAGCCAACATAACGAGCACTATTAAAGTTAATGAAACGCAATGAGTCCTCCGTTTGCTCAGTTACAACTCTTTACGAGATTGCTCCCTCTTGCTGAGGAGATTCATTTGAGCTGCCAGGGCTTGGCCTTTCTCCCCCTAATTTTTATTGTCCCATTAATGAGATCAGATGCTCTGGGCTGACCAGGAGTATCTGGTACTGTGGTCCCAACAAGCCCCATTGGGTCAAATCTCAGGTGGCCTTTTGATTCCAAATTAGCCTAGCAACAGCCCCTGTTGCCTTTCCTCTCTCTTTTGCCTCCCCACCTCCCAACCCAGTTTTATATGTAGGTACAGCAGGGATATGGGAAGACTTCAGCAGTTAGGAGATGCTTTCCCATCCCCTTTAGAGTGGGTCTCAGCCCACTAATGGAGTAGTTCTCCTAGTCAGAACTCCAGTTCCTTTGGTTTAAGGGCTTTATTCCCCCCTTAAGATGGAAATATAGAATCTTGTTAGTCATTTACATGTTGGTGTGAATTATTTCATAAGATCATGGATAGGCTTGAAGGGGCTCTGAGGATCTCCTAAATTGTAAATAAACTTTTGTCTCCAGTGTTCATTTTCCCAGAGAGAGGCTTTCTATAGCTTTCTTCAAAGTTGCCATGACACAAACAACACCCCCCCCCCAAAAAAAAACCCATAGAAGTGGAAAAAGAATGGTCCATAACTGGGAAACAGAAGACAAACTCTCCTACCATCTGCTTGGCCAACCCGACCCCTGAGGAGGCACCGGTTCTATGCTCCTTTGAAGACATTTCCTCTGGACCTCCCATTGTCACCACAGCTCAATCATGTCTGTCCTAAATCTTAAAACCAACCTCAAGTTGGGGCACTGGGGTAAGAGGAGAGCCTTTTCATGCTATGTTGATTTACATGGTAAGGCTGTGATGATAAGCTTGCGTGCTGGTGTAAATACCCATAAACTCTCTGTAAAGTGCTGGGCATCGCGTGCCGTCAGGGCCCTGTCAGGAGTGGCATTCGAGAGGTCATAGAGGAGAGTACTGACCTGGCAGCAGCTGTCATGACAGGATCACAGCTGTGATCATGGGGGGAGAGGGCACCGTTTGAGCCTGTCCGTGTAATCCCTCGGCCTCCCCCTCGGAGCAGGTGGCCTGTGCAAAGTGACACCTCGGAAGGGCCTCTCCCCCGCTCAGCCAGGCGAATTGTGCTTATGGCTTATGGATGGCATTGTCACCGGAAGGCCCCGGTTAAAAGGCAAAGGGGCTGCTTGGGCAGATGAGTGGCGCCTGAGAGCCTGTCCTTCACCCGGTGGCCAGAGTCATTTTCCAAGCAGGGTTTTACAACCTCAGCACTCTGGGTGTTTGTGCGGGGCTGTTCTGCACACTGTAGGCCGTTCAGCGGCATCCCTGGCCATTACTCACCAGATGCCAGCACGTAACCTCCCAAGTTGTGACAACCAAAAACTGTCTCCAGACATTGTCAGGTGTCCCTTCAGAGCAGGGGGCAACATTGGCCTCCTCTACTCCAGTCCCACTGAGAATCTCTGTCATAAAGTATAAATCAAATCATGTCACTCCATGATGAAAATCTTGCAGTCTCTTCCCGTTAATCTAAATGTGAAATCCAGGTGCTTGGCATGGCCTTCAAGGCCTTGTAGGCTAGCCTTGCCTCCCCTTCCAGCCTCACCCAAGCCCCTCTGCTCTTGCCTGCCATAATCCATTGGCCATATAGACCTTTTTGACATACCTAGACAAGCCAAGTTCTTTCTTGGACAGAGTGGAAGACGGGGAGACTTCACAGATCTGGGATACATTCATACACACTTATGACAACTCATAAATATATGACTTATCGAATTGCTTAGTTTTTCCTATCTCTCCCCATAAGAATGTAAACTCCATGAGAGCAGGAACCTTGTCCGGCTTATTCACTGTTGTATCCCCATCTTTTTCCCTAGTGCCTGCCTCACAGAGTAAGTCTTGAATAATTATCTGTGGAATGAATGAATAAGGGTGGCAGGAGTTTAGAGAGGGAGAAGGATTCTTCTGGAAGGTCAAGGGAAGCTTTCTTGGGCACATTGAGGCTTGAAACTTGGGTAGGAAAGGTGAAGAGTAGGAAGGGCAAAATCTGTTCTGCAACAGGGCTTAGGAGACGGCAAAAGCAAAGGCCCAGAGAAAGCACAGTGGCCCAAAGGTACTGCCACCAACCCAAGGGACATGCCAGCAGCAGAAACTCCTCATGGGGCAGAATGTTGTTAAATATGGTTCTTGGGCTGAGGGGATTCAGGGGCAAAGTACGCGAGTCCCTTGATGAAGAAATGGGAAGAGGAGTCAGCCAGGTTGGAGTCTTGTGAAATGGGGGCCACACAAGGGAAGGTTTTGACGGCCGAGCCTAGAGTCCAGACTTGGCTGAGCCTCTAAAAAATAATGATTATTCCTCTCAAGGTATCTCATGTTGTTGACTCTGACTGCTCTGATTGCCTCTGACCCCTGGAGCTGACTTTGTGGCCATAAAAGAAGTCAAAGCACTGACCAGACAAGTGAGCCTAGACCAGTACAGAGAGCCCTGGGACTCAAACGGAAGAGACCTGGGGCCTGGTTCCATCTTCCCTCCCTCTCTTGATGTGTGGCCTTGCTCAAGGCATTGGACCGCAATGGACCTCCGTGTCCTTCTTTTGGAAAACAAAGTTAACAATACCTGCCCCGTTCAGAGGAGAAATGAGGTCATGTTTGTGTAGCATTGTGAGCTCACTGGAGACAATGAGTGTATTCTTCTTAACAGTAACAATAATAATCATTACTGCAAATCTAACCAGTAAATATATCTCCTCAAAGCTGGAGTTGGGCCCCTCAGTAGGATAGCAATTAAAGTTAAGAAAAAAAATCTCTAGATGGGGGAGTTTTCTGGCCCCATTTTGATCTTTGGGGTTTGCAGAGTTGATATCGCTGTGGGAGGGAGAGAGGCCTGCAGCAGTCATTCATTTCACTTCCATTCAATTGTACTCATTGTATCTCTCTTGTCTTTGAGTTATCCCCAGTGCGTTTTGCAACTTCTCACCCTCCCGCAGTCCAAGGAGAAAGAGGTCCCCTAGACTCTCCATCTTCACACCACCCAGTGTCCCAATCGCTTATGGAAGTGGTGATCTGGTTGTTAGGGATCCTGGCATTTAGGCATTGGCCACAAACTAGCCTGCAAAGTAGGTGGCCTATCTTGAGTACTTGAGTCTTTTTTCTACCTATCCCCCTAAGTAGGCCGATGATTCCCAAACCAGGCTGTGCATTCAAAGCCCCTAGGAATGGGGTCCATGGATTCCCTGGTGATTCTAATGCAGCTGTTTGAATTTGGGAATCACCAGGTTTAGTGAAATGTTAGTTATGAAACATGTCTACAAGGAGCAGAACGATGCTTACACAAAGGTATTGTTGAAGTATGGGTCAAGCTGGCAGAAGGCCCTCTTTCCTGCTCCAATCCACTAAATGACAGAAAAACTCTAGAAAAAAAATAACTGAGGAAACAAGAGAGAACCATCAGCAAATCAGAAATCAGAAATCTTGGATCCCAGGAGTGCCTGGGTGGCATAGTTGGTTAGGTGTCTGACTCTTGGTTTTGGCTCAGGTCGTGATCTTGGGGTTGTGGGATCAAGCCCAGTGTCAGGTTCTGCACTCAGAGTGGAGCCTGCTTGGGATTTTCTCTCTCCCTCTGCCCCTCCCACTCATGTGTGCTCTCTCTCTCTCTTTCAAATAAGTAACTACATCTTTAAAAAAGCAAAGAAAAAGAAATGTTGGATTCCAGAAAGAGAAAGAACAAATAGAATCAAGCTCTAAAGCAATCAAACTGGAGGGAACCACAGCTAAAACATACAAAAGAGAAGACTGCTGTGGAGGGAAGAATGGTTTGAGGGCTCCAAGCCTGAGATAGCAGACACTTAAAATAACCAGAGGAGGTCGCAGGGATGTTCCTTGCTGCCTCACTACCAATGGGCAGTTGTGGATTTGCCCCAGGATGCTAGGGCTAAAGAGGCAGAGCAGTGCTTCAAGTAGCTTCTGACACTCTGAGAGAGAAATAGGGAGCCGTCATCTGGGAGAAAAGCTGTCAGAGGCCGCTCATCTCCCACCCACCCTCAATCAGCAGTGACAGGCTGCAGTGAACACAAAGCTGGCAAGTAGACGTCCTCACACACAATGATGAGCAGAACATCCAGAATCACTAGAGTTAAGGAAACAGAGAACTATGGTTCAGAGACACTCTAAGCCAGTACTGTCCGGTAGAACTTTCTGGAATGATGGCAGTGTTCTGTAGCCAAGCTGTCTAATATGTAGCCGCACACCACTTGTGCCTATTGAGCCCTTGAGATGAGGCTGTTGCAACTGAGAAACTCAATTTTTAATTGTATTTTGTTTTAATAATTTAAATTTTGTTTTAAAAGATTTTAGTTTTAAGTAATCTCTATGCCTGATGTGGGGCTTGAACTCACAACCTTGAGATCAAGAATCACACTCTCCGTGGACTAAGCTAGCCAGGTGTCCCTAATAATTTAAATTTAAATTTAAATAACAAGCAGCTACTTTATTGGATATCATAGCTCTAAACTTAACATATAGAAGAGGAAACACCCAAAGAAACTGAGATAATAAAACAAATAACAACACAAACCAGTTTAGTTGAAGAATAATTACTCTCAAGAGATTCCAAGTTATAATAAATCCATCTTAAAAATCAACCAGTAGGGGTGCCTGGGTGGCTCAGTTGGTTAAGCATCTGCCTTTGGCTCAGATCATGAGCCCAGGGTCCTAGGATCAAGCCCCACATAGGGCTCTCTGCTCATCTGAGAGTCTGCTTCTCCCTCTCCTTCTGCAATCTGTCTCACTTTTGCTCTCTCTCAAATAAATAAAATCTTAAAAAAAAAATAAAATAAAAACCAACTGTAGGGGCACCTGGCTGGCTCAGTGGGAGGAGCCTGTAACTCTTGATCTTCGGTTTGTGAGTTCAAGCCCCTTGTTGGGTGTAGAGATTATTTAAAAATAAAATCTTAAAAAAAAATCAACCAGTGGTCTTAGAAACTTAAAAATTGAAAATCGGATTTTGAAACTCAGTAGATGGTCTGAGTTGAATTTAATGGTCTAGTTATTAGGGGAAGCTGAGTTGAAGAAGTCTCCTTAAACACAGTGAAAAGGAGAAGAAGATGGAAAGTCTGAGAGAAAAAGGTAAGCGATATCTGTCTAATAAGCATTACAAAAGGACAGAACTCCAGAGAATAGAAGAGAGAAAATAATTAAAGAACTAATAAAAGAAAATTTCCCAGTTGTTGAAGAAAGAAATTAATCGTTAGACAGAATGTTCCCAGGAAAAAAAGACCCACACTGAGACTTATTACAGTGAAATTTCAGAACAACAACGATAAAGAAAAAAAGGCCTAGAAACTTCCAGAGAGAAAAAGCAGGTCACCAATAAAGTAATATTAAATTGGCATCAGGCTGGTTGTTAAAAGACAATGGAACACTATCTCCCAAGTTCCAAAGGGAAATAAAGTATTCAAGTAGGAAGGGGATAATTAAGACATTTTTTTTTGTTTTACAAGAAGAAAGTTTGCCACCCTCAGATAACTTGAAAGAATTCCTAGTGGAGATGCTTCAATTTAAAAAATAGTGAATTCAAGAAAGAGGAAGACGTGGGATGCTGAAACTATGATGAACAAAGAAACTAGTAAACCTTGTAGTGAACTCTGACTAACTATTGAGGCATAATGTAAGCATTTTAAAAATAACAATATGGGGGTGGCTGGTTGGCTCAGTTGGTGGAGCATTCAACTCTTGATCTTGGGGTCGTGAGTTCAAGCCCCATGTTGGGTGTAGAGCTTCTTTAAAAAAAAAAGACGTAAAAATAAAAACAACAATATGGAACCATAATCTACTCAGATGATCTCAACTTGGGAGGTGACAAATGGAGGAGGAGGAGGAACACAAGTGTGCTAAAGGAGACAGAGCTCCTGATTAGGTGTAGACATTGATAGGAAAGCATAAGTTAAAGAATATACGGATTCAAGTTTAAGAGTAACCAACAGAAGATGGAGAATTGGGAAATCACCTTCCAAATATTTAGAGTGAATTAAAAGGCAGGGGTGAGGGGCGCCTGGGTGGCTCAGTCGTTAAGCGTCTGCCTTCGGCTCGGGTCATGATCCGAGGGTCCTGGGATCGAGCCCCGGATCGGGCTCCCTACTCAGTGGGAAGCCTGCTTCTCCCTCTCCCACTCCCCCTGCTTGTGTTTCCTCTCTCGGTGTCTCTCTCTGTCGAATAAATAAAATCTTAAAAAGAAAAAAAGGGCAGGGGTGAGGGGGAGAAAAATTAATCTAACAAAAAGCCGGAAAAAAAGAAAGCAAATTAAAGAGGAAGCATAAAATAAAATGACAGGTTAAGTCCAAAAAATCATTGAAATAATAAAAAAAGAGAAAAATTCCTCTAGTAAAGGCAAAAGCCTGCTCTATGCTGTTCACACAGATGTATTTGATACCAAATGACAAGAACATCTTGAATACGAACAGATGGGGGGAAATGTATGAAGGAAATGATAACAAAGATTAAGCAGGTATGTTAGCATCAGATATGGGATCCAAGGCAAAAAACACTAAAAGAAACAAAGGAGATACACAGATAGAAGTTATAATCTTACTTACATAAAAAATACATAATTTCTATGATTCTTAATCCAGTTTTGAAATGTATAAGGCAAACACTGATAGAAACCAAGGAAAAATGAACAAATCTCTGGCCATGGATAAGGCTCAGAAATCTCCAGGTCAAGTAGACAAAAGTCATAAGAATAATGGAGAATTTGAGTGACACGATTAACAAGTTTTAACTGATGCATGTTATACCCTACAAACTGGGAACACATTTTTTTCCAAATACATTTTTAGTATTCACACACAAAAAAACCTCAACAAATTTCCCAAACCCCCATAACACAATGTATTATACCAGCCATTTTCTCTGTTCACAATATTTGAAAATAAGCAATTAACATTAAAATGGTGGGCTGGCTGGGGCGCCTGGGTGGCACAGCAGTTAAGCATCTGCCTTCGGCTCAGGGCGTGATCCCGGCATTATGGGATCGAGCCCCACATCAGGCTCCTCCGCTATGAGCCTGCTTCTTCCTCTCCCACTCCCCCTGCTTGTGTTCCCTCTCTCGCTGGCTGTCTCTATCTCTGTCNCCTCTCTCGCTGGCTGACTCTATCTCTATCAAATAAATAAAAATAAAATCTTTAAAAATAAATAAATAAATAAATAAATAAATAAATAAATAAAATGGTGGGCTGGGGTGCGACTCCCTTTCTGTGCCCCTGGAAATGTAAACTCATTCACAGGGAGTCCCTTGGAACTCAAAGCCTGGCTTCTTTCTGCTAGTCTATTCTGGTGTATCCTTACGGAAGTAAATCTCACACATGAATGTCACCTGTCATGGTATTCTCCCCAAAACTGGGAGAATTTCAGTATGAACCTTTGCTCCTGAGAGTAAAGTCTAAATGAACAGTCTGGTATTCAAAGCCCTCCAGAATTGGACCCCAGCCTGCCCGTCCTCTCTCACCTCCCACTCCTCTGCAACGTGCAAGCGCCACAAACTCTTGGCATGCTCACCACCTGATGGGTGTTCCTTGGTGCGCGACACTCGTCCTGTTACTTAACTGTTCACCTGTGTAAATCTCACCTCCTCCACCTGGTGATGGGCAACAGCGAACTATGGCTCAAGGGCCTGGTCTGGCCCGGCCCCTGTTTTGTAAATCAGGTTTTTTGTTTTTTGTTTTCCCTTCATCTGGGATCAGTCATTTGGACTCACTCTTCCTGAATGAGAGAAGCAATGGGAGTGGGACGCCCTGGTGGCTCAGTCGGCTAAGTGTCTGCCCTCAGCTCAGGTCGTGATCCCAGGGTCCTTGGATCGAGCCTCCACGGGGCTCCCCACTCAGCAGGGAGCCTGCTTCTCCCTCTCCCCGTTTGTGCTCTCTCTCTCTCTCTCTCTCTCTCCCCCCCTCTCTCACTCTGACAAATAAATAAACAAAATCTTAAAAAAAAAAAAAAGCACTGAGAGTTTACGTTATCGTGTATCTTGTCTTTAAAATGTTGTGATAGGAGCTAAGGAAGGTGAGATTGTTTGTCCAAACTAGTGCTCTGGGGAGGTTGGAATTAGTGGGCGCCATCTCATGATGTAATTCCTAATTGTTCTTTCTTTCTTTCTTTTTTTTTNAAAATAAAATGTTGTGATAGGAGCTAAGGAAGGTGAGATTGTTTGTCCAAACTAGTGCTCTGGGGAGGTTGGAATTAGTGGGCGCCATCTCATGATGTAATTCCTAATTGTTCTTTCTTTCTTTCTTTTTTTTTTAAGATTGTATTTATTTTTAGAGGAGGGGAGGGGCAGAGGGAGAGGGAGAGAGAGAATCTCGAGCAGACTCCACACTGAACACAGAGTTGGACGCCGGACTCAACTCCACGGCCCTGAGACCAAAAAGAGTCGTCGCCCAACTGACTGAGCCACCCAGGCGCCCCTTTAATTGTTTTTTTTCTTTCTCTTGGACATCTCCTTTATTTAAGAGAAGCTTATAATGTGTTTTCCATGAGTCCGGCATTCTTGTAATGTGTTTTATAAATGTCCACTCAGTTGACTTTCAAGACGGTCCCCAGAGTCAGATGCTACTGTTGTCATCCACTTTGTAGAGGTGAGGAAACTGAGGCACAGAAGGGCAATACAACTTGTGTGAGGACACATTCCCAGTGTGTGGCAGAAGCGATTTGGTTCTGGAATCTATACTTACCCACTGTCCTATGCTGCCTTTCGCCCTCAAATGTGACTTGCCTTTTTCCTCTAGGTTAAAAACACATCAAAGAATGCCTAATCTCCCCCATCCTGTGATCAGTAGAGCTTCTATTCAATTAAACACATTGATTCAGTCACCAAGAGGGTTCAAGTAAAGAAGTGTGCTCCAAGCGGGGGGTGGGGGGTGGGGGGGGTGTTTTCTTGTTGACAGCATTCCCATCACCTAGAACAGTGTCTGATACATGGAAGGTGCTCAGCAAAAATATTTTGAATAAACAATCAGATGAATTGATGAATGAATGGATAAATGTATGAATTAGATATGTGTGTAAATAAAGTTTTATTGGAACCTAGCGATGCCCATTCATTTATATAACATTTATGGCTGCTTTCCCCAGAGTTGTGTAGTTAACAACAGAGGCCATACGGCCCACAAACCCTAAAATATTTACAGAAAAGTTTGCTGCACCCTAGAGTATAGAGACACTTTCTTCCTCTTGCTGTCATCACTAAGCCAGGGCTGGAGAGGAACCCCTGTCACTACTTGTTGCACAGGTCAAGAATGGCCTGTGCAGGGGGTGCCTGGGTGGCTCAGTCAGTTAAGCATCTGACTTTTGATTTCGGCTTGGGTGGTGATCTCAGGGTTGTGAGATCGAGTCCCACATCAGGCTCTGTGCTGGGCATGGAGCCTGCTTAAGATTCTCTCTCCCTCTCCCTTTCCCTCTGCCCCTCCCCCATGAGCTTGCTGGCTCCCTCTCTCTCTCTCAAAAAAAGAATGGCTGTGCAGGAAATAGCAAGGATGCTGTCTGTGCCTCAAGAATGCCCTTGCGGGGGAAGAGGAGGCCGTGTTACAGATGGATGTCATCCTTGCAGAAGTGGTTAGAAGGCAGGCTTTGGAGCCCGGACTGATTCAGGTTGGACTACCAGTTCTGCCATTGACCAGCTGTATGACTTCAGGCAGCCTCCGTGCTGTCTTTGAACCTCAGCTTGCTTCTCTGTCAAACTGTGGGTGACAAAATCTAGACTAGTTCAAGGCTCAAGTGAGATAATGTGCAGAAACTGTCTGGGATCTAGGGGCCCCGATAAATGATCATACTTTTTCCTAGTGGACACCAAATCTGTTTCAAGTTTGGTCTCTAATTATGACCAGCCAGTTTCAAATGAGCTTTTGTGCCCAGGTAGCCCTTCCTAGAGGAGACCACCACTGCCTCCACCCCCTTCTTCCTGTACTTACCCTCTCTAGCCTTCCAGGTTCTGCACTAGCTCTCATCCCGCCCCAGCCCTCCCCGATTTCTGCTCCCTTGTACTCCCACTCTGCACTTACACACTCCCTGACTCTGCTTGTCAAGTCATTATTGTTCTCCGGGTGTTTCCTGTGAATCCAGGCACCTGCCCAAGCAGATCCACCCTCATAGGGGGTCCAGTGAATCTTTGAGGGCTGGTTACTTGATTCGACAACAGTGGGCAGGGGTGCTGCCGAACAGGCCCAGCCCAGTTCCAGGCAGAGTGGCCCACACCCACTGGTCCCTCGGGGGTGGCATCCTCATTCCCAGCCAGACTAGACAGCGTCTCCTGCCTGAAATTGCTGGGCTTGAAATTTCTACCACCAGACAGGCATTCCTTTGTGATTATTCTTACCCTCAGGATGTTCCTCTGTTAAAATGCAGGTAATTCCTAGGAGATCACCTGTGTCCAGGTTCTTATCTTGAGTCACTACCTCCGGAGTCTTAACCTACCATTGGTCAACTAATTGCTAAGCTGTTGCAGTCCCAGATGAGATGGTATATCTGAAAATGATTTCAACACTGTGAAGAGAAATATATAAACAAAGGATTATTCTTAGTATTAAAAGGTGTTATATCTGCTCCATTTTATCGCAAATAGCTTTTGAAGAAGATTCCAAAGGAATGAATCTCTAATGGTGGAATTCCAGACTACAAAATAAATTTTAAAATATTGAAGGTGGCAGGGGCAGGTACCTTTCCTTTCAAAGCCCACTGCCCAGGTAGCTATCAACCTATCAACTCAGCCAAATTCTAGGCCAGTTCTGACCAGCGGAGTCTTGGAGTGAAGGCAAGGCCTTTGAGGCAACTGAGTTGTCATTGCCAAAGCTTAGAACCAGGAAGAGTCTTGAAACCTTCTTATATTACAGGGGGAAATGAGGCCCAGGGAGAGAAAGTTTCTCACTCATTCATAGTGGGAGCACTGAAGCAGTAGGCAGGAGCTAAAGTAGATAGGATGGGTCTGGGGGCTAGGAGGGGTCAGAAGTCAGGACGAAACCAAAGCTGGGTTAAGGGTGAAGCCCTCTGGCCAGTGCTGGCCCCTCTCAGGGCTTCCCCTGTGGACACCCAGCACAGACAGACAGACAGAGTCCACTCATCTCCTCTCGCAGGCTGCCCCTCCCACATCAAGTGCAACTTCTTCTTCCTGGGGCCAGCCTGCCAAGGGGAGGCCTCCCATCCCAGGCCCCTGGCCCACGGAGAGAAAGTCTGAAACAATGCCTCTAAACTGAAAACATTTTTGTCTTTCTCCATGGAACAATGGCCATTAACAGCCATGGAACTGGAGCAGAAATGGAACGCAAACCCCAGGGGCCTGGGAGCCTGTGGGTGGGGGGTGTGGGGGTGGGGAGGGAGTCAGGGGACAGAAGTCTGGGGAGAGCCTCTCCCCAGCACCTCCCATCACCCTCCTGCACCCCCTGTCCACCTGAGGCACTTCCAGTGGCCGCTCACTCTTCCATTTGGAATACCATTTGACCCCCACCTTTCAAAGTCTCATGGGGCTCGGGGGGTGGGGGGAGGCTGCCCAGGCCACCCTCTCACACAGCCCAGCAGTGCTCTGGACACTCACCACAGTCAGGAAGGCCAGCAACGGCCATCATGAGACAGCTTAAGGCGGCCCCCCAGGCCCCTGGAGCCCCTGCTGGGGAGCAGACAGGACCATGTGGGTGACCTTGAGGCCAGTGACTGACCTCCTCTTCCCTCACTGTGGACCCTCCAGCATGGGCTCTTTTGGGGGGTAGCCGAGACAATGCACCCCGCTGAGAGTGGGAGATGACGCATTTTTCTGAGGCCACAAGCCACTTTTGACGGGTCCGCCCCATTGAGGAGCAACTGAAACCTCATCCCACCCAGCACGGCTTTTGTCTGCACCACATATTTGTCTTATTTGGAAGATTTTTGTGGGTTTTCCCGTCTTTCTCCAGCGCTTACTGCCCTGAGGGGGCCGGAGGCCATGGTGGGGCTGCAGGAAGGGGTGAGAGGCATTCCTGGGGCACGATGCCTGGTGGTCTGCGGCATGATTGGACGTGGGGGAGAAATCTGCCCCCCCACAACACCCTGTGCGCCCCAAATGGGCACCCTGGACCCAAGCCACACGCCTCTCCTCTGTGGGCCGCCCACCGCTCCTGGGCCTTCCCCGGCCTGTTTCCCGCATCTTCTCTCAGCCTCCTCTGCTCTGGCTCCCCCGGCTCTCATGCCTTCATTCCCGCGCTCCAGCCTGCGCGGCTCCTGTGATTCCTACTCCTTGCCCGGTGCCCACACCTTTCCTCCCTTTTCTTTCTGCCTGTCTGCATTCTGAATTCTCTCTCGGGTCCTGGCGCCATCTCGGCTCCTCCCAGGTGCCCCTCCCCCCCAACCCTTGTCAGGGCTTCCTGCTTCTGAACTTCAGAAGTGTGTGTTTTCTATCTCTTTGGTGATTCCGAGCACACTCTGCCTCTGTCACAGCTGCCCAGTGACATGGAGGACAGAGGCTGTAACTTTTGTTCTTTGGTTCCTCCCCCATCATGCCTTCCACAATGCCATCCCTCCATTAATATTTGACTGGGGCTTCTCAAGGGCTGGCTGTGGACCGATTTGGAGAATCTCAGTGATAGAAGAGACCTAATCCAACGACCCACTCAGAACTTGAATTCCTGGGGCGCCTGGGTGGCTCAGTTCATTAAGCGTCTGCCTTTGGCTCGGGTCATGATCCCAGGGGCCTGGGATTGAGCTCTGCATTGGGTTCCCTGCTCAGTGGGGAGCCTGCTTCTTCCTCTCCCTCTGCCATTCCCTCCACTTGGGCTCTCAATCTCTCTGTCAAATAAATGAACAAAAATCTTAAAAGAAAAAAAAAGAACTTGAATTCCTGCCAAAAAATGTCTGGCTTACATGCCTCTGGTGACGGAGATCTCACTACTTGTTGTGGCAAACCATTCCCTCTTCTGATAGCTCTGACCTTAAGAAAGTTCTTCCTCATATTGAGCTAATACCTGCCACCTTTGGCTTTCCCCACCCGACTTCCAGCTAGACCAGATAAATCCATTCCATCCTTCTTGCCTCACAACCACCCTTCAGATATTTGAAGGTGGCAATCTCCTACCTCTGCAGTCTTTTCTTTTCCAGAGGGAAACGCCTATTATCCTAAACTCCAGTGCCCCAGTGCCCCGATGAACATGGACTTCGAGTGTTCTCCCCTTTTGCCCATGTTGAGCATCTCCCCAAAGCCCTGTTGAATTCATTCTCCTGACATCATTTTCCCTCTTTCTGGATCAAAATGAATACCACAGCTTTCGGATGGGACTTGCCACCCTGTGGTGATATGAGGTGTCTCAAAGGAAGGACCCACTCTCTCACAAGGTTAAGAAAGGAAGAAAGGATGTGGAGTCCAACACAGGCTCCATCTCAGGGCTCCCCTGAGATCATGATCTGAGCCGAAATCTTGAGTCCGATGCTTAACTGACTGAGCCACCCAGGTGCCCTACTTCTGTGCATTTTAATAGAAGTATTCCATAGGGAATACCAAACATTTTAAACCAAAGGGGTGATTCATGGTGGCATTTCAGGCTGCTGAAATATTTTGGGAAAAGCAAGGCTTGTGGAGCCTGGCCTGTCTCTCCCTGACCCTCTGTGGGTGATGGAGAGCTCCCAGCCCCAAGTGTATTTGCATTAGGACCAGACACTTCCCTCCAGTGCCCAGCCCCCATAATTTGTGCCAATTATTGGAACTGAATGCTTTGCTGCCTTGTATAGTTCACTATCTTTCTTAAGTGTCTGTATCTTGTAGCAAGTGAACGGCTCCTTGAGGAAAATGACAGGGATCTTAAAGGCTTCTTATCAATGTTCTGTATCTTCCTTGTGCTTAAACAAATGTAAGCATTGATTAAAACTCATCAAACTGTATACTTGAAATGGTTATGTTTTATTGTACATGAATCCTATTCTGATGAAGGTGGTTTTTTAAAAATGTTTTTGTATCCCATGCAGAGTCTAGAGTCATGTCCTGCTCAAACCTGGATTCACCTACATTTGCGGATTGATTTACTGAGTTAAGCTGGACCTAGGGCTATAGCCAAGAGCCATCTTTGCTTCTAAACTCAATGGTCAGCGTGAGAAGACCCCTCAAACAAGACGGCTGCAGTGACTCTGCACTGTCTGGCCTTGCCTCCAACCTGATCCTCCACCCAGGGATTCAGGCCCAAATCAAGCAGACACTCTCGATTCCTCAGCCAGCCTATCTTGTAGGATTGCTTTCTATGACCATTGCCATCGCTAGTCCTGCTGGGATTGCAGTTCCCTCATACCCCAGCTCCCTGCCCCGTATTGTCAATCACTGATCTTGAGAGTTGAAGGCTCCCCCCTAAAACCCTGAATGTAGGTGCACTATGACTCCAGGTTGATTTATCAGACTATGGCTGTTGCTCTGAGCTTCCTAGCCACTCAGTTCCAGAAGCCATGGGGCAGTGGTCTTCTTGCCTGATGGGCTACTGCCCCTGGGACAAGGTTCTAACCATCTTGCCTGAGCTATGGCTCAAGGTGTCTGGGCCCCTTGGTTGCTGAGCCCTGTCCTTCTGCCCAAGTGCCTAGCTTCTTTGACATGCTCTGAACTCAGGAGCGTATCCTTTAAAAAAGATAGTGGCTGCTTGTAGGTAGCAGGGTGGATAATTTTAACTCGCCCATTTATGCTCTCCAGTCTATTCTAATGATTCCTGAATAAAAGCATCTGTCCTGGGGCGCCTGGGTGGCACAGCGGTTAAGCGTCTGCCTTCAGCTCAGGGCGTGATCCTGGAGTTATGGGATCGAGCCCCACATCAGGCTCCTCTGCTATGAGACTGCTTCTTCCTCTCCCACTCCCCCTGCTTGTGTTCCCTCTCTCGCTGGCTGTCTCTGTCTCTGTTGAATAAATAAATAAAATCTTAAAAAAAAAAAAAAGCATCTGTCCTCCCTACCAGACTGCAAGCTCTCTGAGGGCAGGAGCCAAGTCCTGTCTCTCTTGATTATTCTCAGCTCTGGCTGTGTGCCCAGCACACAGTTGGTGTTTGATAAACATTATAGAGTGATGAATGAGTTCAATGTCATGAAAACTACAGGGGAGATGCTCATCAGACAGTCCCCGGTGCTGGTGGAGACAGACCGGAGGCTTATGCACAGCCGATGGAGCGTGCTTGGTCCAGCCGCGTGCGAGAACTGTTTGGCAATCTCTCTCACCAAGTGAAAGATGCCCTCCCTAGCCTTCACTGCATGCACAGGAATGCTCACAGCCCAGCAGTACGGAATCGCAGAAAGCTACCGGTGACCTAGATAACCGTCCACAGTGGACATTGTGATAGTCACACAATCACAGCTTCACTCGTCGATGCGAATGATTCTCAGAAACATGGTGCAAATCAAAAAAAGAAAAGTTGCCGACGGGTATATACAGTATGATACCACTCACATGATCTTTACGTGAAAACATACGCTATATTAGACCTAATGTATTAGGCCCCAGGGCAGGCTGAGTGGTGACTCAGGACCCAGTTCACCCCTCTGCAAAGGGTGTGTGTAATACGTGAGTTTGTGTATGTATATATTTTACTATCTATGCATACAGGTACTATATACTGATATAAACAATATATGGTAAAATATAGAGAAAGATAAACATCAAATTCAGGAGAATGGTCGCCTCGGTGGAGCAGGGAGCAGAGAGAGAGATACTTGAGTCAGGTGCACAGAGGCTCTCACCAGTATCGGCAAAGTGATGTTTGCTAGGTTGGGCGCCATGGGTCTGTGGTGTTTATGTTGCCATTCATTAGTCCGTGGTCATTATTATTGTTTCCCCCAGACATTTGTGGCCCCTTTCCCTTCTGAGTGGTAGAAGAGAACTTCCTGGTTCCCTGTGGTTGGGGGAAGCCCGTGACTAGTTCTGGCCAACAACTTACGAGCTAGAGCGTGAAATTGCCTTTTGAGACCCTCCGGATTTCCCTTTTGCTTCTGACAATGTTTGAGATGGTAGTTGTCTTATCAGCTCGGGTCCCTGAGTGATTTCCTGAGCAGAGCCCCCGCTCATCCTTCAAGGATATGTAGCAAAAGCAGAGGTGTGTCAAGCCACTAAGATATCAGGGTTGTTTGGTACTGCCGCATAATCTAGCATGTCCTGACTGATACATACCTTTTAACGTGTCTAGAATATTTCAATTAAAAAATGAAATGAGAGGACACATCCATGCCTTTCAGGAAAATGCCAAGATTTGTTAAGAGAAGGGGGCATAGGAGAGAAGAAGGGCCTGCAAATCTTTGTTTCCATTGGTTTTCTTCCCTTGAGTGGTGGCAATGGGCAAGCTCAGCAATGAATTAGGGGAGACTTGAAGCTGGAGTGTGCCTGGCATTCCTCTACGCCTTCCTTAGAAATCCACTGGGCACCACTGTGCTTTGCACTAGCCAGGCCTCTGCTTCAGGAAACAAGCCCAGCCATTGCTGGGCATCAGACACCTGTGGGGCAGACCTGGCTTCGAATATTGTGCAGGCTTCTGAGGCCCCCTCCTCCCCTAAGCTGCAGGAACATCAGCCAGGGCAGATAACGGGAGATCAGAGCAGACAGGATGTGAAGTTCTCACCTTACGTGCTTGGCAAGAACGTGAACTCTTGGGAACTTGGGAACTTGGGGCTGGGTGGCTCTGTCACACAGTCTGGAGCCCACTAACACTTCAAACACGAGCCTCCTNCTGGGCTCTTGGGAACTTGGGGCTGGGTGGCTCTGTCACACAGTCTGGAGCCCACTAACACTTCAAACACGAGCCTCCTGCCTTCTTACCTCCAGAGGAAGCGTTCCCGGATTACCTTGACTGGAGGGGAGGAGAGAAGGAGCTGCAGGTTAATACCTGAATTTCTATGGTGCTTTTCTTCTCAAAGCTTCAAAAGACTTTCCCTACTCTGATCTCCTATGGCCTTCCCCAGAAACAGGGCAAGGAGAAGAAGATTCTTTCATTTCCCAGTCCAGGTGAGGAAATGGGGGCCCCAGAGAGGGTAAGCAAGTGGCCTGCGGTCGCAGAGCAAGACAAGGAGAAGATTCTGGTGGGCAAAAGTCTCTGTCTCCAGACCCCATCTCCCCCACCATGGGCCTAGACCCACCCTGCTGGGCCGGCTGGCCTTTCTGTGTGGGCAGCAGGCTCTGTGCTGAGGTGTGGGTCAGGCCCTGAGTCTCCGCTCAGCTGTCCCGGGCCTGAGCAGAGAGGGGGAGGATCCGGGAGAGGCTGAGGTCAGCCCCCCTCCCACAGAGCAGTGACGACAGGTTGGCTGTAAGCCCCATGGTCCCGCCAACTGGGAGGTCAGGCCACAGAGGCTGCCAGAACACCGGGGCTGAAGAGGGTCCAGATAATGCAACTGGGGTAGCCTTTGTGGGTGGAAATGACATTTCTTGGCTTTAAATAGCTTCATCTCCGGAGCCCCGGAGCCTCGGCGGGGCTATTAATTCCTAGACTCCCAGGGCTGCCCAGCGCCGTCATTCTGTTTGCACAAGCTTTGTAAGATCTCAGGCATTTTTCCTGCCACCCGTGTCCCCACCTCCCTTCAGTTTTCCTGTGTGATTTCAACAAGGGGTTAGTTTATTTCTAGTAGCAGGCCTGGGTTTCAAGCTGACCGCATACATATTTTGTCCTTCTTACAAGTGACACGGCTCAAGTCAACAGCAAAGTCTTGAGGGTTTTCTTTGTAACCTGGTGTCTCCAGGAAGAAAAGTAATGTGTGTGCATGAATGACAAAAATAGAGGCCGTATCTATGCATGTTCGTGTGTGTGTATATCAAGTTAATTAGTTAGCTAATCTCCCAGGTATTTTTTTGTCTTGATTGTTTGCTAAGTGTCAGGCCCTGTGCCTGCCCTGAGCACACAGGATGAACAAGAGTCCTAACTGATCAAACAGTGGTTATCACCCCCATGCCTGCCCCTTGTGGTGTCTCCCAGCCTAGCTGGGCATCCCAGCTACTCATCCCACATGTCTCTGAATCCTGCCTACCTTACCAAGTGGAGAATGATGAAGAGGAAAAGACAGATGGGTACGGGAGGTGCTTAGTGCAGAAAATTGACAGGTCGTGTGGCTGACTGGCTGGAGAAAGAGGATGAATTGATGACCATGCCAAGGTATTCGGCCTGCTGACAGGGAAAGTTGAACAGCTAAGACAGATGCATGGACTGGGGAGGGGCAGTAGGCCACTTGTTTCAGTTTGCTGATAACAAAGTCCAATCACAGCGGCTTAAACACACAGGGCTTTCTTCTCTCGTATAAAAGTCCACAGCTCCAGGGTAGGTGGAGTAGCTCCACAGTCACTGGGATCCTCCTACCGGCCTGCTCTGTCATCCTCAAATCCTCTTCATGGCCCAAAATGGCTACTGGAGTTCCACCCATTTCATCCGAATTCCAGGAAGAGAGAGGGAGGAAAGACAAAGGACAAAAAGGGTATATGCACCCCTGCCCTTTTAAGGCACTCACCTGGAAGTCCTCTGTCACACCCTGCTTGAGCCTTGTTGACCAAAACTTAGTCACATGGCTATACCAAGCTGCCAGGAAGGCCTGGAAATATACTTTTTTTTTTTTTTAAGATTTTATTTTTATTTATTCGACAGAGATAGAGACAGCCAGTGTGGAAATGTAGTTTTTTAGCTTGGTGTGTTGCCCAGGGCTCTGTTACTACTGAAGAAGGGAAGGACTGATATCAGGAAGCAACTAGCACTTTTTGCTATGGCACTCAGTAAGTATGTGTTGACTTGCATTGAATCAGCAGGAAAGATAAGGAATTGTGTTTGGGGCCATGAAGAGTGTGCAGTGAGGATGAAATGTCCTAGTTGAAACAGGAGTGAAACACACGTGACAAGGGGGCTGAATATCTAGACTCTCAGGTCAGCCACAGAAAGGTTAAGAATTAGAACTGTGGCTCTGGTTGAAAGCCCATGGCTTAGCCCGGATCAGGTCTACAACATGGGGTGTGGGGAGCGGGAGGAGGAGAGGGAAGAACATCTTGCAAAAGAAAAAACTTAGAGACCGCGGTTTGTCTCTCATTACTCTGTGACCCCATCAGGGCTCACTCGGCCTCCCAGTCCATCTGTAGGACACTGCAGCTGGGGGCAGCTTTGGAGGGCCCCTGTGAAGTACAGTATGCCTGCTTCTCTCCTGTGCCTGGGCTGAGAAGTTCAAGGACATCCATGGGAAAGATACCCCCCCTGCTCCTCCCCGCCCAGATGTGCCCTGCTCAGACCTGGCTGCCATTTAGACCATTCAGACAGTCTGGGAGCTGAAGTGTGGGGGGCTGCCACATGGAGAGGGAGCAGAGGCAAGGGAGGGGCTTCTCCCATTGCTACATAAAGCCTCAAGAAGTTTCTGGGGGGGGCGGATTTAGGTCAGTGGTTCTCAACCACAGGCAATTTTGTCCTTCAGGGGACATTTCGCCAGGTCTGGAAACATTTTTGATAGTTACGGCTAGGGAAGTAGGGTGTGCTATTGACACCCAGTGGGTAAAGGCCAGAGATGTTGCTAAGCACCCCACAAAGCACAGGAAAGCCTCCCGCAACAAAGAGTTATCCTGCTCAAAATGTGAACAGTGCTGAGGTTGCAAAACCCTGGTTTATGTGAGTCTGATCACTGGGCCCACAGGAAACTTAAAGAATTTGTTTTACCCAGGGCCATGCGATGTCGACTGACATTCAGGCTAACCCTCGGCTTCTGACAGGCCTAGAGGAGGGGCACCTGGGTGGCTTGGTCGGTTAAGCCTCCGACTCTTTATTTTTTTAAATTTTATTTATTTATTTGACAGAGAGAGAGACAGCCAGCGAGAGAGGGAACACAAGCAGGGGGAGTGGGAGAGGAAGAAGCAGGCTGCCAGCAGAAGAGCCCGACGTGGGGCTCGATCCCAGAACTCCAGGATCACGCCCTGAGTCGAAGGCAGATGCTTAACGACTGAGCCACTCAGGCGCCCCAAGCCTCCGACTCTTGATCTCAGCACAGGTCTGGATCTCACAGTTGTGAGTTCAAGCCCCCGTTGGGGCTCCATGATGGGTGCAGAACCTATTTAAAAACAAAAAAACACCAGAGGAGAGTCTAAATCATGCTTATCATAATTGACCAGCACTCATTGACCATCAACTATGCCCAGGTTGTTTCCATAAATTACCCTCATGCTTCCAGCAACCGTGAAGATGTAAACAGCACCATCGTCATTATCCCCGTTTCACAGATGAATAAACTGAGACTCAGAGAAGTTAGGGGGTTACCCAATAGCCCACAGCTAGTAAGTGGCCCCAATGCCCACTCACTTTCATTCCCCACATGCTTCTCTTTTTGTTACAGTCCCATTGCTAGAAATATCTGTGCATGGTCTCATCTTTTGAAAGCTCATAATTGGGTGTGACAAATGAGGGAGCACTCTATTAACTAGATCATTCCATTCACCCTACCACCTCCTTCTCCAGCTGTTCCGGTGAAGGGGAATTTCTACGCTTACAGTATATAGAGATGGATCAGTAGGCTGCAGTCCCCGAAAAGCAAAGGCAAGTAGCCCCAAAGCAGATGAAATGGGCTCAAGTTCATTAAGGGGTCAAGGAAGTACAAATTAAAGTGACAGGGAGATACCTCTGGGGGTGCTACCTGTTAAAGTCACCAAGGACCTGTGCCTCCTCTCGCTGCTAGGTGCCAGGGAAAGGGCATCCTCACTGGTTGTTGGCCGGGAGGGGAGGTGTTCCACCTTTTGCAAAAGCAATCGGCAGCATCTTCTAAAATTAAACCCAGGGCCACCTTACCCCAGCAATCACCCTCCTGGGGACACACAGATAGGCAGCAGGGGTTTTATCACACCCTTGCTCATGGTAGCAAAAAACCGGGGATGCCTGTCACAAGGGGGTAGTTTAATAAATTAACAAAGGCGAATTTTATTGTATGTAAATACATAAATAATAACATCGTTATACAACCATAACAATTCCTATGGTACAGAAAAAATATGTCTAGCAAGATGCCGTGTATATGCATTTGTGTATATGTGGATGCAAAGAGAAATATTTGCATGTGCTTGTAAGAACATGGAGAAAAATACAAAAGAGTTCATTCTACGTTGTCGATATGGGTTTCCTGGAGTGGATGGTACCGGGGTGGGGACCAAGGAAGACTCAAGAAGAAAGGAAAAGAAAAAAATTTTAAAAACACCACCACGCAAACGCAGTATCATATGTGATAGGAACGAAGGTAGGCACTTGGGCGACACTTACACGTGCGTAGGTGTCTGATTAAATTAAATTTTACCAACTGTAGTTCTCCAACGGGCCCGAGCAGGGGAGGAGGCGGCGGGTTTCCCTGGGCCGCCGGCTCGCGGTTCGGGGTCCCCTGGGGCCGGCGGGCAGAGGCTGCGCGCTCCCGGGACGGCGAGCGGCGGGCAGGCCGGCGGATCCCGGCGCCTGCGGGCGCGTTGCAGCTGCACCTCGTCGGGGCGCGGAATCCCTCACCTCGAGGGCAGCAGACGTCGCCGCCCAGAGACCGCGCGGGGATTTTCCAGTGGGGGCGGAGGCTCCTGAAAGGCGCATTGTCGGCCGGGGGAGGCCGGCCGCGGCGCGGGGACGGCGGCGACAGAGAGGCATGGGAGGTGGGGGTGGGGTGGGGACCCCGGCCGGGTCCCCCGCCCCCAGGGCCGCGCCGCGGATTGCCCCCGCCCCGGCCCGCCGCTTATCCCGGTGCTCCTGCAGCTCGGGCCGAGGCCCGAAGCCCCTGATCAGCGCAGAGGCGAGTATAACCTGTATGCGGAGGGGGCTGGGGACTCGCGCCCAGCGGGCCGCCGGGTTTGTGCGCAGGCGGGCCTCATTTTACAGCCCGAGAGTGGCTTGGGCAGGCCCCTGCGGGTTGTCCGTGTTTGTACCTCCCTGTCCCCGCGGCCTAGCTCGGTCGAACGACATTTGCATGGTGAATGACTAGAGCCTTTGGCAGGAGATGTCTGGGGACGTCCCCTCTGGTGTCCCCATCCTCTCTCCAGAACCCTGGGCAGCATCCCTCTACCATCAGAATCCCACTTGACTGGCTCCGCTCTCATTGTTTCTCTCAACCTGTGTCCTGCGCCCCCCACCTCCCCTCCAGCCAGACAGGACTGCCCTTGAGGACAGGGACTGTATCACTTCCCAGAACAAAACCGCAGGCAGTCCAACACCGGGTAGGTATCTTTTACCAAAATTTTACTCTGGCAGGGCAGAGAAAGAGGACACTTTGAGTCAAGTGGTTCTCTCCATGTCCCTTGAATAAAAATCTAATTAGATTTTAGATATTCTCTTGTTTGTACCAAGAGAAGCACTTAGAAACATAGCCTGAGCCTTGGGGCACTCAGGAGGCCTGGTGGCAGGAGGGCAGAGGTGGGACAAAACTTGTAGCTTAAAAAACAAAAAACAAAACAACAGCACAAAGTTTAAGGGTTGAGTGGAGGTGGCCAAGGAGCTTCTCTTGTTCTCTTGCCCTGGGCTGTTTGCCAGGAAAAAGGGAGGGGGAAAAAAAAAGAAAGCCCAAGTAGGGGTTTAGTGGCTCCAGCGGAAAGATTTTCTACCTGGAACTGGGCTGTAAACCAAAGCTAACTTCTTCTATGGCCAGAAGAGTTGTGAGAGAGAATGTGTGTGTAGGTGTGTGTTGTATGTGTAAAAACCCTAGGCTTGGGGTCAAAGGTCTGATTTCAGCATTTGAGTGGTAGTCTCAAGACACTTGATCAGCCCCTTGACCCTGGGAAAGATTCTTGACTTCTCAGAACCTCCGTTTCCGTACCTGTAGCCTGGGAATAATAATCACTGCATTCACCTGACGGTCTAGTGATGGCTGTGTGAGGCCTCATCTCAGTCTCCTGCTCACCAGGTTCTCCGGAGGGGGCGTGCAAGTATTCATTGCAGCATTATTGCCAAAAGATGGAAACCACCCACGTGTCCATGGATAGATGAATGGAAAGACAAAATGTGCTGTATCCATACAATGGACTCTGAGTTGGCCATTCTGAAGGAGTGAAGCTCTGATCCATGCTACAACATGGATGAATCTCGAAAACATTATGCTCCATGAAAGGAGCCAGTCACAAAGCGACAAATATTATGGGATTCCACTGATGTGCGTTGCCTGCAAAAGGCTAATTCATAGACTTGCAAAGTAGAATAGAGGTGACCAGAGCCTGACGGGAGGGGAAATGAAGGGTTTACTGCTAACGGATACAGATTTTCTGTTTGGGATGATGAAAATATTTTGCAAATAGATAGTGGTGATGCTTGCACAACCCTGTGACTGGAACTAATGCCACCGAATTATACACTTAAAAATGGTTAAGATGGGGGGCACCTGGGTGGCACAGCGGTTAAGCGTCTGCCTTCAGCTCAGGGCGTGATCCCGGCGTTATGAGATCGAGCCCCACATCCAGGCTCCTCCACTATGAGCCTGCTTCTTCCTCTCCCACTCCCCCTGCTTGTGTTCCCTCTCTCGCTGGGCTGTCTCTATCTCTGTCGAATAAATAAATAAAATCTTTAAAAAAAAAAAAAAGAAAGAAAAAAATGGTTAAGATGGCAAATTTTATATTATACGTTTTTTCCTACAATAAAACATTAAAAAAGGCCAAGGGACCCGATTGTGAAAAGAAAGCCTTTTTTTAAAGATTTTATTTATTTAATAGAGAGAGAAGGAACACAAGCAGGGGGAGTGGCAGGCAGAGGGAAAAGCAGCCTCCCCGCTGAGCAAGGAGCCCGATGCGGGGACTTGATTCCAGGACCCTGGGATCATGACCTGAGCCAAAGGCAGATGCTTAACTGACTGAACCACCCAGGTGCCCCAGAAAGCCCTGTTTTTAGTAGTAGCACTTTGTGATAGTTCCCAACTGAAAACAGCCCAAAAGTCCATCCGCAGTGGAGTGGACAGAGTGCTGTCTGTTGCCACGATGAGATGCTGTACAGTTGTGAGAGTAAATGACAACCACACACAGCGATGGGGGCGAATCTCACAGCTGTGATGGTGAGTGAAACAGTCCAGACGCAAAAGAGAACGTCCTGTAGATTCCATTTCTACGAAGTTCAAAAACAGCCAAGACAATGTATGGTGCAGGGGGTCAGGATAGGGTTACCCCTTTGGGGAAGAATTATTAGAAGGGGCAAGAGGGGGCTTTTGGGGGCTGGCAGTTTGCTGCTTCCTGATCTTGGTGATGCTGTTATCTGGGTGTGTTCACTTGGGGAAAATTCTCCAAGCTGCCTTATACTTATCATGCGTGCTCTTTTCTGTATTTACGTTTACTTCAACAAAACTTCTTTTTTAAGTTCTGGTTCGCGTCTTGAGTGGAGGGAATAGTGAGCGAGCAGGACGACAGAAGCTTGATTCACACACTTCATCTGTGCCAAGCCGGAGGGACTATGAAACTAGATTTATAATTCTCCACGCTGCGTGCGATTTATACCGCGCCCCTCTGCCTCGTCCCCTGGCCTCCATGAGCTGTTCCCAATTAGTTTTTGAACTCTAAACAGCCGACTTTCCATAGCTAGCACTGCCAGGGACCTGGAGGGGAATGGGGTGCACCCCAGCATCAAGAAGAGGCCCCGATCTGTGAGCTCACAGCCTCTGGAGCAAAAGCCACCACTATGCTGGGCTCGGCGCACGGTAGGCCTTCAGCAAATATGTGTGTGTGGACCGTGGCCTCAACATTCTTCAAGTGCACCCCTGGTGTCCCACCGCCCTCCTTTAGGGAAGGAGCTGTTTGCAAGGACATAGGGCTTGGGGGCCTAGTGAAGGGGTCACCCCTTCCCCAGCATCAGGAGTCCACTTCAAGCTGCCCTACTGGGCACCGTGGGGAGAGCTGATCTGAAACATTTGACTTGGCTCAGGCTGACCCAAGGTGACTCCTGACACCAGACAACCCCGCAGTTGGGGTTAGGGGGAGGGGGAACTTATATTTTTGCTTGGTGACCAACTGCTAAATAATAGATCTGGCTGGGGTTTTGGTTTCTCCCCCACTGGCCTGACCAATGTGTTGGCCTTATTGACTCAATCAGCCAGTTATTTTGGCCCTGTGGGGACCCAGAACTTGGTTTCTCCCCCCGGAGGCCTCCCCCTCTCTCCTGGGTGTTTGGGCCTCCCCCAGGTGTCCTGTTTGTTTGCCTGCCTGTCTGAGGCCCTGAGGGCTGAAGAAGGCAGTGTGGGTCTTTGCCACACTCTGGGCTTTACAGGACCTGGGACACAAGGCCCTGGGGGAACAGACTCCTGCTTGCATCCCTGCAGCATCTCTAGCCCCATTCTGTTTGTCCTGGCCATGCTGTCCTCCCTCTTCCTCCAGGCCCCTCCGCCTTCCTCCCTGCAGCAAATAGCCGGCCACTCTTGGGTTTAATGACAGCAGTAGCAGAAACATAACTCCTTCCGTGGGAATAGTGTTTTATGGTCTCTGAAGCCCATTCACGTCATCATGTCACCTGACCCTCCCCCCGCCCTCTATGCAGGGCTGAGGCTCTCAGAGGTTTTGGGACTTACCCAGTGTCAGGGACTCAATAAAGGTCAGAGCCTATCTTTTGATTTCTGGTCCTGTCTTGCATTCTCTGACCCAAGATGCCCTCTTGCCTTTGGAGACTGGGGCAGAGGCTGCTAGTTGACGCCCCAAACCCATTCCCCTTCCTTGCTCAGCGACAGAACCTCAATTTCAGCATCGTTGTACCCAGGCAAAAGAAAAATTCCCAGCCACACTTTGCGGCCAGTGATTTGTAAGCAGAAACTTCAGGAAAACTCCTTAAAAGGGGATGGAGGGGTTAGGGGCATGGATCGTTTTTACCTTTCCTCACTGCCTGGAGTTCAACAATGAGGTGACCTTGAGGAAAAGCCATGTTCTAGGATAGTAGAGAAGAAATACAGAAGCAGCCTGCCGTCTCAGATGACCAGAGAGCCACCAGACCAGCTCAGATTTCCTTCCTCCTGCCTGATTCTTGATTTCGGCTCAGGTCACGACCCTGTCACGACCTCAGGGTCGAGAGATCAAGCCCTGCTTTGGGCTCCGTGCCAGTAGGGAGTCTGCTTGGGGTTCTCTCTCTCTTTCTCCTTCTGCCCCTCCCCTCGTGTGTGCACACGCTCTCTCTTTCTCTCTCTCTCTCAAATAAATCTTTAAAAAATAAATAAATAGACATGCTAATGTTACCTCCCACACAGCTCATGGGCCATATGCACCCACATTGGAAATCACTGCTGTAGCACAAAGGGCACAGTCTTTGCAGCCAGAAGGACCTGAGTTCAAATCCTGTCTCTGCTACTTGTTAGCTTCAACCTTCGTCAAACTCCTTAGTCTTGTTAAGCCTTGCTTTCCTCATCTGCAAAATGGGGATAGGAACAGAACCCATTTGATTGGGTTTTGTAAATTTCCTAGCATGGTTCTGGGCACCTCGTAAGAAGCAATCCATATTAGATAACCTCTTCCTTCTGTAACAGCTTCCCACTTACAGAGCAGGGGATGGTGGTGGGGAGAGTTGAAGTCTTTTTTTGTTTTGTTTTGTTTTTTTAATTCCGGGATAGTTAACACAGAGTGTTATGTTAGTTTCGGGTGTACAATATAGTGATTCCACAATTCCCTACGTCACTCAGTGATGAATGACAAGTGCACTCTTAATCCCCATCACCTATTTCACCCATCCCCCCACCTGCCTCCCCGCTGGTCACCATCAGTTTCTTCTCTATAGTTTTTTCTCTAAGAGTCTGTTTCTTGGTTTGTCTCTTTTTTTCCCAATTTGTTCCTTTGTTTTGTTTCTTAAATGAGTGAAGTCATTTGGTATTTGTCTTCCTCTGACTGGCTTATTTCACTCACGTAATACTCTCTAGCTCCATCCATGTCATTGCAAATGGCGAGATTTCATTCTTTTTTATGGATGAATAATATTCCATTATGTATATATACACGCACCACATCTTCTTTCTCCGTCCATCTATTGATGGACACCTGGGCTGCATCCCTACCTTGGTTATTGTTAATAATGCTGCAGTAAACATAGGGATGCATATGTCCTTTCAAATCTGTTTTCATTTTCTTTGGGTAAATACCCAGTAGTGCAATTAATGGGCCATAGGGTAACTCTATTTTTAATTTTTTCAGGAACCTCCATACTGGTTTCCATAGTGGCTGAACCAGTTTGCATTCCGAGTCTTGAAAGTATTGAAAACAACGGTAGGTCCCCAAAGAACTTTTTAATGATGCCCATCATTTTAGTATCCAGGTGTTTTTCATTTCTCCAGCAACAGAAGCCATGTTCTGAGAAATCCTAGTGGGGCTAAAGCATGGGACCAGGAGTCCTGCCAATATTTTCCCAGCTTTGCATTACCTGCTGTAAGCCTCTGATCCCATTATTCCCTTCTCTTGGCCTGTTTCCTCAGCTGGAACATGGGAGGGTTCAGCTGGAAGCTGTCCCCTCTCCTTTAGTTTAGGGCATCGCCATTGTCAGCCCCAACCCATGTGACCTCTCTCTGCCCGGTTTTTCCCCACTGCCACCCCCTCCCCTATGCCCTCTGGACTTGATTTCTGAGGTCCTGTCCCTTGTGGCTTGTCTTCCCTTTCCCTGACCTGTTCACCCATCAGTTCCTGCCTTCTGGTGACTCTGCCCTTTCCAAAGTGCTCTCTATCCCAGCCTTGTATGAGATTCCACCACCTCTCTGGGAAGGGGGCAGCTGGAAGCTCTGATCCCCACAGCAGACTAGACTAGGTTTCAGATCTTTTCCCCAAAACAGGTTCAGAGCACTTTCAGCGTGCCAAGCCTTGTCCTTCACGTGTTTTAACTCACATAACATCAGGAAGTAGACACTAGCAGTGTTATCATTGTCTCATTATTCCTACTTTTAAAATAAGAAGGATGAGGCCCAGAGAGGTTAAGTCACTTGCCCAAGGTCACAGAGCCGGTAAGGGGCAGGGATGCATGTTTGCCCAGAGAGTCTGGCTCTTAACCACTGTACTAGATGATAGCTGATTTCTTAACTTGGTCTCTTCTTGGTTATGCAACCTCGGGCAAGTTATTGAACCTTGTCATTTTTTAAACGCTGAACCATTTGAGAGTATGCTGCCGACGTCACGATGCTTCACTCTCAACATTTCTGCCCATGTCTACTGAGAACATGTAGAGACGTAGAACTCCAGCACCGCCGTCAACTCAGGACAACGTCAACTCTATTTGACATTGGCACGATACTAGCAACTAATACAATGCTTATTTTCACCTGCCCCGTCTCAATAATGTCCTTTGTAACTGTTTTTCCCCCCAGGATTGAGTCTAATCAAGGACCACAGACTGCATTTAGTTATAATGGTTTTTTTTTAAGATTTTTTATTTATTTATTCGACAGAGATAGAGACAGCCAGCGAGAGTGGGAACACAAGCAGGGGGAGTGGGAGAGGAAGAAGCAGGCTCATAGCGGAGGAGCCTGATGTGGGGCTCGATTCCAGAACGCCGGGATCACGCCCTGAGCCGAAGGCAGACGCTTAACCGCTGTGCCACCCAGACGCCCCTAGTTATAATGTTTTAAAACCATATTTTTATTGAGATGTAATTCACAGACCATAAAATTCACCCTTCTAAATGTCCACTTCAGTGGTTTTTTTTACTATATGCACAAAGTTGTGCAACTATCGCCACTATCTAATTCCAGAACTTTCCATCACCCCAAAAGGAGCCCTGTACCTATTAGCAGTCTCTCTTCATTACCGCATCTCCCCAGCCCAGTAACCACTAACCTATTTTCTGTCTCCATGGACTTGCCTATCCTGGACATTTCACAGAAACTGAACCCTGCAGTAGGCAGCCTTTTGTGGCGGGCTTCTTTCACTGAGCATCATGTTTTCAAGGGTCATCCACGTGCCGGTTCTTCATTCCTTTGTATGGCTTAATATCTCACGACGTGGATAGGCTACACCCTGTTTATCTGTTCATCTGCTGATGGACACTGGTGCTGTTTCCATTTTTCAGTTATTATAGATAATGCTGCTACGACATCAGCATTTTGGGAGCAGGCTGTGTCCCTCCATTTGGATTGTCTGATTGTTTTCCCAGTGATAAGTTTCAGGTTCTCTGCATAGCCTAACAAAGGGCTTTCTCCTTCGGCTCAGCCCAGCCACAAGCCAACATCTCTGCCCAGCTCTGTTGCTGGCAGGTGGCACAGCCCTGTGGAGGCGGAGCTCCTTGCGGCCCCAACAAAGCGGTGCTGTGCTTCTTCCCACTGCCCGCAGTCCCTGCCACTGCCCTCCCTGCCCCGTGGACACAGAACCTCAGAGCTATTTCAGGCCCTTCGTGGTGGACCAGGCCTGGGAAAATCTGAGGTCCTGGCTGCTGGACACAACTGCCTTCCTTAGAGGCCTGAAGGTCATCCCTGGGCTTGGCTCCTTTGGTCTGGTGGCCCAGCCCCTTGCTTCTGGTTCCCACCGACCCCCAGGAGGACCCCCCGCCCCGGGGAACCAGAGCGAGGGAGCAGAAGACGCATCACAGGGATGGGCTTCCTGTTGACAAATGCTGGCTTGTGGCATCGGGTGTGGTTAAGGCTCAAAAGAGCCTCTATCTAAAAATGGGGCCTTTCTGCTCAATGGATCTGGAGCACGTGTGTCCTTGAGTCATTGCTGCTTCCTTCGTGCCTGCCAGCAGAAGCAACCTTTCTTCCCCGGCTGGTTTCCTCTGCACAACCCCCAGGAGTCCCACAGCTATGAAAACCTGGAGTCCCTTTCCTGCTGGACCTCTTCCCCAGATCAACAGCTCAGCTTTCCTGGCAAAATCCGCAGGGTGGCTGAGGCTGCGGCCCCATCGCTGTTTGTTTATTCGTTAAAGCCACGCGAGGCAGGGCTTTTGAGTCACTCGCTGACTCGCTGTGTGGCTTTGAACAAGCCACTTAACCACTCTGTGCTCCTGTTTTCTCCAGCTGGAAATTTGAGAATGGATGACGCCATTCTTTGCAACATTTATCCCCAGACTGAGGTTTGCCTGTGGGTGAGATGGCGGAGCAAGCGACCCGGATGGGGTAGACCTCCTCCTTGGAAGTGCAGCCCCTTGACAATAGGTCAGATCCCCATTTGGCCATCGTGCGGCTAGAAGGGGTGTGGAAAGAGCGTGAGCGGGACGGCCAGACATCCCCAAGGTCAAAACTTGTCCCCCTGCATCCTGCTAGCTTGTGGCCTCAGGCAAGTTAATCTCTCCAACCCTCTGTCACGGGGATAATAGTAGATCTTTCAGGAGGCAGTGGAGAGATTAAAGGAGGCAACATCTGTGGAATGCGAAGGACAGTTTCTGGAATATAGTAGATGGCCAATAAACCCCTGATTCAGAGAAAGTACAGTCAAACAGGGTACATGGGAAAGTTCCTTAGAATATACCCCATCTGTACTCCTGTCTCTTGGCCACTTTCTCACGCTGCGATTGAAGACAAGT
Source organism: Ailuropoda melanoleuca (assembly GCF_002007445.2). Classification (NCBI taxonomy): domain Eukaryota; kingdom Metazoa; phylum Chordata; class Mammalia; order Carnivora; family Ursidae; genus Ailuropoda; species Ailuropoda melanoleuca. Next base: position 30,070,315 of record NC_048222.1, on the reverse strand, counting down.
GTTTCGGTGCTGTCGGGTGAGTGCCCCGGGAGGGTCTAGTGTACCGTGCTTTCCGGGAAATGAAAGCCCTTATCTCTCACCCCCCTTTGAGCCCAGCTCAGTTTTCGCCTCCTTGGAAAACAAAACCAATCTGAAATGGGTTTCATGAGGTCCCAGGTTATGTCGAGGAAAACCGTCAGGAGGGGCAAATGCCGCAGGGTGAGGCGGCGAACCCCACCTGTGGGGCCCCGTCTCCCTGGGAGGCTTGTGGGTTCCGGCCTCCCTGGTGGCACGGTTCTGGGTGGGCCACCCAGGGGCTGAGATTTCAGGACTGCCCAGCCACAAATCCTCCCTGTCTTGTGGGCTCATTCTTGATAGTCCTCGAAGCCCATTGACTTAAAGCTTTGATCCCTGCTGGAGAGAGAGCCCCTGGGAAAAGGTATCAGTTAATCCTCCTCGAACATGTGACCGTCCGTGCCTGTAACCGTAGCAACGTTGCTGCTTGTCCCCTGTGTCACTGCTCTCCACCTTCATTTTGTAATAGGACCCCCGAGCTCTGGCTGCCCAACCAGAGCAGGGTTTCTTGACCTCGGCACTATTACCCGTATTAAGCTGCGGAATTCTTTCCAGCTGGGGGCTGTCCTGTGCTTGGTAAGACATTTGGCAGCAGTCCCTGGCCTGTCCCCACCACGACCCACCCAGATGTGACCAAAAACGTCTCCAGACCTTGCCAGGTGTCGCCTGGGGGTGAGGGCACAATCTGGTCAGGTTGACAAGAGCTGAGTGAGAGACCATATCTCCCAGCCTCCCTTGCAGCTAGGTAAGGCCACAGAAGGAAGGCCAGCCCGTGACACGTGAGCTGTGTACTCAGAAGTGTCAAGGTGAGCAGTTTCCCTTTAAGGGAGGAGTGGGCCCTCTGCTTCCCGTCTCCCCTTCCCACTGCCAGGACCGTGAGCAGGGTGTCAGGAGCTGGGAGCTGTTGGGGGGGGCAGAGTAACTACTGAGGAGCCTGGGCGCCAGCCATGTGGGCCTGTTGTGCGCACCCCGTTGCTCATGCTTCAGCTGCTCCGTGAGAGACAGGTGTACTGGACCCACTGCTGTCTTAGCTTCTGTCACAGCAGCCAAACGATATCCTAACTCCCACGAGTTTACCACCTCCTTTCCTTTTTTTTTTTTTTTAAAGATTTTATTTATTTATTTGACAGAGAGCGAGACAGCCAGCGAGAGAGGGAACACAAGCAGGGGGAGTGAGAGAGGAAGAGGCAGGCTCCTAGCGGAGGAGCCTGATGTGGGGCTCGATCCCAGAACGCCAGGATCACGCCCTGAGCCGAAGGCAGATGCTTAACCGCTGTGCCACCCAGGCGCCCCCACCACCTCCTTTCCTGATAGCAGACTATGAAACGAGGCGAGAAGAAGTGAATGTGTAAGTAAAGGAGTGAATGACTCCACCCGCCTCTAAGGAGCGAGCCCCTTTCTGTTCTAGGTGCTGTGCTAGGGGTTCTCGTGAATGCTGCTTTTTTGTATTTAATTATTTGAGGACCTCTACTGGCGAGACTCTGATCTCTGTGTTTCCGGAAGAGGAGGCCAGAGCTCAGGGAGGCCCAGGGACTTGTGTGCACCTCACAGCCAGCCAAGGATCGAGCCGGGATTGGGTCCTAGGCTTGAAAGACCCTCCTGTACCATGCTGCTTCTATGATGGAGGGACCGGGCAGACATGAGGCTCCACTGCGAATGTCGCTGCCCTCGGGACAACCTGTCACGTGGAGCCCTGCTCCTATCTCCACCCCAACACTGTTTCTGCTCCCCTCATGCCCCGCATCCAGCCCTGCTCTTCTCTCGGTGGTCCCCAGGCTTCCCTGCCCCTTCCTGCCTCTGCACCTTTGCTCAGGCAGCCCTGTCGGGGTGGGTGCCTTTAACCCCTTCCATATCCCTACCCTCTACATTTGCTGGCTCAGAGCCCCTCTGAGGACTCTACTCAGACGTCTCCTCCTCTGGGAAGCCTTCCTTGACTCTACCCTTGTCCGTCGGAGCGGGGCCCTGTCCACCTCTGTGCCCTCTGGGAGGGCGCCTCCCACCGCGTGAGATGTAGTGTCTACGGGAGGGAGCTCTCCGGGGCTGGGACTCTGTCTTCTTTGTCTCTGTCTATCTGCTGATCCATGTGATGTTAAAACACGGTACTTACTCGAGGATGGGCTGGGGGGGAAGAAAGGGATGCTGGGATGCTGCCAGGTGGGAGAACCAGCCCGCAATTCGTTCATCCCTTTGTGTGACCACAGAGAAGATGTGTTGCTAGGCGCCGTGAGGAGTTTCACAGGGAGGAAGTGTCCTGGGTTTGGTCCTCGGAGAGTTTTAACTCTCCGAGGAAGCTGAGAAAAAGTTAGACCTAGAACATGCAGAACGGTGACCTGTGGCCACTCCGTGTGGGGGTCATCCGGAGAACGCTTCCCGTGAGGCCGCCAGCGGGCTCTGGCTCTCTCCATCCATCAGTCCCCGGGAAGGCCAGCTCCTCATGGCAGCCTGAGCAAGACCTCACTGGGAACAAGAGTCCACTGCGAGGAGGCCGCACACCAGGATTCCGAGGCTGAAAAGAAAGACCAGATCTCCTTGCCCCCCTGCCCCAACTGACTCAGATGGTGGGAGTTACCCTTATATCTTGTCCTGGGGGATCTGTAGACATTCAGGGCTGGGGAAGCCCTTTCCCAGCCCCCCAAAGATGAGAAGCCTCGCCAGAGACCAGGAAGAGGGTTACATCTAGAACAGGACAGTTCTTTCCCACAGGTGCTCTGGAAGCTCAGAGGGGCGCGCAGAGAGTCAGAGGACAGGCTGACCCCTCCGCACACTGCAGCAGGACCTCTCACCTGCTGTGGGGGCTCCCCTGTCAGTCCAGCATTCCCATGGGGTGTTCCTATCGCCCACTGACCAGTGGGTTTGGACGTCTGGGCAAGGAGCCCAGCTACGAGTCCACCCTTTGCCTGAAGAGCCTTCCTTTCTCACCAGATGAGGGGAGGTGGGGACGAGGCCTGGCTGGCTGAAACGGCCCTAAGGGTGGGGGAGAATGACAGATGTCCTGGAAATGGTGACAGCGTCGGTGATGACAACGGCCAGCCCTGGAGTACCTGTCAGGCACTATTCTAAGCACATATTTAATCCTCACAACTGCCATGAGATTGAGTCTGGCCTTGCCCTGTTCATTATCCAGGTCACCTCGAGGCCCTTTTCCGGGGCCACACGCTGCCACCGAAGCTCCCGCCGGCTCTGTGAGGCCTTGGGGAGGCCGGTGACACCCCAGCCGGGCCGAGCTCCTGCTGGCACCGCGAGACCGGCGGCGCAGCCGTGCTTCGAGAAGCCTGCGGGTATTACCCAGGCCCATGCTGCTCTTCCTCCCTCCTCCAGCCTGGCCTGTGTGCAGGCGCCAGGCCGCCAGCGCCTTCCAGGGAAAGACACCGATGCTTCCATAGTCACGGTGTCCTCGGTGTCCTCTCTCTTTTTTCACTGACCGCACCCATTTGGTGCTGCCTGAGGAGCGCCTGGCCAGTGTGGACAAGGCCTCCCAGCGCGGGGTCTGCCCCTCACCTGCTGTGTGACCTCCAGGAGCTCGCTGCCCCTCTCTGGGTCTCCGTTTCCTCACCTATAAAACAAGGGGGTCAGAGGGAGCTACCCCTTTGAGCCATAAGGTCCTACTGTCCGGTGATCAAAGGCCAGCGGAAGGGCTGGAGGACCCAGGCAGGAGAGCTCAGCCCCCGCTCACCCCCCCGTGTTAATGGTTTGCTGAGGGGAGGCCCCCGGCCGAGGAGGCCGCTTTATCAGAGCCGTTCCGGCTCACTAAGATTACACTTCACTCCGCTGAACTTCAAAAGGGCCACAAGGGCTCCTCGGCAGACAATTGTGGGCGGAACGTCCGCACGGCCGGTCAGGCTTAAAGGGGTCACCTCGCTGGGCAGCCCGGCGGGCTTTTAGGGACCCGCAGGGGGAAAAAGCCAACGGAGGCCGGCCGCAGCCTCCCAGGCTTGAGCCTTTGTGGGTCTCACGTGGTTCTCGTCTCCCCCGCTCTGCACATCTCAGATCCTGAAGGATGGTCCTGAGAGGATGAAGTCCAAGCTGAGCTGCCGCCAGCCTCCCCTGGGCGGGAGCGAACCGAGCAAGGCTGTGAGCGCCGCAGCTCGCGGATGGACCGTATTAGCAGCTCTGTGTGGGGAAAAGGGACAGGGGTTGTAGCCAGTGATAAAAGTTGTGTGTGTGGTGTGGCTTCCCGAGAAACGAAAGCGTTGATGCTGCATTTAGTGAAATACAGTCTAGAGTTGAAGAAAATTGAGAGTATTAATGTCCCAGTTTATAAACGCTTACTGTACCAGACCCTGGACCTAGCTGGTTGTCATGTGGGTAACGTCATATCCTGATAATCTCCATCGAAGAAAACACTCTCGCGCACTCCCCATATTTCCCATGAGCCAGCTGACGTTCAGAGAGGTTCAGTGTCTTGTCTGAGGCCACACAGCAGAGAAAGGCAGAGGTGGGCTTCAGCTCTGGGTCTCTGCACCCCTCCTGCCACCGAAACAACACCGCGTGAAGAATAACGGAAAGAACATGGTTTTCAGGGTGTGGAGGAGAAGCGGGGTCACGTTTGCCCTGCACTGGCTCTTTGGGGGGAACCAAGGCTAAAGAGTGAAAGGAAAGCATCATCCACTCAGTTCAAGGAAGACATTTCTAACAGCCAGTTGTCCAGAGGCTGCAGGCCCCCTCAGGAGCGGTGATTTCTTTCACCCTGGGTGTGTTTACGTATAACCGCCTGGCCGGGGGGCAGGCATGTGGATTCAGTGGGCGGCTGAGTGAAGGACCCTGCTGCCAACCCTGAGATGTTGGCAGATTCAAGGTCTGAGGGACCAAGTCAGGCAGACGTGTCCTGGTCTCAGGCATCCAACAGGCCTCACCACACGATCTTCTCCGGGTGTGACTACAGGTGTCTCACACTGGACAGCCAGAGGCCACCCTGAGGACCAACCAAGCTTGAAAGAACACCGGCCTCGGGGTCAGGAGACCTGGTCTTCTGGCTTCAGCTTTCAGCTCTCTGCCCTTGGCCCAGGCACTCGACTTCTTGGGACCTCACTTTCTTCACTGGTAAAAATGAGCTTGGACTGGATCATTTCTGTGGTCCTAAAACATAGCTGTTTCACAGGGACTTGGGATGACAGGCAAGCCGAAGCACTGTCTCCGAAGCAGTGGAAAGATTAGGGTGGGCCCTAGGGCAGCCTTCCGAGGGAGGGAGGGCCTCTTAGCGGGGTGGGCTGACGTGGTCCTGGCTGGCAGGCTGGGCCCAGAAGCTGGGCTGGCGGTCCAAATGGGGAAGCTAGGTCTTGCGTTTTTATAGTGGAGGGGCCGGGAGAAACACGCTCAGCAGACAAAACAAACACACCAGAGTGGGTCGTTGGTGAGGGCGTGTGTTTTGTCTGCTGAGCCCGACGCCCCTGGTGTGTGTCGTCCTGCACAGGGACACATGAGACAGGTTCCAGGAGGCTCTAGGTCGGGGGGCGGGGGGACAGGCGTGCAGCTTCCAAAGGGCTCGTCCAGAGCTTTGCAGTTCGCACCCCTGAGGGTCTTTGTTATTGTGAATGAGGAGGATCTCCCCCAGGGTCTGCTTTTTGAATGAAACAAAACCCAGGTTCGAATCCCAACTCTGCCACTCACCGGCTGGGCAAATTTGGGCAATTCGCTTAACCTAGGATGTCCATATATAATTTATCATCCAAACAGGGGCACTTTTGAGAATGGAGGGGAAAGTGAGCGTTAATTATGCTGGGACAGCAGCATGCGCTGGGACTATTTGGGGCAAACTGGGACATAGGTCACTCTGCTCACCCTATTTCTGCATTGAGAAATGGGACATTGCAGCATTAATAGACACATATGTCATACGGCTTCGTGCTGAAGAGGCAGTGAATGGCCCAGCATTTAGTGGGTGCTCATGGGGGAGGCTCCACATTACCCTTCTCAGAAACACAGAAAAGGGGGGCCTACTGGGGTCCCAGAGAAGCTGTACTCAGACCTGCTTCACATCCACGTGTTCTTCCCTGGAGGGCTTGTGCTCAAAGCCAGCGAGGATTTGGGCCTCCCTCTGGGATCTGTTTGCCTTTTCATAAACACAGATGCAGGGTTTTTCTTGGCTAGGCCCCTCGCTCACAGCTCAGGGATTGTACCTTGAAACATTCGTTCCCGAGTGATTTGAATCAGGGTCTACCAGGAAGTTTGTTTTCCAAGCCTTAGTCAACGTGGGTGTGGAAACACCAACCAATTTCAATGGAGAGTCAACTCTTTTTTAAATAGGGACTTTCACATTTGACTTTTCAAAATAACATCATATTTAAACAAAATTCCATTTCTACCTTTCCATCACCAGCAGCAGCTGCCGAAGATATTTCCGTTCTACCCAGCGGCTTCCCCAACCTATGTCATAGCCGGTTCCTTTACTGTGTCGGGGCCTGGGCTGTGATGTCACATGCTGGGGGTGGGAAATCATGCTTCCAAGGGCGTTGGTTTCCCCTCTGGCTCCTGACGTGGAGTCAGAGGACCGCTTGGGCCAGACTCTTACTTTGCTTCCTTCTGATCCCTGGGTTTGTTGATTGCCCGAAATAGCAGCCATACAGCCCACACCTTCCAAGATCCTGCCCTCTTCAGCCGTGGCACAATTCCAGAAATTCCTATGCACATGTCAGCACTTAAACCTCATAGCTCTGATGGCCTTTGAGGTACCAGGATCTGGCATGAATACATTTTTTTAAAGATTTTATTTATTTATTTGACAGAGCGAGAGAGAGCAAGCACAAGCAAGGGGAGCAGGAAAAGCAGAAGCAGGCTCCCCTCTGAGCAGGGAGCTGATGTGGATGCGGGGCTCCAACCCAGGTCCCCGGGATCAGGACCTGAGCTGAAGGCAGACGCTCGACCGACTGAGCCACGCAGGCGTCCCTGGCATGAGCACCTTTGACTAAGTATCACGGGTAATGGGATCACTCTGAGCCGGCCCAGACTTACACTTGACCACAGCCTGCACGTTGGCTGGGTGCACACACACCTGGCTTCCTCCTGTAGCTCGGAGCCCCTGTCAGTTGCCTTCTCTGGTCCCTTCCCTCCTGGCTCGTACCTTCCCAGGGTCTGTCCTGGATCATGAGCTGCCCACCCCTGACCCAGGGTATCTCTTTGCTGGCTGGGAAAATCAGGCCAAGTCTGAGAAGCCCCCAGACAGCCTGTTGTGCGCTGGGGATGCGCTCGTCGCTCTAAGTGTAACACACGGTATTGTCCTTCATGAGCAACGGTCTGGCTTGTGCTCCAGAACTTGGGCCTCGAGGACAGAGGTGGAGGGATACAAAGAAAAGAACTTGAGCCTTGAGTAAGCCACCAAGAAACCCTTCTGTGCCTCAATTCTGTCGCTTGCAGAAGGGGGCCGATAACAACAGTTCTTTCTTGGACCGGTGTGGGAGCTCAGTGAGTTCATGGGTGTAAAGTGCCTAGAGCCTGTCTGACATTGAGCAAGTGCCCAGTTGCTCTTGGCCATGTTTATGATAAATCCTCGTTGTAGCCCTAGGAGATGGGGACTCTGACTATCCCCGTCGACAAACAAGGAACTGAGATTCGGAAAGGCCAAGTGACTTACCCAGGCCATGAGCTAGAATGATGGACAGGAAGCATGCTCAGGGAGTCTGACGGCCAGCTGTCTGACGTGAGAGTCTGGGTTAAATCCCAATCCAGTTCCTTCACGTATATTTATAGAGACCAATGTGCCAGGAACCAGGGAGCCAGCGGGGAGCGCCACCCAGTTTTCACGCTGCCCGTGCAGGCAGGCTCTGGACTAGGCACAGTTAATCTCCAGCCATCCCCACTGGCTTCACCTGGCTCATTAAAACCAGACACGTTATGAGTTTACTTAGCATCTGCAGAGAGCCTCTTTCATCTTCAAACACTTCCTGAAGCACCAACCAATTAATCCTTACAACACCCTCATCTCGTAGACAAATATTTATCCTCATTTCATACCTAGGAAAAGTAAGGCACAGGCGGGAGGAGGAAGAGAGTGGCAGAGCTCGGCAGAGATTCTGAGCCCCATGCCCCTCTGGCTGCCTGGTCCATCTGGAGGCTGCCCGGAAATTCTTCCCGTAAGACCCACCCCCCGCCCCTATTATATAAATGGAAGCAGAACCTTTTGCAAGTTCAGAAGAATTAGATTTCTTTAATAGTAACCTGCAGGAACTACATTAAAAACACATTCTATCAGTTACAAATCTTAATGTCACCAGCCAAGGATGAGGGAATTAATGCTGGGCCCAAAAATACATATAGTCAGCAGCTCTGGGGCAAGGGCAGAGACGATTTATAGAGTGCGAGGTCTGGACGTCTGGAGCAGGCAGGCTGAGCTCAGCGGTGAAATTGAAACAGGGCTGTTTTCAGATGGGGCGGGAGTAGGGGGAGGCTGCGGAGGGCGGCTTTGATTCAATCATTGTTTCCCATTGCTTCTCAATGTGATTTTTCTTTTCTTTTCTTTTTTTAATGCTGTAATGGCCAGGTTCTGATCTGTCATGAGAAGACTGCTTTTGTTAGCTTAAGCTTCTATCAAGGGCAACTCTAAAAGGACCGGCCCCCACAAAAGTAAGCAGCCCCGCCAAAACAATCCAATTGTGAAGCTTTCCCCCGTCTGTCTACCTGGCTCAAACAAAGGAGAAACGCAAGCAGGGGTTGGGCAGGAGAATCTGGGCAGCAAAGACAAAACATATGTATAATTAATGTGGTTTTAATTCTTTTAGCAGCAGATATTCTCCTCTACCTTTATGTTATACAATAAAACACAATCATAGAAAACCACACCAAAAACAAAAACCAAACAAACAAAACACAACTGGTGTAGCTTAGTAAATTGCGATGAGGGACACAGTGCAGGTCTTTTAAATTGTTTTAATTTGGGGGCTCAGTGCTCCATTTTGCCAAACTTGAGTCTAACACAGCCTTGGAAAAGAAAAGTTTTGAATCTCAGGGATATACTTATGCTCCTTTTAGGAAGGGCAGTGGTCTAAAGAACTCTGTAGATGGCTTTGTACATCACTCAGCTGTTTGGAATGGCCATATCGCCGGCCATGTGTTCGCTGCTCACGGAGAGGCTGCTACAGGACTCAGTGGGCGCTAGGGGCTGAACCCCACAAGCAGAGACTGGGGTCCCCAGCGTGTTCCCACTGACCTCTTTTGTTGAAAACCACACAGCATCCCCCTGGGGGTTAGGCAAGTTCTTGTGGACTTTTCCCCTGGAGTAGAAGGTGAAAAGGAGTCACATCACACCCCTCCTTTTACAGCTGGGGAAGCTGAGGCCACAGGTCTGATCTGAGGTCAGTAGATTATGGTAGAGCCAGGAGCGAGAGCTGGGTGGTAGGACTCCCTGTTCAGTGCTCCTCCACCACACTGGGGTGCCTCTTTTTCCCTGATATGTTCATGTTGGGTCCATAGCTGCTTGTCAGGAACTGGTAATGACAGTCTCTCACCAGCCCGAGGACCTAGTAGACAGACCGGCCATCCCAGTTTTGCCAGGGTTGAACGGGGGTTTCCTGGTACACAGATTTTTATTGTTAAACCTGGGACAGCCCCAGGCAGACCGGGAAGAGTTGGTCACCCTACTGGGCTGTGTCCTTGTAACCGATGCCCAACGGTGTTGACTGATGAGTGGACACTGAGTATGTGTTGGGGGCGATCAGAAGTTAGAAAGGAAGCAGGCATCCTTTGTGTTCAATGAGTTGACTTGGACTACAATGATCCAATAACTGAGATTTTTAAAAGTTACTGAAGGAAAGCAGGGGTTTGTCCTGAATTAGAACAGCTAACACTTCGAGCATGCTTTATAATGTTAGCGCACTTCACATGCCAAATCTTAATTACTTGGGCCCCGAAGGCAAAGATGTCTGATTAAAATCATTTTTACAAAGTGGGAGACTGAGGCATAGAGCTGGCCCAGCCACCTAAGCTGGTGCAGCTCACGGTGAGTGATGGAACTCGCAAAAGCCCCAGTTCTCTGACCCTTGGCCGATGCAGATCCCCACCCCTTCTCTGCTCAGGAACCCTGGCTAGAGGCCAGACCTTGAGTTCTCTATTTAATTGTTGGGAAGCAGGAAGCCAGAAGCTGGGGGTTTCTAAATTCAGTTCCAAGGACCTTGGATTAACACCAAAATAATTCCCTTACTGGCGACTTGCTCTTGGAAAAGCACCTTAGGGGAGACAAAGAATGATCTCGGTTTGATCAGGCAAGGCTGCCTCCGCGATCTGAAAGCTGAGCTCCTTCTGAGACAGTTTGCAGGCTCTCCCTTCCCAAATGCCATTCAAACAGCCCCAGTCCTGGCCATTGCTTTCCACTCCCCCTGGAGCAGCCGGACTCCCCATCCGCACTTCTGAAATTAGAGCTGGAGGTGAAAGCTTAGCCGAGCTTTGCGTTTCAATGCCTTTCTTCTTTCTTGGGTTTTAACTGCTTTTTCTGGCCTCGGGGAATCCCTTGGAAGTTAATAAAATTTACTACATCAAAGGGCTCCATGGCCATTACCCAATTAAAACCTCACAGCACTCCTGCAGCAGGTAAGCATTATCAACCCCATTTTACAGATGGGGATACTGAGGTTAATTGGTTTGCCCCTGGCTCCTGAGGAAATGAGTGGCCCAGCTGGCAGTGGAACTCAATGGGGGGGGGTTGTCTCTGCCTCTGCCGAAATCTGTTCTCCAAAGCACCTTGATTTCTTCAAGATTTTCTTTTTCCTTTAGGAAACTGATTGCTTACCAGCAGCCCCGAGGATGAGGAATTTCCCCAAAGCTGGCTCCCACCTTCCACCAGGAGAGGTCCCGTAAAAATAGATGAAAGCTGAGAGTTCAGTGCAGTAATTTAGGAAACAATTTGGGCCTTTCAGAAATTAATGTTATTTAAAGATGCAGATTCATCCACCCCGTGGCCTCATGGGAGTGCTTCCCGAACCATCTGGTTCAATCAGCTCATTTTCTTTCCCCTAATCCTCCTGGCTCTCGTGTGTGTATGTACAGCGAAGGTTCCTGGGGAACTCGCAGCATGAATAAAAAGCAAAGACCTTTCTCTTTCAACCAGCCACCTCTCCTCTTTTCCAAACAGCATTAAATTCCTAATCCTGTTTATTCTTAGTGGGGGTATAAAATTCATGTTCCAACAGACAATGAGGAGATCTGTGGAGGCCTCCACCCCAGGGCTCCTGTCCTCTTAGTCTGGGTCCAGCCAAGGAGGTTGGCGTATCTTTACCCCATTTGCTGAGAGGACCCTACAAAACCTGGTGCTGTTTGGGGATGCATTTGCCCAGGCCTGCTGAAGGAGGAAGGGAAAGAAAAAAAAATTTGTTATTGGTCTGGTTAAAGCTATCCGTGAGCCACAGGGAGGATTTCAAAGACTCAGGTGAGAGTTTTCAAAAGAAGGGTTTCAGCACCGTCCCAAGGGTGTAAGTCGCTACTTCTTGCTGTTCAAGTCCAATTATAATCCACAAAGGCGGGATGCTGTGTTTACATAAATAATTACGAGATTTCGTAGAGCCAGACGTGTTGCGGCACACAGGAGGCAAGCCCATAAATTACATCAGGGAATTAAGGGTCAGAGTGATCTTATCTCTGTAAATCCACTGAATTCCGGCAAGCTAAAGGCACATCCGATTGACTGAGCCTTGGGACGCTCAGGCCCCAGAAACCGGGGAGCCTGAGGATGGCGCTACCCGCCCCCCACCTCCCTTTTCGGCTTCTCCCTGTGCACGTTTGCCGGCTGGTTCTGGGAGCTGTGGGGTGGCGGGAAGAATTGTCCCAACTTGCTCTTTGCCCAGCCTGCAAGGGAGAAAGGAGAGGGGTGTAGGCACCTCACTTCTATCCTCTCCTTTCCCTCCTGGACCACACAGGATCTTCTCCTAAAACAACAGCCACGGTACAGGAGTGGTGATGGGAAACAGCAAGGCTGCGAGAGGAACAGAGCAGAGCTTCTCGGGACGTTTCCCTCCTGCAGAGGCCTGACCTGCACGTTTGCCTTCATTTCACAGAGAAGTATTGAGTTACTGCTACCCCTGCCCCCCCGCCCTCCCCGGGTGCCATGGCACAGCGTGGGGTTAAGGGCTCGGGCCCCCAGACCAGAATGCTGGATTTGAATCCTTACTGTGCTGGCCGCCCTGGGGAAGGGATCAGACTCTCCTGGCCTCAGCTGTCTTGTCTGGAAAGCAGGATGGCCATAGCAGCATTCCCTTAGCATGAGGTGAGGATTAACTGAAGTCATTCCTAGAACAACCACTGGCGCGTAGCAAGTACTCAGTGTGTGTTGGTTGTTGCTAGGATTACTCCTGTGCTAGGCACCTATGGGTCTCTGGTCTGAAGGTGGTCACGAGCGGTTGAGACGGACGTTCCCACGTAAACACAAAAGGTATGACAAGGAGTATGGTTGATGAGTTACCAAGGGAATGGAAAAGAATTCAGTTCTGGGGAGCAGGCAGGGGGCGAGATTGTTGTGGCAGGAGAAGCTTCACAGAGGAAGGAAGGCTTAAGCTGGGCTTGAAAGATGTGCAAGATTTGGCTGGACCACAGAAAGGCATGACAGATGGGGGGAGAGCTCCAGGCAAGGGGCTAGAGCCCCAGGAATCCACAAGAATTAAGCTAGAAGTCAAAGCATCATGCAACTCTGATGCTTCAAGACTACAAGCCAAACCTCTGCAGTTAAGATTTCCGAATCAAAATGTTGGCCTTTCTAATAGAGAAAGAAATGTTGATTTGTGTTAACTTCATCTGACAAAACTATGTTATAAAGTAAGGGCAACAGAGCTTAGCATGAAGAAATCAGAAGAGACATAGATCTATTATAAATAGAGCTTCGATTTATAAAAGGGGAGGATAGGTATATCTGATAGAGATGTTACAGAAATAAAATCATATTGGTTGTTTGAGGTAAAAAGGATTCTACCGAAAAGTGTTCTATTCGTTCAATCATTCTTTAAATATGTATTGAGTATTTACTGTGTGCCAGGCATTCAGGGAGACTCTGGTAGTGACAATAAACACGGATTCTGCTATAAATGTGTTGATCTCATGTTTGTCATTTTCTGTAAGTTAGGAAATGATCTAAAACAAAGAAATAAAAGCAGGTCCACATGAAGCAAGCATTGCAAAAACACTGCTATATATAGTGTGTTTCAAAAAAAAATTTTTTTTTAAAGATTTTATTTTTTATTTATTCGACAGAGATAGAGACAGCCAGAGAGAGAGGGAACACAAGCAGGGGGGAGTGGGAGAAGAAGAAGCAGGCTCATAGCAGAAGAGCCTGATGTGGGGCTCGATCCCATAACGCCGGGATCACGCCCTGAGCCGAAGGCAGACGCTCAACCGCTGTGCCACCCAGGCGCCCCTCCAAAAAATTTTTAATCTGCCTTCATGCAATTTCATAAATGAATTTGGTCTTCATCTGAGTAAGAATTACCAGACTTTGTCATTGAACATTAAAAAAAATTTACCCAATCACCAACAACTGAATTTCTAAACAAACTTTTCCTTGGATATCGCTACTTACAAAAATGAATTAATTCAAGAAACTGTCAATGAATGAACCAACCATGTGCCCAGCACTGTTCTAGTTGCAACAAAGGATAAGAATGAAGGATTTTGCCTCCAGAGCAAGACCGAGCAACAGGAATTGGATTTATTCTCCCTCCTGAAACAACCAACCAACCAGACAAAATGTGGTTTTCAAACCATATCAGGCAATAAAGGAGAGTTCCTGAGAGATAGGAAAACAAAGTAAGCCCTATGATTGCCCAAGTGTACTGTCTTATGAGGGTTTCCAGGCCGCAGCATGGGGAGAGAATCCAGGCAGAGCTCAGCAAATTCTCTGGGCTGAGAATTCTCTGTCTGGGAAGAACAAGATGGTCAGAAATTGCAGGCCAGAATTTGCAAGAGGAGAAAGCTGCACAGAGATCTGGAAAGCTGGAGAGGGTCTCCCTCAGGTGTTTGGAATGATAGACCTATGAGTGGGAGGATACTACCCCAGGCTAGGGAAATAACCATCTGAAAGGATAAGAGCATAATGCTAGGTGTTCACACAGAGCTGGAACAGAGTCTGTTCCCCCAGCCAGACTGGAAAACTGTATCATTTGTGGAGAATTGGGCAGAATACTCAATGGGTATAGTGTCAATTGTAGGGAATGATTAGCCCTGCACTAAACACTGCTCTGGTCCTACCTAACAGCTCTTGAAAGTAAGTAAAAGGATCAAACTGTTTCCAAGCAATCTAACTAGCTCCCATAACAAAGTGCAAGAATATTCGCAGAAATATCAAAATTTCCAGCACCCAATAAGGTAAAATTCACAATGTCTGGAATGTAAACAAAAATTATCAGGCATGCAAAATACAACTCATAATGAGAAAAATTAATCAATCAATATTGACCAGAACTGGGGCCTCTTGGTGGCTCAGTCGGTTAAGCAGCTCACTCTTAGTTTTGGCTCAGGTCGTGATCTCATGGGTCATGAGATCAATCCCTGCATCAGGCTCCACGCTCAGTGGGGCATTGGCTTGAAGATTTTCTCCCTCTGCTCCACCCCCCACTCATGCACAAGCACTCTTTCTCTCTCAATCAAATAAATTTTAAAAAAAAAATTGACCTGGGGGCGCCTGGGTGGCACAGCGGTTAAAGCGTCTGCCTTCAGCTCAGGGCGTGATCCTGGCGTTCTGGGATCGAGTCCCACATCAGGCTCCTCCATTATGAGCCTGCTTCTTCCTCTCCCACTCCCCCTGCTTGTGTTCCCTCTTTCGCTGGCTGTCTCTATCTTTGTCAAATAAATAAATAAAATCTTTAAAAAAATTGACCTGAACTGACATGGATGTTGTAATTAGCAGCCCAGGATGTGAAGCCAGCTATTATAACTGTATTCCATATGTTCAAAAACATGAATGTTTTTAATGATACAAATCAAAGTTTTGGAGGTAGAAACTATAAGTGAGATGCCCAAGAGTCATAGCAGATCAGACTCTGCAGAAGAACATTTTAGTGAACAGGAAGACCTAACAATAGAAGCTATTCAAAATTATACAGGGGGGAGAAAAGTTTAAAAATTGAAGAAAGCATCAGTGCACTATGGGGCAACTTCGAACAGCCCGCTATATACATAATTGGAGGCCCTGGGGAAAAAAGGCCGGAAGACAGAAAAATTATTTGAAGAATTAATGGCCAAATTTTTTCTAAATTTGATGAAAACTATAAACCCACTTAAAGGAAGTCCTTCAGGCAGGAGGAAGATGAAACCACATAGAAACATGGGTGTCCCCTAAGGAATGAAGAGCACTGGGAAAGGTATCTACAGGAGGAAATACACACACACATATACATATATTTTATATATATATAAATATACATATACATATGGTTGTATATATGTTCATGTGTACAGAAATGTACATGTTTGTGTATGTAAATATACATATTCATATGTATACAAATACACGTAAAATATATGTGTATATTATATATATTTTAACTGTGGTGTATATCTCTTTCAAAGGTAACTGACTGCTTAAACAAAAAAAATGTGGTTTAGGGGCGCCTGGGTGGCACAGCGGTTAAGCGTCTGCCTTTGGCTCAGGGCGTGATCCCGGCGTTATGGGATCGAGCCCCACATCAGGCTCTTCTGCTATGAGCCTGCTTCTTCCTCTCCCACTCCCCCTGCTTGTGTTCCCTCTCTCGCTGGCTGTCTCTATCTCTGTAATAAATAAATAAAATCTTTAAAAAAAAAAAATCTGTATAATTTCGCTTCTAGGAGGTTACTAGATAACCAGACTCATAGAGGTAGAAAGTAGAATGGTGCTTGCCTGGGGGTGAGGGGAGGGAAAATGAGGACTTACTGCTTATGGGTAGAGAGTTTTAGTTTTGCAAGACGAAAAAGTGCTGGAGATTGTTTGCCTGACAGGGTGACACTGTTAACACCACTGAACTGTATACTTAAAATGGTTAAGATGTTAAATTCTGTTATGTGTATTTTGTCACAATTAAAACCAAACCAAATCAAACAAAAAAAAATGTATGTATTTCTCTGAGGTGAAAAAAATCTAAATGCTTTAATTAAAAGGCAGAGATTGTTAGACCGGATAAAAAAGCAAGGCCAAATTATATGATGCTTGTAAGAAACACACTTTAATTATTTATTTTTAATCACAAATGTGTCTGTATTTTATATTTTGATATTTGCATTTCAATAGTAGTACTCCTTTTGTAATGCAATATAGTATTATTTTAAATATTTCAAAAGATGGTTCTAAGCAGGGACCCTTTGTCTTCTCCAGATGCTAAGGGTATCTCCACCCAGTGAGAGTTTGGAAGACCTGCTCTAAGTCTCACCTCATCCCTCAGCCGGCCCTTCTTTCCTTGGATGCCTCATTTCCATATTCACTCATAACAGGTGTCCTGAGTGTCCACTGTGTGCCAGACATGCTTGAGTCACTAGCGTCACAGACATGTGTGTCTCCCCAGTCCCTGCCCTGCCAGAGTCCTGCCATGGCCACCTCACCCGATGCTGGAAAGGTAAGGCTGTGGGGCTCAGAAATCTTACAGTGGGGCAGGCGGGGGAGTGGGGGCACGAGGGAGATAACCGTGTCCAAGGACAGTGGGCCTTTCTGGGTAAGTGAGGTTAGCGACAGACGACAGACGGGAGAAGGAGGAGTTGCCACAGCAACGGTGGCTGGCCCCATATGCAAATGCCTCTGGTGGAGGAGCCCTTAGGCAGGCCTGGGTTACAGTCAGTGAGAGAGGGGGCCAGGGGGCAGGCAGGGACAGGGCAGAGCAGCAGGACCTTGCACACCTTGTCAGGGACTTGGGTTTTCACCCTTGGAGCTATGGGGAACATCCAAAGCGGGGAGAAGAATGGGGGCTGCCATGGGATCAAGACAGTCCTATCTACATTTTGAAAGGATCACTCTAGTAGAAAACAAGGAGAAGGGACTGGAGAGTAAGAGATGAAGCAAGGAGGGGCGCCTGGGTGGCACAGTGGTTAAGCGTCTGCCTTCAGCTCAGGGCGTGATCCCGGCGTTGTGGGATCGAGCCCCACGTCAGGCTCCTCTGCTATAAGCCTGCTTCTTCCTCTCCCTCTCCCCCTGCTTGTGTTCCCTCTCTCGCTGGCTGTCTCTATCTCTGTCGAATAAATAAATAAAATCTTAAAAAAACAAAAAAAGCAATGAGATATTTAAAAAAAAAAAAAGAGAGATGAAGCAAGGAGATGAGCCAGGGGCTGTTGTAGGTGAAGGAGTCCGAATATGCCACTGTGGCAGGAAAATTATTTGGAGCTGAAAATAGGCTTTTTCTTTAACCCCATCATCTAAAAGTAAGGCCCTGCAAAATAACTCAATTGTCCTAAACCCCCAGCCCAGGAGCAACCAGGGAAAGATTGACTTTTATCACCTGATAAACCCAGACACTGTCACAAAAACATCAATAACACTTCTCATCTATTCTCCTGTGGGCCCATTTATCTTTACTCAAAGTCATTTGCTTTCCTTGTGAGCACCTTCTCCGCCTCTGCTTCTCTTATTAAATTGGTAATAAGCTCCCAAATTCTAACTGCCTGGTATTCGAATAAAAAATCTCTCTTTTCTCTTGCAAATCTGTCTTTTGTCAATTTAATTCACGGGACCTAGTTACCAAATTTAAAAGGGTAAAGAAAAAGTTTTCCATTTTGCCCTGACGGAGGTATCTGGGAGAGAGATGGTCTCGAGTGGGGACAGGGTGCTGGAAATGAAGAAAAGTAGATAGGTCAAGGTAACCTCTAGGAGATCATATATCATTGAGGTCAAGAGCATGGGATTAGAGAGACAGTCTGCCTGGGTTCATAATCCTGGCTTCACCACTGGGTGACACAGGCTGCGTGACCTTGGGCAAAGGAAACCCACTTTAAATATAAAGACACAAATATGTCAAAAAGAATGGTGGAAAAAGATGTACCATGCTAACACTAATGAAAAGAAGGATGGACTTGGGAATGTAATGTATAGCATGGTGACTACAGTTAATAATACTCTACTGTAAACTTGAAAGTTGCTACAAGAGTAGATCTTAAAAGTTTTCAACACAAGGGGCACCTCGCTCAGTCCATTGAGAATCCAACTCTTGATTTTGGCTCCGGGCATGATCTTGGGGGAGTGGGATCCAACCCCACACTGGGCTCTGTGCTCAGCAGGGAGTCTTCTTGGGATTCTCTCTCTCTCTCTCTCTCAACTCTCTCTCTCTAAAATAAGTAAATAAATCTTTAAAAAAAAAGTTCTCAACACAAGAAGAAAATTTGTAACTATGTGTGGTGTTGGATGTTAACTAGACTTAATGTGGTGACCATTTCAAATTCAATATGTTATACCATGAAACTAACATAATGTTATATGTCAATTATATCTCAAAAAAGATGTCTATGGCTTGGGAAGATGTCCATGAAATATTCAATTAAAAATAGTTGAGAAACAAAAGAAAAAGAAAGAAAGAGGAAGGAAGGAAGGAAGGAAGGAAGGAAGGAAGGAAGGAGGTTGATTAACATCAGAAAAAGTAGATTTCACGGGGCGCCTGGGTGGCACAGCGGTTAAGCGTCTGCCTTCGGCTCAGGGCGTGATCCCGGCGTTATGGGTTCGAGCCCCACATCAGGCTCCTCTGCTATGAGCCTGCTTCTTCCTCTCCCANAGGAAGGAAGAAAGGAAGGAGGTTGATTAACATCAGAAAAAGTAGATTTCAGAGCAAAGAATGTTGCCAGGTATAAAGAATATCATTTAGGGGTGCCTGGGTGGCACAGCGGTTAAGCATCTGCCTTCGGCTCAGGGCGTGATCCTGGTGTTATGGGATCGAGCCCCACATCAGGCTCCTCCACTATGAGCCTGCTTCTTCCTCTCCCACTCCCCCTGCTTGTGTTCCCTCTCTCGCTGGCTGTCTCTATCTCTGTCGAATAAATAAATAAAAATCTTTTTTAAAAAAAGAATATCATTTTAAAAAAGTATATAATTTCATATAAAGGGGTCGATTCATCGAGATGACTTAATTCTAAAAGTTTATGCACCTAATAACAGAGTTTCAAAATACATGAAGCAAAAACTGACAGAATGGTGAGGACAAATATGCAAATCACAACTACAAGAAGATTAATTTAATGCTCCCTCTTAATAAATGATATTGACAGTGGAACATAATCAAGAGTATAAGAGATAAACAACACCATCAATCAACTTGACCTAATTGATATTTATAGAACACTCCATTGAACAACAGCAGAATGTACATTCTTTTGAAATGCACATGGGACATTTACCAAAATAGGCCATATTCTGGGCCATAAAACAAGTCACAATACATTTTAAAAGGCTCAAGTCACAAAAAATATGTCATCTCATCACAGTGGAATTAAGTTAGAAGTCAATAACAAAAAGATTCCTGGAAAATCTCCCAATATTTTGAAACGAGACAACACCCTTCTAAGTAACCCATAGTGGAATAAAAATACAAAAGGGAAACCAGAATATATATTGAATGGAATGAAAATGAAAACTCAACCTACCAAAATTTGTGGAGCTTTATTAAATCAGTACTTGAAAGATCTCAAGTCAATAATCTCAGCTTTTACTTTAAGGAACTGGAAAAAGAAAAACAAATGAAAATGAAGAAATAGTAAAGATCAGGGCAGAAATGAAATAGACTACAGCAAAACAATGAAGATCAATGAAGCCAAAAGGTAGCTCGTCAAGAAGATCAATAATACTGATAAACCTTTAGCTGCATGGATCAGGAAGAAAAAGAGGAGACACAAACGACCAATATCAGTAATGAGGGAGATGACCACTGTATAGATTTTACTGGTTAAAAAAGGATAATAAGAGAATATTATGAACAACTTTGTCAATGTCAACAATGAACAATAAATACCAATACATTAGACAATTTAGATGCAATGGACAAATTCCTTGAAAGATAAACTACCAAAACTCATTTCATAAGAATCGATAACCTGAGGGGTGCCTGGGTGGCTCAGTTGTTAAGCGTCTGCCTTCAGCTCAGATCATGATCCCAGGGTCCTGGGATTGAGCCCCACATCTGGCTCCCTGCTCGGCGGGAAGCCTGCTTCTCCCTCCCCGACTCCCCCTGCTTGTGTTCCCTCTCTCACTGTCTCTCTCTCTGTCAAATAAATAAAATTAAAAAAAAAAATCCATAACCTGAATAGTATCTAAATTGAATTTCTAACTTAAAACTTTTCCCTAATGAGAACTTCAGGCTTAGACAACTTCACTGGTAAATTCAATGAATACTAAAGGAGGAAAAAAATACCAATTCTATATAAACTCAGAAAACTGAAGGGGAGAGAAACTTCCCAACTCATTCTGAGGCCAGTATTACTCTGATACTGAAACCAGACAAACACGTTTATAAGAAAAGAAAACTACAGACCAGTAACCCTCATGAACATAGAAAAATTCCAAACAAAATTTTAGTGAATCAAATCCAACAATATATAAAAAGGAAAAACACATCATCACCAAGTGAGGTTTATTCCAGGAAGGCAAGGTTGATTTAACTTTGAAAATCAATATACTTCACAATATTAACAAAACAAGAAAGAAAAACCATATGAGCATTTTAATAGATGAAAAAACATTTGACAAAAATACAATATTCAGGGGCTCCTGGTGGCTCTGTTGGTTAAGCATCCAACTCTTGATTTTGGCTCAGGTCATGATCTTAGGGTCATGAGATGGAGTCCTGTGTTAGCCTCCATGCTGGACATGGAGCCTGCTTAAGTTTCTCACTCTCCCTCTCCCTCTGATCCTCCACCCCCGGCTTGCCCTCTTTCTCTCTCTAAAAAAAAAAAAAAAAAAAAAAAAAAAAAAAAAAAAAAAANAAGAAAAAAAAATAGAGAAACAAACCAACACCCATGCCTTATTAAAAACTAAGCAAACTAGTAATAGAAAAGAACTTCTCAACCTGATCAAGACCATCCATGATGGGTGCCTGGGTGGCTCAGTCGTTAAGCGTCTGCCTTCGGCTCAGGGCGTGATCCCGGCATTCTGAGATCGAGCCCCACATCAGGCTCCTCCGCTGGGAGCCTGCTTCTTCCTCTCCCACTCCCCCTGCTTGTGTTACCTCTCTCGCTGGCTGTCTCTATCTCTGTCAAATAAATAAATAAAAAAAAAAAAAAAAGAAAGACCATCCATGAAAATCCTATGGTTAGGGGCACCTGGGTGGCTCAATCAGTTAAGTGTCTGCCTTCGGCTCAGGTCATGATCCCAGGGTCCTGGGATGGAGCCCCGTATCAGATTCCCTGTTCAGCAGGGAGCCTGCTTCTCCCTCTCCCTCTGCCTGCAGCTCCTCCTGCTTGTGGTCTCCCTCTCTTTCTCTCTTTCTGTCAAATAAATAAAATCCTAAAAAAAAAAAAATACTATGGCTAAAATCATACTTAATGGTAAGACCGAATGCTTTCCCTCTAAAATGAAGAGCAAGATAAAGGATACTGCTCACATCTCTTCTATTCAATGTAGTATTAGAGGTTTTAGCCAGTGCAATGAGGCAAGAAAAAAAAATTGGCATTTATATTGGGATGGAAGAAGTAGAAATGCCTTTATTTAAGACAAGCACGATCCCTAAGGAAAAATTGATAAACCAGACTTAAAATGAAAACCTTCTGCTCTATGAAAGATGCTATTAGGAGAATGAAAAGCCAAAGACTGGGAGAAAAACGTTTGCAAAGCATTTAACTGATAAAGAAGTTGTAGTTGGAATATGTAAAGAGCTCTTATAACTCAATAATAAGAAAACAACCTAATTTAATTTAATTTATTTCTTTGACAGACAGGGGGAGTGGGAGGAGAAGCAGGCTCCTCACCAAGGAGGGAACCCGACGTGGGGCTCGATCCCAGAACCCTGGGATCATGACCGAGCTGAAGGCAGACACTCAACCGACTGAGCCACCCAGGTGTCCCAACAACCCAATTTTAAAAACGAGCAAAAGCTTTGAATGGACACTTCAGAGAAGGAGACATGTAGGTGATAATAAGCACATGAAAAGATGTTTGACATTATTAGTCATCAGGAAATGCAAACTAAAACCACAGTGAGAAACCACTACACCATAGAACAGCTTTAAAAAAAGAGAGAGAGATGAACAATACCAAGTATTGGTAAGGATGTGGAACAATGGAAACTTCCGTACACTGCTGGTGGAAGTGTTAAATGAGACAACCACTCTGAAGAAATGTTTGGCAGTTCTTATAAAATTAAACTAACTTACCATATAATCCAGCAATTCCATTCTTAGGTATTTACCCAAGAGAGAAATAAAAACATATATCCACAAAAAGACATGCTGGGGTATTTATAGGAGCTTTATTCATAATAGAAAAGACTAGAAATAACCTAAATATCCATCATAGATAAATAGGTAAACAAACTGTGGCATACTCGTACAGTGGACTACTACTCTGCAACAAAAAGGAAAAAACTACCAGTAAGTGCCACAAAACGATGAATCACACAGACATTATGCTGAGTCACAGATGTTAGACACAAAAGACTAGTGTTATGGATGGAATTGTGTCCCCAAAGTCATATGTTGAGGCTCTAACCAATGTGACCGTATTTGGAGACAGGGACTTTATAGAAGTAATTAAGGTTGAATAAGGTCATAAGGATCGTAGGACCCTAATCCAATAGGACTGGTGCCCTTAAAAAAAGAGGAAGAGACACCAGTGATGTGCCCACACAGAGAAAAAGCCATATAGGGACACGGTGAGAAGGCAGCCATCTGCAAGCCAAAGAGAGGCCTCAGGAGAAACCAAACCTGTCAACACCTTGATCTTGGTCTTCCAGCCTCTACAACTGTGAGAAAATAAATTTTCTGTCATGTAAGCCTCCCAGTCTGTGGCATTAGATGGCAGCCCCCAGGCACCTACCCCCTTGTCACCCCCATGTATTTCTGCCTCAGCCATTCCTTTTGGAATTTGTGTTCTCCCTGAAGCCTTGAAAGCGTGCCTTCCTCACACTAAACCCCAAACAACTGTTTTAAATAAAGAAACATTAAAAAAAAAAGTGGGGGGACCTGGGTGGCTGTCAGTTGGGCATCCAACTCTCGATTTCTGCTCGGGTCTGATCTTGGGGTTGTGAGATCGAGCCCCTGGGCTCCACGCTCATCAGGGAGTCTGCTTGAGATTCTCTCTACCTCTGGCCTTCCCCCTTCTCACGTGCGCCCACACTCTCTCTCAAATAAATGAATAAATAAATAAATAAATATTTTTAAAAAAGTGTCAGGGCACCTGGGTGACTCAATTGGTTAAGTGCTAGACTTCTGCTTTCATCTAGGGTCATGATCTTGGGGTGGTGGAACTGAGCCCCGCCTCCAGCTCTGCTCTTGGGGTGGAGCCTGGTTAGGATTCTCTCTCTCCCTCTGTCCCTCCCCACGCTGCTTGCGTACTCTTTTGAAAAATAAATAAATAAAGGTACCTGACTAATACAATTATATAACTGCATTTACATGAAGTATGACAACAGGTAAAACTAATCTGTAGTGGGGCACCTGGGTGGCACAGCGGTTAAGCGTCTGCCTTCGGCTCAGGGCATAATCCCGGCGTTATGGGATCGAGCCCCACATCAGGCTCCTCCGCTGGGAGCCTGCTGCTTCCTCTCCTACTCCCCCTGCTTGTGTTCCCTCTCTCGCTGGCTGTCTCTAGCTCTGTCAAATAAATAAATAAAATCTTTAAAAAAAAACAAAAACAAAACTAATCCGTAGTGACAGAAAGTAGATCAATGGTTGCCTGCGGCCTGGGACAAGGGATGGGTATTGACTGAAAATGGGCTCAAGGAAATTTTGGGTATAATGGAAGTACTCTGTTTGATGTGGTGGTGGTGGTGGTGGTGACCTGGTATATATATTTGTCAAAACTCATTAAACTGTATACTTTAAGTTGGTACATTTTATTCATGAAAATTACACCTCAATAAGGTTTTTTTTTTATTTTTAAAAGATTTATTTATTTGAGAGAGTCTGTGCAAGGGGGGGGGCGGGGGGGGAGGGAGAGGGAGAGAATCTCAGGCAGAGTCCCTGCTGAGTGTGGAGCCCAATGCAGGGTTCGATCTCACAACCCTGAGATCATGATCTGAACTGATATAGAGAGCTGGACATTTAACTGACTGATCCACCAGCTGATTTTTTTTTAAAAAGATTTTATTTTTATTTATTCGACAGAGATAGAGACAGCCAGCGAGAGAGGGAACACAAGCAGGGGGAGTGGGAGAGGAAGAAGCAGGCTCATAGCAGAGGAGTCTGATGTGGGGCTCGATCCCACAACGCCGGGATCACGCCCTGAGCCGAAGGCAGACACCTAACCACTGTGCCACCCAGGCGCCCCGCCACCAGCTGATTTTTAAACAAAATATTATGTAAAAAGAACATACAAGAACCCTTGAATGCAGTGTGAGGGAGTCGTGAAGTCTACCAATGCTTCCTATCTTTCATTTTGCAATTTGGATTTTTAGAGAGCTGTGTCCGCAGCAAAGAAAACTGTGGGTAGTCTCAGTCCTACAACCAAAGAGGGAGGCAGATGGAGCTCTCCATTCTAAAGGCTCATAGAGTTATAACCATGTATTTTCCATAATTTATTCATGAAAAATAGCCAACAATAAACATTAACCAACATTCAGAAATATTCTGTACTTAAATTTATAATGTAAAATTGTATATCTTTCTTACCAAGTCCCCATTTCTATCCTCAACAGATGCTGGTTTTATTTAGCCTGGGGGTGAGTCCTTCCTGGTGTCTTGTTTTCTAGCTTGGACTGGGCACCGCATCAAAGCCCCTCCGGGATGCTTGCCTAACGGAGGCTGAAGGCTCCCGCTGCAGGGACTAGAGGGTGTCTGTCCTAATTAAGAGGGAAAATTACTATTAACCCAACACAGCAACTCTTGCTTCTTTTTTCACCATTGAGTAGAGAGGAGAGAGAGGTGCTGGCTGGCTCAGTCGGTGGAGCTGGGACTGTGACTCTTGATCTCCCGGGTTGTAAGTTCGAGCCCCACAACGGGTGTAGGGATTACTTAAAAATAAAAATAAATTAAAAAAGAAAAAGAGAGAAAAGAGAAGACTTGGATTCGAGATTTTAAAAGTGTTTTCCAGCTATACTATCCTCTGAGTCCACGATATCAGGTTTTTTCATTGCTCTTCTCACGCACTGATTCACCTATTAATGATTTATATCTCCGGACTAAATTCTGTAGTAAGGGCTGGCGATACAGCAGGTAAGGGGCGAGACACAATTTGTGCCTTCACACTGCTTACATTCCGGTGGAAGTGGGGGGCTCTAAGCATCGAAGTCGAACTGACTCAAACAACGATTGTATTGGATTGATGCTGGGGGGCTGTTAGGCAGGAGCCTGGGCTGCAAGGGCTCCCTGTGACTCTGAGTAGTGAGGCTGGGACTGACACGGCCACCAGGGACACTCGCTGGCCTCCCACCACAGCCGGACAAAGTCTAGGAAACGACCCTCCCTTCCAGACACAAGTGTCGAAGTAGAACCTCGAGCAGACCTCTCATTGTGCCTTATTGGCCTGATTTGTGTCATGTGCTCTCTCTGAACCAATCACTATAAGGGAGAGGAGATTACCCTTAGACCAATCAGGGTGCTCCTTGGAAATGGGTGGGGCAGGACCGCGCTGGGCTTGTCTTGGGGGCCAAATAGTAGAGTTACTACTTTATAGGGCCAAATTAACTCAAATAAGTACATTGTAAACTTAAACTTTGGTTCCAGGCAGCTGATAACTTTTTAGCAACTTCCAGAAGCATTGACTTCAAATACTGGTTTCAACTACAAACTAATTCATGGGAGTAACCTTAGACAAGACATTCCAGAAACGTCCAGTGGTTTTGCCATGTGACTGGAGGGGCAGTCAGGAAAGACTGCTTGCGCTTGCTTGAGCTTGCTCCAGAAGCACGCAGCTTGGCTTCGAGTTCCCCGTCCTGAGCCCTTCTAGCTGGGTTAAATCCCTTAAGCCCTGGGAACCCCCGTTTCCTCTCCTATGAAATGGGCACCTTCTTTGTGGGATTTGTGAGAGGACTAAACGAGGTAATACAGGTGATGCCTCTTTGCACAGTACCTGGCTTGCCGTAAGTGCTCGATATCACCGCTGAACCCGTGCGGAGCCAGACCAGCTGCCAGCCTCACTAGATACACCTGGATGCTTCTCAGTTTGTTTCTGACCCACATCTTCATCTTCTCAGAATCTGATTTTAGGTCATGGTTGATCAAGAATAGGAGTACTACTTACAGGTATTTGTCAAGGTTCTTTCACCCGAATTGCTTTTCTCTTGCCTTCCTCCCCCTCGCCTTTTAGGAGGTTGTATGAAAGACTGGTCAAGGGGCGCCGGTGTGGCTTAGTGGGTTAAGCATCTGCCTTCGGCTCAGGTCATGATCTCAGGGTCCTGGTATCCAGCCCCACCAGGGGCTTCTTGCTCAGTGGGAGCCTGCTTCTCCCTCTCCCTCTGCCCGTCCCCCGCCTTCTCCTGTGTGTGTGTGTGGGCTCGCTCACCCTCTCTCTCAAATAAATAAATAAATAAAATACTAAAAAAAAAAAAGTGTCAAAGGCTCTGAGGTCAGACTTTCATGGTTCAAGTCTCTGTCTTACCACTTTTTCTTTGTGTGACCTTGAGCAGGACACATCTGTGAAGCAGGTGTACAAACGACATCTTTTAACAACATCATAAGGGTGTTGTGAGAATGGTAATAGCACATCCATGTGAAGGGCTCCCCGAGGGCTTGGCACATACTAGGCATTTGATGTGTGTTGTTTGGTATTATTAAGACTATTTCATCTATCAACCATGACTCCGGACTCTATTCTTGTTATCCATTTGTCTCAATCTTTCTCCCTAGTTCCAGCTGCTTATTCCTGCTTATCTGCTGAACATTTTTCCATAAAGATCCAACCAAAACTTTATTTTCAGCCTGTCCTAAAATATACCTACAGTACATCCATCCACTCTTCTCTTTCCCCAAATGTCCTCCTCTACCTCCCTGCCACCATTCTTCCATTACTGTCAGCACTGATGGGAAATGAAGGACTTGGATTCCTATGTCAAGAATTCCAGATATCAGAAATCCTTGTTTCTCTCTCTTCCCATAAATTCTCATAGTTGGAGGGCCCTCCCACCCAGCTTGAGGGAAACGAGGACAGAGCTGTAAAGGGACTTGCCCAAGGTCACTAGCAAGTGGGCAGCAGAAGGAATTCGGGCCTCCTGCATTTGAGGTGCTTCCCCTCTCCCCACCCCATGGCTGTTTCTTTGTGCCACAAAACCACTTTGCCCCAGTTGCCCTAGAGGCCCTGGCAGACTCACAGTTCCTGGAATTGGGGAGGCTAGGCTGGGGGTCCCCAAGTAGTCCTTGAAACAATTAAAAATCAGATTTCATAAACCATGTCTCCTGTTATCCTGAGTTCTGCGTTGGGGAAAGGGGGGAGGCAGAGGGGGGGGAGCTAGCTCCTTTGAGAATTTCTAAGCATCATGAACAAAGTAAACCCCAAACTGTAGGATGTGAATCATTCTGAGTGTGCCTCTGTTGGCCACCAATGGGTACAAGAAATGTAAATTCTGCAGGGGTTGTGAGTGGTTTAGCCAGTGTTTTTCGATGTAGGAAATTCCAAGCGTGGAGTTTGCGGGTGCCCAAGGGAGCCCTCCGTGTCTCTCCCCGCAATCCTCTCTCTTAGCCCTGACAGATCTCCGGTAGCGCCCAGCAGACGCGTGCTCCGTGGGGGCCACACGGCGGGCCGCAGACACCAAAACAGCCATCTACTCACCATGTTCCTACTTCCTCAGACTATTGAAGTCAGAAAATTCTTGCCATTCCTGAGCTAGTAAGGGAGACTCAGACCCAGTGACCTCCTTTTGTTTCCGCTGGGGGCTGCAGCCCCTGGGCCGTTTCACCCCTCCGACCCGACAGGCTCCCGCTCCGGCTTCAGCTCTCAGCTCCTAGTCGGGTCGGTGGAGGAAAGGGGAGCAGGGAGGCAGCAGTGGGAAGAGTCTACAAGGGGGAAAGAGAGTGGCCTCACTTTCTCCATTCTCCCACCACACCAGGGAAGAAGAAACGGCCCAAAGTAAAGCCGGAGTTTAAAAAAACGATCCCCTGTTCATAGACACAGAAAGTAGAGGTTATCGCGGGCTGGGAAGGAGGGGGGTTGGGAGAAGGGGCGGGGGAGTTATTGTTTAATGGGTAGGGTTTTTTGTGGGGGGTGATGAAAGGTTTCGGCTATAGGTAGTGGTGATGGTTACACAACATTGTGAATTTAGTTTATTTAACGCCACTTACGAATCATTAAAATGAGAAATATTATGCTATGTATTTTGCCTCATAAAAAATCTACAATAATTTTTTTTTCAAAACCCCATTCTCTGCATTTCTTTTGAAACTGACTTCAAATAGACTGGCTTCAAATCTATGCAGCTGGATTCTTTGTCAGGAGATCATTATACTTTGCTTTAGGCTGGTGGTTCTAGAGAATTATGGATGACAGGAACGATTGAAACTGATTTACTTCTCAAGTGTTTGAGATTCCTTCATCCCTACCCAGTAATGTCTATTCAGGAAGAGCTTGTCTTGACCAAAGACAGAAAAATAAAAGAAAATGTACGGGCCACCATCTAAAGTGGGCGTGGGTTGAGAAAATCTCCTATGTGAAATCTCAGATTTGGAAAACAAATTGGTGGTTGATGATTTGCCTTACAAAAGACTGACTCACTTAACAAAAGAGTTTACTCAAAGGTTCCTTGAAGAAGTTAGCCCCCTGGTGCATTTAATGATATTATTGGATTAAAAAAAAACCATTCGACCATTCAAGGACACTGCACTGTAAATACGTGAATGCATTGTATTGTGTTGTAAGAGTGGGAATAAAAGAGTCAGGACTCTTTGACAAATGGACCATTTTGGCCCAAAGTAACACAAGGGGGAGGTTGGGCGGGGGGGACAAGACCAGTTTTCTTGGCCTAAAATCTGGGCAGCTTTCTGGGAAGGCTTTGGGAGTTTGTGATTTATTTACGACCAGCTAAGCCCAAGGCCTGCAATGTGTCCATTTTGAGGACTTATGGTCAATGTTTCTACCTCTGCCCATGCTGACCCCCCATCACCTGCCCTCATCATAAAGGCTCTCAGGTGTGAGCTCAACTCTGTCCTGCAATGGCAGAAAAATATCTCTGTTGCCAGAAAGTGGATTCTCTCTGGTGATGAAGAATGATCCTTATTTATGTCTGCCTAGGTACATTCTGGGGCCCATAAAGGTTTAATTGTCCCTCTAACTAGTTTTTTAAAAAAACCCACAAAGAGGCTGCCAGCTTTCCCCAGAGTTTAAAACCAACTGAATGCGGTTCTGTGGAAACTGCTTTAAGTGTGTAACTCGCGCCGTGTCCTGGGGCACAAGGCAGGATTGTTTTGGGGAGTCGAAAGACGCAGCTCTTAGGAAGACTTTTAAAGTCAGTTTTTGTGGCTTTGGGCTGCTGCTGACCCTGGCTTGCTCTGTAGAAAGAGAGAGAGAGAGAGAGTCCCTCTCTCTCACTGGGAGCCTACTTCTGGAAGTTACTCCCAGGGTGCCACTGCCCCCTACCGCCACCTTCCAGTCAGGGTGGGGGGAACCTCCCTGTCACAGGACCCTAAACACCCTTCCTTTTCTCTCGGATGTTGTCTCTGAGGGTTTAAAAGACTCCCAGGACAGAGGAGAGATGGAAAGAGAGGAAACGTGTCTGAGACAAAAAGAGAAAGACGGAAGCTGGTAACTGAAACTGGGTCCAGAGAGAGACAGTTTGCTTGACCTCTGCAGTGTGTGTGGGGGGCAGTGGTTCGTTCCCCGTGGCCCCTCCACGCTGTTGCGCCCCTGTTTGTGTCTGTTTGCTTATGCTACCATTAGGCATCGGGCATCTACCATGCTCCAGGCTCAGTGGTAAATGAAATGCAGACCGTCCCTCCTCTCAGAGAGCCTACAGTCTGGTGGTGGAACTCCACGCTGAGTAAAGTTAATTATGTCAACAATCATATATTACAAACTGTAGTGAAGGCTATGAAGACAACATACAGGGTGCTGAGAGAAGTTAACGAGATTCATAGACGTTTCCCTGAGGAAGTTAGGCCTTGCAAGCTGGACCTGAAGAATGAGAGGGAGCCAGTGAGGTAGAAGGGGGAGGATCCCAGAAAGAAGGGACAGCGTGTGCAAAGACCCCGGGGCAGGAAAGAGCAAGGGCCTCTTAAGTACGGCTGGTAGAGAGAGATGTGGCTAAAGAAGTTGGATGTTTAACGCGGCTGCCAGAATCTTCTTTGTCCTCTCTTGGAGCCCCCTTTCCCTAAAAGACTTGTAATGGTTCCCCATCCATCACACTTCACTTCGAGCTTCAAAGGGCTGTGTCCAGACTGCCCCCAGATTACCGAAACCCTTCTCACACTCCACTTTGGTTCTATGAAGAAAACACATTTATCAAAAGACTAAAGCAAATAGTTTTGACGTGCGGTTCTGTACCATAAGGGAGGCTATAATGGAGTCAGTCCCAGTTTACATGACTCCAAATGGTTTCATTTAAATGTCCCACCCTGTATTTACGCGTCCCTACCACTTCAGTTGACTGTTTATCTTGCAGTGTAGTCTCCTGAGCTTGCAGGCTGGGCCTCTATGTAATTCTGTCTCTTACTTTTTCCATTCCATGGCCTGTCATTTACATTGTTCTTAAGGAAATGCAAATATTTACTTACAGTATTAGTTTTTACTCTTGCTTAGCCCTATATATTACAGAGTACACAGACTGACTGCGATATGGGTTCTAGTCCTGCGTTTTCCATAAACTGGTGGTGACCTTAGCCAAGTCATTTAACCTCATCGAGCCTCAGATGACTTGTAAAATGAGGCGTTTTTCATTTTTGTTATTTTGTTTTATTTTACAAAGCTAGCGGATCCATATTCAGGATTCCTCTTAAATTCTGCGGTTCTGAACCTCCTACAGTCATCCAGGAGTATTTCTCTTACATTTTTGTCTTTATCAACCCCTCTTTCAGAATGTCTTTGTGGGTAAGACCAACTCTCTGTATAATTGCGTTTGTATGGTAACATACCCAGGTTAGTATTTAGCAAATGAAAACAGAGCATGCCGTTGAGCTTGGGTTAAAGCTCACATATGTGGGGGAGTGGTTGAAGAGCAGGAACATTCTAGCTGCAGGCCTGAGATTCCCTTAGACTGCTTCTCAGTCTGGGGTGTATGAACTCATAGGGGTATATGGAGGTATGCCAGCGAGTATAGGAAGCCCTTCTTTTTGGAACAAGAATTCTACTCAAAGATTTGAGGAAAGAAAATTGACTTTAGTATTGAGACAAATATGGATATATTGTGAATAGAAGATAAAAGTGATATGATTTTTAAAAAAAGATTTATTTATTTGAGATACAGAGTGAGAGAGAGAGCAAGAGTTGGGGGTGGAGGGCAGAGAGAGAGAGAAGCAGACACCCCACTGAGCATCCCAGAACCCCAGGATCATGACCTGAGCCGAAGGCAGACGCTTAATGGACTGAGACGCCCCGAAAGTCATATGATATTTTAATATAAAAGGAGAACCCAGGGCTGTACAGCTTGGGGCACACTGCAATGTGAGAGGAAACGTGGCTTTTACTTTTGTCCTTGGGTTGCTTGAGAAACACTTGTCTTATGGGTCTTTGGAGATACGTACACTTTCGTAGGGTGAAGGTGCTAAGTCACTCAGGAAGGGTATTCCTGATAAACACTGGGCGTGTGTGGAAAATCCAGTTTCACCCATTAGGAGAGTTTAAAGAGGGTCCTGAGGTTGAGAGGGAACCAGGCTGAACAAAGGACCCATTCCCCAAAAAAACCAAATCAGTTATGCAATGTTGCTTAGTATCCTGGCTAAACGCTGGGTTTGAACTGATCCAAACATCTGGAAGATCTCTCACCCGTTCTTTGACCTCCAGTATCTCTTCTCGTCTGTACCCCCAGCTCTGGTACTTACCATGCCATTTTATGTTAGTTATATTTTCTTGTTTATACAGCTTCTTAGCCAGAGTCAGGGAGGTTGGGTGAATTAAGAAAAAGTATAGGATTGCGAGTCAAGACCTTGCTTGCCACGTGACTTTTGATTACTCACTGAAGTCTCTGATTGCCTGTTTGCTCATCTATTAAATGGTGCAAAATGACACCTGCCTTACCTACTGAACAGGTAGGATTGTGTGCAGAGCATATGGATTTGAATGTAAAATCATTTTGTAAATCATTAAACAAAAATCAGTTATTATTAACTAAGACCCCAAAGGGAAGGAGGGCATATCTCTCACATCATCTTTCTATTCCCCTCAACTTTTAACTTTGCCTAGTTGGTTCTGATAACTATTAGTGATAAAGATCATGAAATGCTGTCCCCAGGCTGACCCTGGGAAAACTCTAATTCTGTCTTTCTCTCCCACCCCCATCCTTTACTCCATTTTTGGCTTCAGTCCCCACCCCCACCCCCACACGCTCCCACACTGCTATTTCTTCCCACTGCTCCTTCCAGAGAATTTGGGTATTAAGAGAATACTTATAGGGGCTGTGTAATGTATACGAATGAACTGCTGGAGGTAATTTTAGGCATTAGCAGGGAAAGTTTCACGGCAATGCCATTTTTGTGGGCAAATGAACTGGTGTCATTCTGGAAACTTTTCCCAGAATAAAAACGCCCAAACGGAACTCTGGAGGGGTTTTTTGTTTGTTTGTTTGTTTGTTTGTTTTTGAGACCCAGCCTAAGTATCTCCCATGTAATAATGAAGAACCACATTTTCATTGACCTTTTCGCTGAAGTCAGACAATTCCTCTCCCTTCTCAGTTTGGGGTGAAGGCCAGCCTGCTTCACAGTTAACATCTCTGAGGGAAACACCAGGAAAGGTTGAGGAGGGGTAAGGGGCAGGTTTAACATGTACTGGATTAAGAACGCTTCGGCTAAACAGTAACTTTACTAGGCCATTCCCCACATATCTGCCTTGACCTCAGGGTAAAGTGGACTTTTTTCTTTTCTTCTTTCTTTCTTTTTTTTTTTTTTTTTTTAAGATTTATTTATTTATTTGTCAGAGAGAGAGAGATTGTGAGCACAAGCAGGGGGAGCAACAGAGGGACAAGCAGGTTTCCCGCTGAGCAAGCGGCTCCATGTGGGTCTGATTCCAGGAACCTGGGATCATAACCTGAGCTGAAGGCTGAGGCTTAACAGACTAGATATCCAGGCGTCCCTAGAGTGGACTTTCTTAAGCAGAAATGTGTTCAGGGGCCCCTCGCTGGCTCAGTCGATAGAGCACACAACTCACACGCAACTTTGGGTCTCTGGGGCAGTGAGTTCAAGCTCCATGTTAGGCAAAGGAAGGAAGGGAGGGAGAGAGGAAGGGTTCTTAGGCCTATTCATAATATTCCCTTTCCAAACGCAGGAGTTGTGCAAGAAAAATCCACATTCCACACTAACAAGACAAGGGTTATAATAAGAACTTGATTTCTTACAGGCAATACTTTCATCTTATGTTTTATTTTATTTTTTTAAAGTAAGCTTTTGTTGTAAGAAATCAAGTCAGTTAATAAAGAGGGATAGGAGAGTAGAAGTGGACACTTCCTTTTTATTCCGCACCCCCCCCCCAACAAAGTGCAGGAACTGGAGGTGAGGGCGGTCACTCCAGGTCCTCACATCACTGCAAGGGCAACATGCAGACCCGGAACCCAGACAAGCCCGTGACCCGGGGCCAGGCGTAGGAAGCGTCGAGGGCTCCCTCTGCTGCCGGAGCCGGAGAGGGCCCGAGGCGGGCGTCCCGGGCGAGGAGGGCCGCACCCAGCGCCGCCCGCCCTGCGCCGCCGCCTCGTTGCGCGCCCGGAGCCTGACTTCTGGGGCCCCGCACCCCTCCTCCAGGCTCCTTTGTCCCGCCTGTCCCCCGAGAGGCCCTGAAGCTGCCCACCCTGCTCTTGTGGTCTGGCCAGGTCGGGCGCGCCGGGCCGGGCCCCGGTCCCCCGGCGGCAGTTGGAGAGCCCCCTTCCCCGACGCCAACGGCGCGTCATTTCTCCGCAGCCCAGATTCCATCCGCAACATGCCCGACGTCAAGGAGAAAGTGCCCCTGAAGGACCCCGGCGATGCAGAGTGCGGGTCCTGCAAGCCCGAAACCTCAGCACCGACCCGGGACGG
This sequence comes from Ailuropoda melanoleuca, assembly GCF_002007445.2. NCBI lineage: Eukaryota > Metazoa > Chordata > Mammalia > Carnivora > Ursidae > Ailuropoda > Ailuropoda melanoleuca. The sequence continues at coordinate 30,036,127 of NC_048222.1, read as the reverse complement.
CCGGAGCGGCCCCGAGGACCACCCTGCCTGTAGGTTCCGCCGCCCGTCGCCGCTCGGGGGCGCCCGGCCTGGGGCAGGGCGGGAGAGGAAGGGCCCGCCGTCCTCTCGTCCTCCNCCCCCCCTTTCCTGCCCCCCCCTTCCCTTTGTTGCCCCCCCCCCCCCCGCCCAGTCCCTGCTCACAGGCCCTAGGCCCCCTGTGGACCCGAAGGTTGGTCCAGGAGGAAGAAGTGACCCGGCGGGATCACTTGAATCTGACCAGATTTGAGGCCGAGCGTGTTCACCGCCATCGTTGTTGCAGTTTGAATTTGTAGGTGGAAAATGGCGGACACTGGGGGCGCTTTCAAAGACCCCGAGTGATTCTTTGGCGGGGGGAACGCTCGGCGCTTCATGGACTCAAGAACTGCTACTGCTCTGGGCTTCTGTTCTTGAGCTCTGTACTTTACATAAAGTTTCTGGTGGGTCACAGGGCTCTTCTATACTCGTAGGTCGAGCCTCGCTGGGACTCATCCTGCATTTCTCTTCCAGTAATCTCTAGAGAATGTAAACAGGCATCAGTCTTAAGACCTGTCCACATGCAAGAGTTTAACTCGAGTTAAACTCTCGAGGATTAAAACGAGAAAAATTAGTTCAAGGCCCTGCTACTCTTGAGGTTGAGTTGCTCTTGTTTCTCTTGTGGCCACATGGGGTCGCTGCCGGCTAACAGAATGAGCCCAAAGTGACAAATGCGTGCACAGGAACTTATTTCGATATGAGTGAACCCGATGTGGGGATGAAAGCCAATTTTTTGTAAATACAGTGTAAACAATTTAAGTTCTTTGGGTGGCTATTTAAATGAATCCATAGGTAAAACAACCCTAAAACGAGTAACCAAGTTCCCCCTTTAAAAAAAAAGAATTTGACATTTTGTAGATTAGGTTGACGTGGTTCAGTTGCTGTTTCATGTTGAAAATTTCTTTGTCCTCGGGATTTGGATTTTAAAAATCTACTTTAGTTGCATTTTACCTCGAATTTCTCTTTGGGCCCTCCCCTTCCCTGAATTTTACAGCTGTTGGGAGTTCCATAGTACCCCCGTACTTGTGAGCCGCGGAACAGTCTTGTCAAAGTAGGCTCCGAACTTTGACTTGTAGTTGGAAAGTGTTTCTGTGGATGGTCTTTCCCTCGTCCTTCAGTAAGCTGCTATAACTCAATCTCCCTTGGAAGATTTTCTTTTATTTCTCATTTCACGTGAGTGAGTTAATGGATTGTCTGTTTACATATTTGTGTTTTTGCCATTTTAGCTGAAACCAAAGGCTTCACAGGCTTTATGGTAAATTTGTTTACTAAGCAAAGGCTCAGTGGCTTTTTGGTAAATTTGTCACCTTTTACCCATACATTTTTATTTTATTTATTTTAATTTTTAATTTCAAAATATTTCAATTTTGTTGAAAAGTAAACAAAAACGGTGAATGCCCACATCGTTAACATTCTGCCACATTCCTCTATGTATCTATGTATCTATTTTTCTCTTTTCTTACTGAAAGTTAGGGTCATGCCTTTACTTCTAAAAACTTCATCGTGTATCTCCTAAGAATAAAGGCATTCTGTGTTTTTCCTTTTTACATTTTGAAATCTTACTTATGGGCAACTAAAATATTTACCAAAGTAGAGAGACTAGTACGATGAGCCTCGTTTACTCATTAGCCAGCTTCAACGGTGACCAACTTGTGGCTGATGTTTCATTTATATCCCTTCCACATCTCGGCACCTGATACTTTTCTGTGAGCAAATTATGAAGCGCTATTGAAAGAGAATGAGAAAATAAGATTTCCTGTGTGCAACTTCGTTCCACGTGCCAAGTGATCATTATAACTATTGTGCCTGTTTGCGAGAGCACGCCCAGCTGGATCTGTACTAAGAGCTTAGAGCAGTGGGTCCCAAACGCTAGTGCTGTTTGTGAAAAATTCTTCGCAATATTTAGTGAAAGGAAATAAAGATGTAATGAGTTTTTCCTAAAATTAAATTGATTCAACGTAAAGGACTCCTTTTTATTGTGACAATATTCCCTTTCTGGTTTTTTTTTTGGGGGGGTGCTTGTTTTTGGTTTTGTTTTTTTTGGAGGTTAAGCTATTTTATTTTTTTATTTATTTATTTTTTAAAGATTTTATTTATTTATTCATTCGACAGATAGAGACAGCCAGCGAGAGAGGGAACACAAGCAGGGGGAGCGGGAGAGGAAGAAGCAGGCTCCCAGCGGAGGAGCCTGATGTGGGGCTCGAACCCATAACGCCGGGATCACGCCCTGAGCCGAAGGCAGACGCTTAACTGCTGTGCCACCCAGGCGCCCCTAAGCTATTCTTTTATGAACTGATGGTTTGGTGGTGGTAGAGTGGATTTTTTTCATTTGCTTATTGGCTTGTCTCACTGTCCACACTTGGTAAAACAAAAAGTTGGCAAGTTGTCATCAGTTGCTCAGAATCTTTTTGGATAGGTCAGTGGCCTGTAAAATCCTAACACCTGGGAATGCCTGCTTTATGAGACCAGGTGACACTGGTGCCTTTCAGTACCGTCTGTATGGATAATTTAGCTGTCATCAGAGGCAGGAAAGGAGAGCGGAATCAGAGTACCCTGAGATAAATGCTTATTTTTGCAAATCACAAATTATTGTTTCTTTGCTGCTTTAATTATTATTTTACTTTTCAAGAGAAAGGCTTGTAATTAGTTTTTATTATTTATAAAATAACTTCTTTGTCCTTCCTTACCCCCATGCTGGACTACTCTAGGCACAGGGCCGAATTCAGAAAACCCAAATGACTAGAATGGTCAAATGAGTTGATGCAAGATCAGTTTGATGGATCTAAATTTGGGGCCTACTCAGAGTGAGTCCCTGAATAAACTAGAAATTCAGGATGACTTGTGTCCACCATAGATTGTTCTTTTTTTTTTTGTAAATGGGGATATAATTGATGTTAACATTTGTTTCGGGCGTACACCTGACATTCTTTCTGTCACAGGTCTGATAGATTCAGTTGAGGACGTTTGTAAGCCGAGCAACAAGACTGGAACGAATCATGATTTCCACGTGGAAGCAGAGGTTTCCCCTCCAAGCAGGTACCAGATCTTCTGATTTTCCCTTTTTATTCATCCTGGTGTAGCTATTTAGCTCTAATGGCTCCTGACCAGACTTGAAGCACTTTTATTTAATAATCCAATTTAGTCAAAACTGGGGGGAAAAATACCATGTTTGAATGTAAACCTTAGGAGGGCTGAACAACTTAAATAGAAGAGTAATAATTATTAGTATTAGAGGGTCAAGAAGCAAATGTTATTTAGTGAATAAGCCAAAGTAATTATTATTGGAATGTTCACTTTGCAACACCCCCCCCGTTAATAATGAAATATCAGTAGTGTGGATTTCAGATCTTCTCCGATAGTTGTGGAGGAAGTAGCCTGTGGTAGCTAGCTATTGTTGCCATCAAATTATCCCCAGACTTAGTAGCTGAAACAGTGCTCATTATCTCAGAGTTCCTGTGGGTCAGAGAAACGGGCACGGTTTAATGGTGTGTCTCTGGCTCTAGTTGTGGTCAGTGTGTTGAGCCCTCACCAGAGCCTCCCTCAGCCCGTCCACATGGCAGCTGGCTTCCCTCACCCAGAGTGAGTGCGAAAATAAGGGTGTGAGAGATGGTGCCCAAGACAGGACCCACAGTCTTTGTTACCTCATCTCAGAAGTGACGCCCCAGCACCTGGACTACATTCTGTCCGCTGGAAGGTAGTGGCTAAGCCACGCCCACGCCCCCGGAGGGGAAGTGACCCAGTGTGAATATCAGGAGTCCCGGATCGCTGGGGTTGTCCTGTTGGCTGCCCGCCTTATAGCTCCTTCCAGTTACTCTTTTAAGTGACCACAGATGAAACAGGCACAGATAAAATATGAATTTTTTTTTAAGATTTTATTTATTTGAGAGAGAGCGAAAGAGAGCACGAGCAGAGGGGAGAGGCAGAGGGAGAATGAGAAGCAGACTCCTTGCTGAGCCCCAACGTGGGGCTTGTTCCCAGGACCCTGGGATCGTGACCCTAAGCTGAAGGTGTTTGCTTAACCAACGGAGCCACCCAGGCGCCCCAAATAACAATTTTCTAATAGTGGTGTTTTCAGTTCTTTTCTTTCTGGCTTCATAAGTTAGTTAATTTTTTTTTAATATTGTATTTATTCCTTTGAGGGAGAACGAGTGAGCATGAGCTGGGGGAGGGGCAGAGGGAGAGGGAGAAGCAGGAGCCCGCTGAACAGGGAGCCAGACATGGGGCTAGATCCTGGGATCATGACCTGAGCTGAAGGCAGACGCTTAACTGACTGAGCCACCCTGGTGCCCCCATAAGTCAGTTTAATTTATGAATCAGAATCAGTACTCTGTTGATAAATAACACTCTCCCACCTCCGTCAAGCTTCGCTTTGATTCTTGGTTATATTGACATCGTTAACAAGTGAGAACCACTTGGGAAGTATGAGTTGAAAGGCTCTGCTGGTTTATTGGCAGTTAAATGGGTAAATTCAATGTCAGGTTTTAAAGCCGTTCTAATTTCCCACCAATAGATAAATGAGGGCAGCTCGTGATGAATTTCCTTGATGCTTTCATGACCCGGCAGCTTCAGGGCATCTGTCTCCAGGTGCCCCTGCTCCTTGTGCTCCGACTTGCCGTTCCTGGTGCCAAGCACGGCTGCTGTGGGACGAGGCGTTCACCAAACCCACGTCTCCTAACATCTCCCTCGCCGCTTACATATGAGCCCGGGAGAGTGAAGGTCTGCCAAAGGGGCAGCAGCGAGGCAGTCGGGGGCTGGGTAGAAGAGATGAGAGAGCGGGGAACGAAGCAGGGGAAATAGTACCGGTCAGAGCTGGGTTTTCACGTAAGGTCACACAGAATTTATAGCAGGAAAAAGGTTGAAATAGAGTTTGCCGTGACTCGTTTTTGGCAGTTGGCTCTCCTTTGTGCACAGGGTGGTGTTAATGACAGTCGTCCACTCCGAAGGGAGATCCCGTGTTTGGGCGTTCAGTCATCAGGCATATATTGAGTCCTTGTGTGGCAGGCAGAATGCTCAGCGCTGGGGACAGATACAGATGTAGCTGGGGGTAAACAAGGCGCTGTCCGCGCTGCCAGGAAGTTTTGGTGGGGGGCAGTTGAACAACAGACCGATCAGTTCACGTGTAGTTTGGTGTAGAGAGTTCCATGAGAGTGTTCAGTTGCTTAAGGAGGGTCAGAGAAGATCTGCGCACAGGGGAAGGCTTGAGTCGCTTGTGAAGACTTGAGTCGAGTCTTAGAGGAGGAATAGATGTTGCCCGGCTGGTCTAGGTGGGAAAGAATGCTCCTGGCAGAGGAAGCCATGTCGGAGCAACAATGTGGTATGTTCTTTACAGGGGCCTTGGTGGGGCTGGGCAAAGGTATGAGACAGAGGAGGCAAACTGGAAAAGGAGGCAGCGCCCTCTCCAGAAGGGTCCTGTCAGTGGTTTATGCTGCTGGTGAGGGGAAGCCCCTAACGGACTTTGAATGAGCTGGCATCATGGTCAGAATTGCAGTTCAGAAGTCCTTGGTTTTAGAATGACTTGGTGGAGAGCAGCTAGAAGAGGGACAGGACTGAGGCAGGGGGACCAGTGAGTGGACGATTGCAGGAGTCTGGGTGAGAGATGATGGGAGGAAGGGATGGATTCCAGAGGCATTTAAGAAGCACAGTTTATGGAACTTGGAGGTGGATGGGCTAGACAGGATGCGGAGAAGAGAGAACAGTTCTAGCAGACCTTAGACCGCTGGACCGATTGTAGTCGGTTGCCTCTGATGATTGACAGTGGTGTGTTGGGAGGCGAACTTTGATTTTTTTTTTGTTTATTCATCTTCATATTGCTTGTTTTTTGTTTGTTTTACACAGAGCATGCATTACTACTGTCTTTTTAAGGGGGGGACGTTTAATTCAAGAAAACTAGTAGCTTCTTGGCAATGACTAGGTCTAACCTCAGACTTTTCAAATGGTTCTTTTTCTCTTATGAGTCTCACTGCAGGTTTAGAGACATCATTTAAATAAACTTTGAGAAGAAAATTAATTTGTGTCATTTCCTTGTTTTAAATTACTGCACGTTTTTTTTAAAGATTTTATTTATTTATTTGACAGAGAGACAGCCAATGAGGGAACACAAGCAGGGGGAGTAGGAGAGGAAGAAGCAGGCTCATACCAGAAGAGCCTGACGTGGGGCTCGATCCCACAACACCGGGATCACGCCCTGAGCCGAAGGCAGATGCTTAACTGCTGTGCCACCCAGGCGCCCCCAGCACATTTTTTAAAGTAGTTTTGTTTCACAGAAAAAAAAACGACTGGAAAGTACAGAGTTCCCACACAGCCCGTCCTCTGCAGCACACAGATCCCCCCGTTGTTTATGTCTTGAAATAGTGAGGTCATTTGTTAGAGTTGGCGACCCAGTATTAATACGTTATTATTACTCGAGTCCATAGTGTACATGGGGTTCGTTTTTTGTATATTCTGTGGGTTTTGAAAAATGTACCATTTTTGTATCCTAAAGAGTGATTGCACGGCCCTAAAACCCCCCTCTGCTCTACTTATTCACCCTTTCTTCCTGCCCCACGAATCCTTGGCAACCATGGATCTTTTTACTGTCTCCGGTGGTTTCCAGAATGTCCTATAGTTGGAGTCGTACAACATGTAGCCTTTTCACACTGACTTCCTTTGTTTGGCAATATGCCTTTAAGATCCTCTCCTGTCTTTTGGGGCTTGATAACTCATTTCTTTCTGAAGCCGAGTCCTAGCCTGTCATCCAGAGATGCCACCGATCGTTTGTCCGCTCCCCTGCAGAGCGACGTCTTGGTTGCTTCCGAGTTTCAGCAATTATGAGTAAAGCTGCTGTAAACTCCCTGTGCAAGTTTTTGTGTGGACATAAGTTATCAACTCATTTGCCTAAATACGAGGGACAGTTGATGGGTCCTACGACAAGAGTAGGTTTCGTTTTGTAGGGAACTGCAGCACTGGTTTCCCCAGCGCCTGTGCCATTTTGCGTTCCCGCCAGCAATGCGTGCGAGTTCCTAGAGTTGCTCCACAGCCTCGCCGGCATTTGGTGGTGTCAGGATTTTGGATTGGGGCACTCTCATAGATACTGATGGGTATGTCATTGCTATCTTAATTTGCAGTTCCCTGATGACATGATGTTACGCATCTTTTCATATGCTTATTTGCCATCTGTGTGATGACTTTTGTGAGGTGTCTGTTCAGATCTTTGCCCACTTTAAAATTGGGTTGTTCTCTTCTTGTTGAGTTTTCACAGTTCTTTGTATATTTTGGATACTAGTTCTTTTTTTTTTTAATTTCATTTATTTATTAGAGAGAGTGCAAGCACAAGCAGGGGGAGCAGCAGCGGGAGAGGAAGAAGCAGGCTGTCTGCTGGGCAGGGAGCCTGATGTGAGGCTCAATCCCCAGGACCCCGGGATCCTGACCTGAGCCGAAGGCAGACTGTCAGCTGGCTGAGCGGCCCGGGCGCCCCATGGATTCTAGTTCTTTATCAGATATGCGTCCTGCAAAGATTGTGCTCTGTCTTTTCATCTGTTAACAGTGGCTGTCACAGAGCACGAGTTTTTAATTTTCATGGAGTCCAGTTTACCAATTTTTTCTTTCATGGATCATCATGCTTTTGGTGTTGTATCTAAAAGGTCTTGGCCAAACCCAGGGTCACCTAGTTTTCTCCTGTGTTGTCTTCTGTGTTACCTATGTTTTACATTTAGGTCTGTGATCCTTTTGTGGAAAGTAATAAGGTCTGTGTCTAGGTACATGTTTTTGCATGCAGAGGTCCAGTTTTTCCAGGACCACATGCTGAAGAGATTATCCTTTCTAAATTGAATTGCTCTTGCTTCTGTTTTTCTTTCTTGTCGTCGTTGTTTGTTATTTGTTTTCAGGGAGGAGAAATGACTGATCTTTCTGGCCTCCATGGCTGGCTACCTGGTAGTGCCCCTGAGGTTGGGAAAACGGGAGGCAAAGGTTTGGAAGAGGAAGATACCAAACTGAGTTTTAGACCTGCTGGTCTGGAAGTACCTATGGATATTCGAGTACTATCAAAGAAGAAAAATCCTTTTCTAGATTTTAGCACTATATCCTTTCGTTCGTTGCTATATGTATGCATAAAGGGGAACTAAGTCACATATTTTCTAGGCTACATGCAAAATCGGTGCTAAGGCTGGCCTGACCTTCCTGCTGCAGAGAGAGGACTGCTTGGAATCATGAGGAGCCCTTCTGAGAGCTTTTACTGATGCCCTTGACTTCCAAGTGTGGCCCCGGCTTGTTCAGCTTTGCTGCAGTCCAAGCGTGTTTCCCGGCCTTCTCCTGTCAGTGCGATGGTCTTTTGTCCTAGCAAATGCTGTTTGTTTGCGCCTTAGGAGATAATGAACTTCTAACAGTTTTTGGGTAGAGAAAGTAATTTGCTCATTTAACCCTCTTACAGTTTGGAAGGCAAGGTCAAGGAGACAATGCACAATACCTTTTGGGACCATCTCAAAGACCAATTGTCAGCTACTCCCCCAGACTTCAGTTGTGCTCTGGAACTTCTGAAAGAAATTAAAGAGGTGAGTGACCTACCTACCTTCCACCTGTAGATGTAAATTTCCTAGACATCCCCAAGGTCATTAGTATGTCTAACAGGTCCTAACTGAGCATGGCCTACGAATCAGTCAGAGGCTAACTCGTAGACAGAGATCACACAGTAGTTTCAACAAGGAAGTTTTAATGTAAAAATTATTATAACACGGCACTGAAGACACAAGAGCTTTGAGCTAGTAAGCAGGAAAACTCTAAAGTAGATGAAAATATCAGCTAGAAGGAGAATACGCCACACCCCTCGGGCTGAGAGAAGACACTCAGGGGCATGGCTGCACCGGGGAGGCTGCCGCCAGCGTGCCCTGCAGGGGCGGGGGCTGGAGCAGCCGCCCGTGCGGGAGGAGCCCGGCACTGGACAGGGAGCCACTTGCTCAGGGAGCTGAGCACCAGACAAGCCACTCAGGCTGCGGGAGCCAGCTACTGGCCAGGCCACACACCCGTACTGCATCATGCCAAGTGAGTATTCCAGAACCAGGAAGAGAAGCTCTTGCCTTGTGCGATGTCTTTGTTGTATGTGGTGGGCACACCCTAAGGTGACCCCCCACCAAGGGATCCACGCCTCTGTATAATCCTGTCTCCTTGTGTGAGGGTGCTGGTATGTTGCGCCTGGAAATACGCTTCACTGTGTAAGACTTCATCTTAGCAGACTCGAGAAACCCTCTTGCCGGGCTTCCAGAAACAGGTGGCTATGTAGCGAATGGCCTCTGGAGAGGGTCATGTGGCAGGGAAAGGGCGGCTGGCCCCCAGGATCTGAGGGCAGCGTCCATCTGTCAAGTCCACAGCTGTAAGGAAACGAATTCTGCCAGCGATTTGAATGAGCTTGGTAGCCGAGTCCCGCCCCGTCAAGCCTCCAAATGAGAGTGTAGCCCAGCCAGGACCCTGACTGCAGTCTGCGAGACCCGAGCACAGGGCCCAGTTAAACTGCGGCTGGGCTCCTGCCCCACAGAAACCGTGAGATAAGAAATGTGTGTGCTGTCAGAAGGCTCCGCGGTTGTGGTAATTTTATGCAGCCCAGAAAACTCATAGTGCCCCCTGCAGGTGCAGCTTAACAATTGTGCCACCTGGTGAAGTGAACTGACTCCATTTTCTCAGGGCAGAGAAGAGAATGACGGGTCTGGAACTGAGAGACAATAAACTGATAACTGTCACATTCCCCTCCTTTGGCTGCTTAGCTTCCGTACCCACCTGTCCACACACATTTCAGTTTTCGGAAAGGTCTCTATTTCTACCTGCTAAGATACAGTGGTCTTACAAGTTCTCGTTCTTTCCATAAAAGGAGGAGACTCACAGCTCCAACGGCTACTGCACCGGTTGCCATCAAATTCAGTCGCAGTGCCACTGACTGTTCTGTTACTTAAAGCCTAATGGTAAAGTTAACTGCCAGCAACCAGTGTGTAAAACAACATGGGAAGAGAAGGAGAGAAGAAAATGGTCAGCATAGACAAATAAGCCCGTGCCTATGACAGGCAGAGAGAAGGCTTGCATTCTTCTTTCTGTACTTGGTCACAAGGCTGTGGTGGATCTGCATGGCGTCCTCCTACCATTCCTTCCATATTGCCCTTGTCCTCAGCCCGAGCCTCATCCCGTTGGGTTTCTCTATATGCCGAAGACTCATAGATGACCCAGACCTTCACTGCCAAAGAGCCGAGTCTTGAAGCGTTTTGCTCTTGTTTGTTTGCCGTGGTTTTCCAGTAGCCTTTATTACTGGGTGGGGACCTCAGGACCTTCTTGCCTTCCTTGCGTAGCATCTGCCTGGTTTCTCCGTACTCAGGATCGTTTACTGTAGCCGCTGGCATAACTCCTTTTTCACCCTCTTGGTTCAGTGCTCTAAGGAGCCCCAAATGGACAGGTGCGGTCTCATAATAATTCCCTGGGACCCAGTGCAAGCGTTCCTCCCACATCGGCAGAGCCGACAGTTGGCAGGATGGGCAACAAAAATTCTGCAGGTGGGTTATCAGGTATAAAAGTAAGAGGAACCAGTCCTACTTCCACCCCTTGGTCCCCAGGACCATGTTTTCTGGCTTCATGAAACGGCACCTTACAATGGTCTTTGATTCAAAGAACACATTTCATCTTACAAGGCAGAACGTCTTCCCTTCAGGACATTGTCCTTCAACTCCTGCTGTAACCGAGTCCTCAGTAAGCCGTTCCGCTCTTCAGTTAAGGCCTGTCGATTTAAGGGGTATGTGGGTACGACCCCGTGGCTGCACTTCCGTTGCTCTGAAGTGAAGGGATCGGAGGCCATGGTGTGGGACGTGCCAGGGCCGGGACAGTGGGGAACGCTTTTGTGAAGTACACAGATGTCGGTGCTGATTAGAAGCATGAAGACAGAGAAGGCAAATCCGTATCCGGAATTTGTGTCTGTTCTGGTGAAGGTGAGTCTGCCCCTCCACAGTGGAGGAGCTTCACAGAAATCCTGTGTCACCAAGCGGCTGGCTCGTCCTCCCTGGGGAACATGCCATATGAGGGCCTTCGTTGTCTGTATTTTTTAGGATTTTTAAAATTGTAAGCATACATAACAAAATTTTTACCATTTTAATTATTTTCTTTTTAAAGTAGGCTCCATGCCCAATGTGGGGCTTGAACTCATGACCCTGAGATCAAGGGTTGCGTGCTCTGCCAACTGAGCCCGCTGGGCACCCCACCGTTTTTATTATTTCTAAGTGTTAAAATTCAGTAGCACTGAGTACATTCACAGTGTTGTGCGGCCATCACACTATCCATTTCCAGAATGTTCTTATCTTCCCAAGCAGAAACTGTACCCATTAACAGTAACTCTTCATTCCCTCCTCCTCCAGTGTCTGCTATCCTCTGTTATACTTCCTGTCTCTGTGTGTTTGGCTACTCCAGGTACCTCATAAAAGGGGAATCATAAGATATTTGTCCTTCTGTATGTGGCAGATTTCACTGTAGCGTAATGTTCTCAAGGTTCATCCATGTTGTAAGCATGGGTCAGAATTTCGTTCCTCTTTACGGCCTAGTAAAACTCCATTGTGCGGGTCTGTCCTGCATTTTGTTCACCCATTCCTCTGCTGATGGGCATTTGTGTTGTTTTCACATCTTGGCTATTGCGAGCAGTACTGCTACAAACATTCGTGTACAAGATTTTCTGCTCTTTTGGGCATATACCCAGGGGTGGCATGGCTGAATTTGAGAAGCCACTGAACTGTTTTCCACAGTGGCTACAGCGCTGCACATCCCCACCGGCAAGGTGTGGGGTTCCAGCTTTTCCACATTTCCCCCCATGCTGCTTTTCTTTTGTCACTGTAGCCAGCTTAGTGGTTGTGACGTGGAATCTCACCGTGGTCTGCCTCTGCATGGCCCTGATGGCTGACGGTGCTGGGCATCTTTCCCTGTGCTTATTGCCCAAGTCCTGTGTTGTCTTTGGGGAAAGGTTGACTCAAGTCCTTTGTCCATTTTCAAATGGGGTTGTTTGTCTTTTGTTGTTGAGTTGTTAGAGTTCTTTATGTTTTCTGGATAGTAGCCCCTTGGTAGGTAAGTGATTTGCAAATACGTCCTTCCATTCTGTGGGTAGTTTCTTCACCCTCTCCATAGTGTCTTGCATACACAAGTTTTACTCTTGATGAAGTCCAGTTGATCGAGCCTGTTTCTTCTGCCTTTGGTGTCCTATCTTGCCAAATCCAGAGTTATGAGGATATATCCCTTTATTTTCTAAGAGTTTTAGAATTTTAGCTCTTCTGTTTAGGTCTTTGCTCCTTTCGACTTAATTTTTTAAAAAAGATTTTATTTATTTGAGAGAGAGAGTGAGTGCACGAGCAATGCGGGGAAGGAGAGGGACAAGCAGACTCACTGCTGAGCAGGGAGCTTGATGCAGGGCTCGATCCCAGGATCCTGGGATCATGCCTGAGTCGAAGGCAGACGTTTAACACTGAGCCACCCAGGTGCCCTGAGTTAATTTTTCGTAAGGTGTAAGGTAAGGGTCCAACTTCATTTTTTAAAAAGATTTATTTATTTATTTTAGAGAGTGGGGGAGGAGCAGGAGAGGAAGAGAGAGTCTTAAGCAGATTGCACTCAGTGCAGAGCCAAACACGGGGCTTGATCTCATCACCCTGAGATCACGACCTGAGTTGAAACCAAGAGTGGGACGCTCAACTGACTCACCCAGGTGCCTCATTCTTTTATTCGTGGATACCCAGTTTCCTCAGCACCATTTGTTGAAAAGACTGTCCTTTTTCCATTGAATGGTCTTGACATTGTTTTCAAACATTGTTTGACCATATGTCCAGGTTTTATTTCTGGGCTCTCTATTCTGTTCTGCTCTGTGGGTCTGTCCTATCCCAGTATGTGTTTGGTCTCCTCTGGGCCATTTCATCTGGTGACGGATGACCGTGGGGCAGGCCCAGTCTTACGGGTAGGTGGGCCAGACAACACCTCGCTGCTCACGGGAAGCTCGGGCCACTCGGCCACCCCGTGTCCTACGGTGAGGGGTTTACCTCTGCAAAAGCCCAGGAGCAAGCTGGGAACCGTTTCTCAAAAGGCGGATAGTGATTTGCAGAAGAGGGCAGCGATGTGCTCCGCGTCCTAGCCGTCTCGCCGTGCCGCCGTCTCCGGGCCTGCCCGGGCTGTCACGGCGCCCTTCCTTGCCGGGCCGTGACGCGTCCCTGACCCCGCTGGCCCCCACGGCCGGATGGCTTCGCCGCTTGCGTGCGGCCTGGACTCGGCGCAGAGCCTGCTCGCGCTCCGCTTCCACTCGGAAACCTTCGGGCCAGCACCCGAGCGTTGCCGGGGCGAACTCTGACGTGGTCTGTGTTGCCTCGGAATCCAGAAAGGCCCGCGAGCGCTGTGCGTCTTTTTGTGTGGTGGGTGGCGTGGGGGGCAGCCGGGCGGGGACAGCGTGACAGGGTGCAGGCCGCTGACGTTCTGTGGGGGTCGTCTGCGCCTTCTCCTGCGGCATCCGGAGTACTCGCTACACCCGCCGCTCCGGGTCCGGTGGCTCTACGACGTCCCCCGCGGTCCCGAGTTTGTGCCAGTCCGGGCCCGGTCAGGAGACGGAGCCCCGGAGCGGGAGCGAAGCCGCAGCGGCGGGGACAGGCGGGGACAGCAGCTGCCCGCGCGGCCTCTCTTGCCTGCTCTGCCGCCGGCCGGAACCGCACAGTCGTTGCGGGGCCGGCCTGTACCGCCCGGCGCGGGCCCTGAAGTGTGGCCTTGGCGCCGGGAGCCTGCGGCCGGTCCCCCGCGTAGTTGACCGTTTTAAACCGCGGGCGGAAGCTGAGCCCTGGGAATCTGCACGACCACGTGCTCGCTGTTCGTTGAACCCCACGCCTCGCCCCACCTCGGTCTGCGTGTCACGGAGGCACGGAGATGAGTAAGACAGTCTCTCTTCACAGGGCGCTTACATTTTGGGGTCAGTAGACTATTTCCAGCGCCTCTTAACTGTTCCTTGGCCTATTTCTTCCTTGCCCCTTGAAGTAAAACCGTCTAAACAGGTGCCCACGTTGGGGCGCCTGGGCGGCTCAGTCAGTGAAGCGTCTGACTCTTGGTTTGGGCTCAGGTCGTGATCTCAGGGTCATGAGATCGAGCTCCACATCAGGCTCCACGCTGAGTGCGAAGTCGGCTTGCGATACCCTCCCTCCCCCTCTGCCCCAACCCCCACAACACACGCTCACTTTCTCAAATAAATAAAGCCCACTCTTTAAAATTAAGAGTATTCAGCACTATGTGACGTGTATATTTTATATTTGTGGTGCTTTGCATTTCTTTTATCCACACTCCTTGATGTTACTTTGTTTCTTTATCTCATTCTGCCTAGAAATTGAGGCACATGGCTGTATGGACCCCCTAAACCCTCGAACTCTCATCGGCCTCTTGACAAAGATAAATAACATTCTCTGGAAAATTTAGGGACTCCACTTTTTGGTCCCTAAAAGACAGGCTGATGTCTTTGGCTAAAGGGGGCTGGAGGAGGTTTGGGGCTCCACTCAGAAAGCACGTCCCTTCCACTTTGTCTCCTGGGCAGACCCTGCTGTCACTGCTGTTACCGCGCCAGAGCCGCCTACGAAGTGAGATCGAAGAAGCGCTGGACACGGCGTTGCTCAAGCAGAAGGCAGAACACGGGGCCCTGAACGTGCCTCTGCTCTCTAAGTACGTTCTCGACGTGATGACTCTGCTGTGCGCACCAGTTCGGGACGAGGCAGTGCAGAATCTAGAGAACATCACAGACCCTGTTCAGTTACTGAGGTGCGAAACATGCCGCCGTCCCTTGAAGCCCACCTCAGCCCCTGGGCCTCGATTTCAGCCCCCATCTTGGCTGGCTCTTCCCTACTGAAGACCTGACCAGTCCTTCTCTTCTCTCCTCGCTGGCTTAGTAGCTTTTCTTTTCTCCTGAAGATGGCCTTAGTTTGGTTGGGCTTCCTATATGACATCATATCATAAAACATTAGAGTGTGTGATCCTTCCAAGGAGTTCAAACATCCTTTCCCCACATTTTCTCACTGCAGTTTACACAGTGTGAGGGGACAGGGATGGGAGGTTATCCCTATTTAAGAGCTGTAGAAACCAAGACCCAGAAAGTTTAAAAAAAAAAAAAAAAGAGTGATTGGCTCCGAAATTGCTTCAGATATGACATCACCTGTAGTCCCACTTCCAAGAAAGATTCGTTAGCATGCTGGTGTGTTTCCTTTTGCTGACTCTACCTTTTAAAAAAGATGACAGAATGATTGTGTGCAAAGAGAGCTAGCCTGGAGGCTTCGAGGTCCAGAGACTTCCCTGTTCCTTGTTCTGCCATTCATTTACTCTGGGCCTGGGGTCCTGTGTGCTCTGAGTCACAGTGCCATTTTTTGTAAATTTAGGAGATGGGACTAATTTTTTTTTAAAGATTTTGTTTATTAGAGAAAGAGTGTGCATGAGTGGGGGGAGGGGCAGGCAGAGGGAGCCATGACCTGAGCCAAAGGCAGACGCTTCACCCACTGAGCCATCCAAGCGTCCTGGAGGTGGGACTCATTTTAAAGCTCCTCCTCACTCTGGAACACAGTGATTTAGTGACACTTTCTGTAGGTTCCCCTCTCAGTATATTTCCTTTCATAGTTTATTTTCTCTCTTTTTTTTTTTTTTTAAAGATTTTTTATTTATTTGACAGAGATAGAGACAGCCAGCGAGAGAGGGAACACAAGCAGGGGGAGTGGGAGAGGAAGAAGCAGGCTCATAGCAGAAGAGCGATGTGGGGCTCGATCCCAGAACGCCGGGATCACGCCCTGAGCCGAAGGCAGAGGCTTAACCGCTGTGCCACCCAGGCGCTCCTATTTTATTTTCTCTTATGTCAGAGGGATCTTCCAGGTTCTGGGCCTGATGAAAATGGACATGGTGAACTACACTATTCAGAGCCTTCAGCCCCACCTGCAGGAACATTCCATCCAGCATGAACGGGCAACATTCCAGGAACTCCTCAATAAGCAGCCAAGTATGTAAATAACTTGAGGGCCGGAGTGAGAAGATGGGATCTTGTTTGGGTCTGACTTTGGTGATGTTAGTACTCTGTCTCTTGGGAACAGAAAGTTCCTCCTCAGGTAGGCAGAGGGAGAAGGGTCTATCTGAGACAGACCCCCTCCCCCAACCAAAGCATTTATTTATTGACCAGGAGCAGTTCTTGAAAAGAACCTTAGTCTTGAAGCTTTAGGGATGCGGGTGCTGAAGCTGCTTCCCCGCTCTCTTCCCATCCTAGGCCTCCTTGATCACACCACCAAGTGGCTGACCCGAGCGGCAGCTGACCTCACCACGCCGCTTCTGGCTTGCCCGGACGCTTCCGACTCTACCACTGTGGCCTGCTCCTCTCCGAACGAGGCAGCCAACAGCCCGGAGCCCCTCAGCCCTACCATGGTGCTGTCCCAGGGTTTCCTGAACCTTCTTCTCTGGGAGCCTGAAAATGAAGAGTTCCCTGAGGTAGGCCTGAGGAGGGCATTGCCTCGTTTTGTGTTCGGGACCTCCATCCGGGGCCTCCCGTCCTGATAGCCTGTTCTCCCCTGCTTCCGCAGACGCTGCTGATGGACAGGACCCGGCTGCAGGAGCTGGAGTCCCAGCTGCGCCGGCTGACCATCCTGGCTTCCGTTTTGCTGGTGGCCAGTAGTTTCTCTGGCAGTGTTCTGTTTGGCTCACCCCAGTTTTTGGATAAGCTGAAACGTATAACCAAAGACCTGATGGAGGAGTTTGACTCCAGGTGAGCTGTGTAGAGCTTTCTAGAGTAGATGGTAGTGTGTGGTATGAAGACGGAGCTCGGTAACGAATACTTGCTTACATTCCACCACGGGTCACAACGACTGGAAGCATCCACAGGGGTTGTTAATGTCTTTCCATAATGGTCTTGAGACTTGTGACAAAGAAAAATAAAGCTTTCTTCCAAAAAGGGTCATATGGAAGATAGTTTCCTACGAAATGAGTCACGATCTTGTTTGCGACAAAGCAATCGTTCTCTCCTTGAGGGGCTGCCCGTGGGCTGGTCTTAGGTATATCCAGGAGTTGGTCAGATGTTAATCGAACATCTGTGTGCAGGGT
Source organism: Ailuropoda melanoleuca (assembly GCF_002007445.2). Classification (NCBI taxonomy): domain Eukaryota; kingdom Metazoa; phylum Chordata; class Mammalia; order Carnivora; family Ursidae; genus Ailuropoda; species Ailuropoda melanoleuca. The sequence goes on along the minus strand of NC_048222.1, from coordinate 30,019,015 downwards.
GTCACACCAGAGGAAAAAAGGAATCAGAAGGCCAGGTTTGTCACTGTAATGGGTGACAGTAGGACAAATGACCATGGAAGATGTCCAAGAAAGTCTTAAAAATGTACATACACATATATAAATAAATTCCGTGGGGCTGAAGAATTGAGTGGATACCAAACTCTTGTCCAGAGTTGATTTTATAGTTTATCTTGTTTTCTAAGGAGTAGAACACGGTGTCGCATACAGAGAATAGTTGGGGCCTGGAGCGCGCCATGAAGGTGCTGAGCCGACCCGCTGGGTCCTGCTGCTACCAGGGACGGGGGTGGGGGCAGGAGGGTGGCTGGGAGTCTCCCTCAAGTGGGCCCAGCTTCTGGCGGGAAGGTTCCCTGGCTCTGGGCCTCTGCCAGGGTCTTCCGCTGGGTACCAGCTTACTCTCCTTCACGGTCTAGGCCTGAAGAAGCTATGCAGACTGTGAGTGAACAGGTGTCTCAGGAAATCCATCAAAGCCTCAAGAACATGGGCCTTGCTGCTCTGAGCAGTGACAACACAGCATCTCTGATAGGACAGCTGCAGAGCATTGCCAAGAAGGAGAACTGTGTCCGCAGCGTCATTGGTGAGCATGCCTGTGGGGGTGGAGAGAACGTTCCGGGGAGAGGTAGATCCCATCCCTGGAAGTCAGTCACTGAACCATCATAAAAAGCATGATCATTGTGCAAGTCACTGTTTAGGCTTTAGTTTTTTTCAAAATGCTGGGTTAACAGTATATTCCTTTCAGTTTAAAGATTGATTCTGGCTCTAAGGAAGGTTTGCACCTAGGAATTCATGACTTCTTAGTAGGACGTCGTGTCCACCTGGTTAAGTCATTCCTGGCCTTCTGGGTCGTTTTCTGACTATAGCCCAAGACATGACGTCTACCCCCACCTCCCAGCGACAAGAAGCTGATGCTGAATCAGCTGGAGGACATGTTCCCATAGCAAGGACTCTTCCCTTTTGGAATGGAGGGCATGAACTTGACCTTGCTCTTAACCTGAGCTATCCAAAGGATCAGTCTAAGATCCTCATGTTAAATACTCACCAGGATCTGCTGGTGGAGGCTTAAGTCATCTTTTGAATAGTCAGAAATTTACCAGCCCACTCGTTTGTGATCTTTGCTTTGTCCTTGGGAGCTAGCCAGCAGCCCCCTTCCCAAACAAAACAAATCTCCAGGTGAGTGGGTAGGCTAGTGACTATCTTGGTTAACTTAGAACTCGAGCGGGTAGAGCAGAGGGGCCATGCTGCTCCCTACAAGTTGTTTGCTTCTTCCCTGCTCACAGATCAGCGGATCCATTTGTTTCTCAAATGCTGTTTGGTCCTCGGTGTGCAGCGATCCCTGTTAGACCTCCCCGGAGGCCTGACTGTCATTGAAGCGGAGCTGGCAGAACTGGGCCAGAAGTTCGTCAGCCTGACGCATCACAATCAGAAGGTGTTTGGCCCCTACTACACGGAGATCCTAAAAACCCTCAGCCTTCCAGCTCAGGCCCTGGAAGCAGAGGTGGAGTCTCTGTGAAGGCACCGGCTCCGAGCCCTGGCACCTCGGGCCCAGGAGAGAAGCTTGGCATTCTCCTGGGGTGACCTCAGCAGTGACCATCCAAGCAGGAAGCCCCCCTCCCCCCCCCCGCAGCCGGTACACCAGGGCTGAAGTGAGCAGCTTGTCCGCACCAACTGGCCCAGACTCATTCACTAATAAACCCCAGAACCGCAAGCAGACCTGCGCTCCGCCTGTGCGCAGCCGCGTCTGGGCCCTGGGCCCCCAACCAGCTGAGAAGCCAAAAGAGCCCCCGGTTTGCCCCCACGGGCTAGGTGCTCCCTTCAGCATGCAGAGCTGAGAAGCCGAGACACCCGGGTGCTAGCATTATTTCTCTAAGAGTAAAGCGTTTCTTTGAGGGCTCCGAGAAGCCGGTAGAATTATCCACAGTGTGAGTAGAAGGGCTTCTCTGGAAGTCAGAAATCCATTCTGTCCAGCTCAGCTCGGGCTTGGGCATGGTTGGAAAAAGTTACTAGAAACTTCATTTCTTTTTTTTTTTTTTTAAAGATTTTATTTATTTATTTGACAGAGATAGAGACAGCCAGCGAGAGAGGGAACACCAAGCAGGGGGAGTGGGAGAGGAAGAAGCAGGCTCATAGCGGAGGAGCCTGATGTGGGGCTCTCCCATAACGCCGGGATCACGCCCTGAGCCGAAGGCAGACGCTTAACCGCTGTGCCACCCAGGCGCCCCTAGAAACTTCATTTCTAGGACCAGATTCCCCCGGAGGTTTCAAATGATGCAGCAAGCAATCGAGAAATAGTAAGAGCCTCAGCTGCTGCTTCTGTGGCTGGGTCTGCAGCAGGGGGTAAACTGAGGCTGCAGGGAAGTGGGTGTTGGCTGTGAGCAAGTGTTCTATAGAGGGGCAGGGAAGTGGGTGTTGGCTGTGAGCCAGTGTTCTATAGAGGGCACGTCTCAGAGGTCATGGGATTCCTCTCTCTCCAGAAGTCGGAGGGGAGGCTTGGACGGTGTGGTCAGAGACTGACTTGCATCATGTGTCTCGGTTCTGTTCTCCAGCTGCGAGAGCTTCCTGTTTCCTCATCTCTAAGCATAGACACTCCGCTCTGACAGAGGCTGCGTGGGCATGTAGAGGTGGTACAGCCTCCATCCTCTTCCCACTTCCAGTCTGGGACTCTGCTGGCAGTTGGGGTTGTGAGCTCCTGTTGGCATCCAAATGAGAGCGGTTCTGGGAAGGGCCCGGGCTTGCCTCCTGGCATCGCAGAGACCCAGCCCATCCTCCCCAGGCCGACGGCTGCAGACCGGCCCAACCTAGCATAGCAAAGTGAGGACAATGTTCCATTTAGATCTGGCCCTTTTAAAACAATAGGCAAGAGAAAATGAACATTACTTACGTGCTGTCAAGGTAATGGGAAGAGAATGTTCTTACCATTTCAGGAATGGAGGGGGCTGCCTGAAACGCGCAGAATCTAGGAAGAACAGAAGGGGCATTTGAGTTCCATCAGCCCCGGTTTTGTTCCTACCTCACTTCCTTTCTAGAGAGATGGGTGACACAGCTGGGTCAGCAGTGTGGCCATGACCAGAAACTCTGGATGACCTGGACAGACATCCTCAGGATGGGGAAGCCCAGCAAAAGGGCATGTTTGATAACAGTGAAGCTTGCCTAGATGGATTCTCTGATTTGCAATGATTAATTTGAATTTCTTACAAGTCCACATTTTGGAAGCCTCCTCATCTTAGAGGCAGGTGCTCTGCAGGGACCTCTGTGAAAAGCACTGCGTGGGTGGCGGGTGCAGACCCTGAGCTGACAGTAGAAACTTGCTTTATACTTCATAATTAAAATCTGGAACGATCCATTTCTTAGAAATTTTGAGTTGATTTTCTTATGCTTCCACACAGAGGAGACAGGGATCCTGACCTCCATTTCATCCTGCCCATTGCTTGAGGGATATATATTTAACATTGAGGGAAAATACACATAATATAAAATTTGCCATTAGCGACATTTAGTACATTCACAATATTGGTCAGCTGTCGCCACTGTCTACTTCCAGAACATTTTCATCACCTCAAAAGGAAATCACATACCCATTAACCTCTCACTTTTTATTCGCCCCCTCCCCACCCCAAGCCTTTGGCAGCCACTACTCTGCTTTTTGTTTCAATGAATTTTTTTTCTTTCTTTTTTAAGATTTATTTATTTGAAAGGAAGAGAGGGAGCATGTGCTCATGGGAGTAGGGGAGGGGCCGAGGGAGAGAGAATCCCAAGCAGGCTCCCTGCTGAGTGCAGAGCCCAACACAGGGCTCAACCCCACAACTGGAGAGGATGACCTGAGCTGAAACCAAGAGTCGGACCCTTAACCATTGAGCCCCCCAGGAACCCCTGTTTCAGTGAATTTTTTGACTCTATATAGTTGGAATCATATAATACAAGGTCTTTTGTGACTGGCTTCTTAGTGTAATTTTCATTTTATCACGTTGTAGCATGGGTCAGCACTTCCCGTTTTATAGCTAATATTCCATTTGGTGGATATACCACATTCTGTTTATCCATCACTTGATGGACATTTGGTTTGTTTTCACCTTTTGGCTTTTTTAAAAGATTTTATTTATTTGAGGTGGGGGAGGGGCAAAAGGGGAGGGAGAGGGAGAGAGAATCTCAAACAGACTCTGTGCTGAGCAGGGAGCCCCACGCCAGGCTCAACCCCACAACCCTGAGATCATGACCCGAGCTGAAACCAAGAGTTGGACAGTCAACCAGCCGAGCCACCCAGATGTCCCTGACCTTTTGGCTTTTGTGAATAGTGCCCCTGTGAATATTTGTGTATGGTATGGTATAAGTTTTTGTTTGAATACTTACTTTCAGTGCTTTTGAGTATATTATACCCAGAAGTGGAATTGGTGGTTTGGATGGTAATTCTGTGTTTATTACTACTGAACTGTTTTCCATAGTGACTGCGTCATTTTCACATTCCCACCAGCAGTGTGTGAGAGGGTTCCAGTGTGTCCACGTTTCCACCAACACTGATTTTTATTTTTTTATTTTTATTTTTTTTAAAGATTTTATTTATTTATTCGTCAGAGATAGAGACAGCCAGGGAGAGAGGGAACACAAGCAGAGGGAGTGGGAGAGGAAGAAGCAGGCTCATAGCGGAGGAGCCTGATGTGGGGCTCGATCCCATAACGCTGGGATCATGCCCTAAGCCGAAGGCAGATGCTTAACCGCTGTGCCACCCAGGCGCCCCTCCTAACACTGATTTTTTAAAAAACTTTTTAGATTTTTTTGAGAGCAAGTGCGAACAGGGGGAGAAGCAGAGGGAGAGGGACAAGCAGACTCTGTGCTGAGCACGGAGCCCAATGCAGGGCTCCATCCCAGGACCCTGAGATCATGACCTGAGCTGAAATCAAGAGTCAGACGCTTAACCAACTAAGCCACCCAGGTGCCCCTGATTTTTTTTTTTTTTAATTGCAGAAATAAGTGAAATCTCACTGTGGTTTGATTTGCATTTCCCTGACAGCTAGTGATCTTGGGTATCTTTTTGTGTGTTTCTTGGGTATCTTTTCGTGTGTATCTTTTCTGTGGAAAATGTTTATTTTAGTCCTTTGCCCATTTTTGAATTGGGTTGTTTTGTTGTTGAGTTGTAAGAGTTCTTTATATATTCTGGATAGTAGACCTTTGTTAGGTAAATGATTTGCAAATGTATTCTATTCTGTGGATAGTCTTTTCACTTTCACTTTCTCGATAGTGTCCTTTGATGCACAAAAGTTTTAATTTTGATGAAGTCCAGCTTATCAGGTTTTCTTTTTATGGATTGTGCTTTTGTTGTCAAGTCTAGGAACTCTTTGTCCTAAGTTTTTTTGCTAAAAGTTGTACGGTTTCGTGTTTTACATTTAAGTCTATGATCCGTTTAGAGTTAATTTTGTGTAAGGTGTGAGTTTAGTTGAGGTACTTTTTTTTTTCCTCTCCTCTCTGGATGTGCAGTTGCTCCAGTGTCCTTTATTGGAAAGGCTACCTTTCCTCTATTGAATTGCGTTTGCACTTAGTAAGTGGCATGTTTGTCTGGGTCTCTTTCTGGGTTTTCTATTCTGTTCCACTGATGTATGTGCCTGTCTCTCTTCCACACAACACAGTACTGATTACTGTAGCATGTAGTTAAGTCTTGAAATTGGGTAGACTGATTCTTCCCACTTTATTATTCTTTTTCAATGGTTTTTTTTTTTTTAAGCTATTCTAGTTTCTTTGCCTTTCTGTGGACTCATCATGTCGATATCTACACAAAAAAGAAAAAAAAAAACTTGCTGGAATTTTGATAGATATTTTGTTAAACCTGTGTATCAGTTTGGGGAGAATTGGCATCTTTACTAAATTGAAAATTCCAGTCCATGAATATGGAATAGCTCTCCAGTTATTTAGATCTTTTTTTGAGTCTTTCATCAGGACTGTGTAGATTTTTAAATATTTTTTTAGTAATCTCTACACCCAACATGGGGCTCGAACTCACAACCCTGAGATCAAGAGTCACATGCTCTTCTGACTGAGAGAGCCAGGTGCCCCAGGACTGTATAGTTTTTATCCTATAAGTCCTGAACATGTTGGATTTACACCTAAGAATTTCATTTTTTTGAGTGTTACAAATGATGTTTTATTTTAGTTGTGGTATCCACGTTCATTTCTACAAATAGAATGGACTTTTGCATGTTTATTTTGTATTCTGTGATCTTAACTCACTTATTCTAATAATTTTCTTGTAGATTCTTTGGAATTTTCTACATAGACAATCATGTAATCTGCAAATAGGTACAGTTTTATTTATCTTCTAATATGGATGCCTATTATTTTCTTTTCTTGCCTATTGCACTGGCTAGAACTCCCAGAATTTTAAGACTGGTAATGTGAAATCCTTTCTTTGTTCCTAGTCTTAAGGAGAAAACATTCAGTTTTTCGCCACTAAATATAATGTTGGTGGTAGGTTTTTGTAAATGTTCTTAACGAAGTTGAAGAAATCCCTCTCTGTAGTAAGTACCACAAATTTAGTGCCTTGAGACAAGGCAAATTTATTATCTACAGTTCTGGGTGTGAGAAGTCCACAGTGGGTCTTACCGGCTAAAACTGAGGCGTAGGCTGAGCTGCATGAGGCTCTAGGGATGAATTAGTTTCCTATGGTAGCTGTAACAAATTACTACAAACTGAATGGCTTAACAAAACCAGAAATGTACTCTCTCACGGTTCTGAAGATCAGAAACCAGTCAGTTTGAGCTGAATTCAAACTGTGGGCAAGGCTGCACTCCCACTGGAGACTCTGGGGAGAATCTGTTCCTTGCCCCTTCCAGCTTCCCGTGGCTGCTGGCATTCCTTGACTTGGGGCTGCATTACTCCAGTCTCTGCCTCCATGGTCACATGGAGGTTGCATGGTCCTCTTCTGTGTGTATCTGAACTCCCTCTGTCTCTCCGTTATGAGGATACTTACAGCTGGATTTAAGGCCCACCCACATAATCCAGGGTAATCTCCCATCTCAAGAGCTTTGATTTAATCAGATTTTCAAATTATCTTTTGCCATAAAAGGTAACATATTCACAGGTTCTGTTGATTAGGATGTGGACATCTTTAGGGAGCTATTCACCCTCTATTTCCATTTTTCTGAGTTTTTATCATGCATGGGTGTTGAATTTCGTCAATTTTTTTTCTCTACATCAATAGATAATGGGATTTTTTTTTTTTAGATTGTTACTACATTGGATTACATTGACTGATCTTCAAATATTGACCAGCCTTGTATCCTCAGAATTAACTTCCTTTGGTCGTGGTGTATAATTCTTTTTACATATATCTGAATTCTGTTTGCTAATATTTTGTTACTGATTTTTTTGTGCCTATACTCATGAGGTGTATTAGTCCATAGTTTTATTTTTTTGTACTTTGGTTTGGTATCAGGGTAATACTAGCTCACAGAAGGAATTAGGAAGTTTTCCTTCTCTGTTTTCCAGAACAGGTTGGGTAATATTGGTGTTAATTCTTCTTTAAACATTTTGGTAGAATTCCCCACTGAATTCATCTGGTCTTGGAGATTTTTAAAATTGGATTCAATATTTATAATGCTATTTGAATTATCTATTTACATTGGGTGAGTGTGGTAATGTATATTTTTTTGAGGAATTGGTCTATTTTGACTAAGTTGCCAAATTTACATGTGTAGGGTTGTGCAAAGTAGTCTCATGTTATCCTTTTGATGTTTATAGGGTCTCTAGTGATAGCCATTGTTTCATTCCTGATATTGGTAATCTCTGCCTTCTTTCTCTTTTTTTTTTGGTCAGTTTGGCTACAGGTTTGTCAATTTTATTGGTCATTTCATATAAAATGAATTCATTGATACTTCCCCAATTTCTGTGTTCATTTTCATTGATTTCTGTTTTTATCTTTATTATTTCTTTCCTTCTCCTTGCTTTGGCTTTATTGTGCTCTTTTTTCCCGAGGCTCTTGTGAGGCTGGAGGCTTAGACTATTGATTAAAAACTTTTTGTTTTTCCCAATGTACGCGTTTATTTAGTGCTGTGAATTTCCCTCGTGGTACTACTTTACCTTATCCCACAAATTTTGATATGATGTATTTTCATTTTCATTCAGCTTAATGTATCTTGCGATTTCCCTTGAGACTTTGTCTTTAACTCATGGGTTATTTAGAAGTGTATTTACTGCAAGTGTTTAGAGAATTTCCTGTTATCTTCATGTTACTGATTTTTACTTTGATTCTGTTGTGGCTCAAGAACATGTTGTATATGATTTTAATTCTTTCAAATTTGTTGAGGTTTATCTTGGTATATGTTCCATGGCACTTGAAAACAATGTGCGTTCTGCTGTTGTGGGCCAGATTGTTCTCTAAATGTCAGTGAGATCCTGTTGGTTGCTGGTGGTGTTGAGTTCTAACATATCCTCGATGATTTTCTCTCTAGTTCTATCAGCTGTTGAGAGTCTCCAATTAAGTTGAGTCTCCAGCTATATTTATTGTATTAGTTTTCTCAGGCTGCCATAGAAAATACCATAGACTGGGTGGCTTAAAAAACACAAATTTATTTCTCACATGTTTGGAGGCTGGAAAGTCCCAGACCAAGGACTGGCCGGATCAGTGTCTGGTGAGCACGTGCTTCCTGGCTTCTAGATGGGCACCCTCTCCCTGTGTCCTCACATGGCCTTTCAACTGTGTCTGCGTCTGGAGCTCTCCTTCCTGCCTTCCCTCCCTCTGCCTGAAAGGCCAGCAATCCAACTGGATTAGGACCTCACCCTATGAGCTCGTTTAACCTTAAGTACCTCCTAAAAGCTCTATCTCCAAATACAGTCACACTGGGGGTTAGTGCTTCAACATAGGAATTTTGGAGGGACACACTTCAGTCGATAGCATTTATGGATTTGTCCATTTCTCTTTTCAGTTCAGTCAGTCTTTGCTTCACACACTTTGCAGTTCTGTTGTTTGGCACATACACATTGACTGATGTGTCCTCTTGCTGCTGACCCTTTATTATTGTATAATGTCCCTCTCTATCTTGCAGTTTGCTCTGCTCCGAATTCTACTTGATGAGATACTAATATTGCCATTCCTGCTTTCCTTTGATTGATGTTTGCATTATGTATCTTTTTCTATCCTTTTGCTCTCAGCCTGTTTATATTATTATTTGAGGTGTGTTTCTTGACAGCATATAGTTCATGTTTTTTAATCTACTCTGCCAATCTCTCTTAATTGGTGTTTTTAGACCATTTAATTTCATGTAATTATGATATGTTAGTGCTTACGTGTGCCATTTTTTTGTTTTCTAGTTACTCTGTTCTTATTTTTCTATTTTTTTCTGTCTCGGAGTTACTTGAAAAAAAAGTGACACTCCATCTTGATTTATCTGTAGTGTTTTTGAGTTTATCTCTTTGTGTAACTTTTGTAGTGTCTTCCTCAGGTATCACATACGTGCATAGCTCGCCATATTTACTGGTGTCGTCATCTACCAGTTCGAACAAAGAACAGAAACCTTACCTCCCTTTCCATCCTTTCACCCCCACCCCCATTTAAAAGATAATCATTTTAAATATTTCTTCTACATATATTTAGAAACACGTTAGATGGTGTTACAATTTTTTTAAAAAGATTTTATTTATTTGAGAGAGAGAGGAGAGCATAGAGGGAGAGCGAGAGGGAGAAGCAGGCTCCCTGCTGAGGGAGAGCCCAAAAACAGGGCTCGATCCCGGGACCTGAGCCGAAGGCAGACACTTAACCGACTGAGCCACCCAGGTGCTCCTGTGTTATGGTTTTTGCTTCAACCATGAAACATGTTAGAAAGCTGAAGAGAAAGAAAGTCCATTGGGTTTACCCATATTTTTGTCTAATGTTTGTTCATCCTTTCTGATGTTCCAAACCTCTTCCTTATATCATTTCCTTTCTGTTGAAAATCTTTAATTTTTAAATTTTTTTTAATCATTCTTTTAAGGTAGGTCTGCTGGCAGTTAGGTCCCTTCTTTTCCTTCATCTGAGGATGTCTTGATTCTCTTCATTCCAGAAGGATATTTTTGCAGGCCATAGGATCTGGCTCATTTTTTCTTTCAGCACCTGAGAAATATGTTGCTTCCTTCTGGCCTCCACAGCTGTGCTGAGAAAGCCACTGTCATTCACATTACTTGTCCCCAGCTCAGAAATTTTTTGTCTTTCATTTTCAGGAATTTAACTGTAATGTACCTTGGATATAATGTGTGATGGATTTCTTTTGGTTTATCTGGTTTGGGGTGGCTCAGCTTCTTGAATCTGTAGGTTGATGTCTCTTGCCAAATTTGGGAGGTTCTCAGCCATCATTTCCTCGGGTAGTTTCAGCCCTTTCTCCCCGTCCTTCCGGGACTCCGCTGACACAAAGTTTGATCTTATGTTAAGAGTTCTGGGTCCCTGAGACCCTATTCATTTTCTTTGCAATCTGTTTTCTCTTTCTGTCCAGATTGGGTCATCTCCATTGTTCTGTCTTCCAGGGGGTGGATTCTGTCTCTTTCCCGTCCATTCTGCTGTCCCTCCACTGAGATTTCGGTTGGGTTATTGTGTTTTTCAGGAGCACGTAATTACCTCTGGGCAATACTGAGCTCCTCCCCGCCTCCTCTGATACCACTCCAGTGGCGTGTGGACCACCCTGTTAGCCTGGGGATGGTGGAAGGCGAGGCCTCTGCTGGCCTCGGGGAGGTGGGGCTCAGCCGTTTTTCTTCTGTGTTTGGATGGAGTAAAGCAGTTACTGTCTTCACAGCTCTCGGGCCGCCAGGCTGCCTCTCTTCTGGTCCTTCGGCTAGAGCGGGCAGGCTGTCGTTCGGGCTTTGTGCCATCGGGGTCTTAGCTGGGGCTTTTATTTGTAAAAGAAGGGCAAGAGGAATAGGGAAAGGTATGTCTATTTGATCTTCCTGGAAGCAGAAGTCCCAGTTTACTTCTTTTTTTTTTTAAAGATTTTATTTATTTATGTGACAGAGAGACAGCCAGCGCGAGAGGGAACACAGCAGGGTGAGTGGGAGAGGAAGAAGCAGGCTCATAGCGGAGGAGCCTGATGTGGGGCTCGATCCCATAATGCCGGGATCACGCCCTGAGCCGAAGGCAGAGGCCTGATGATTGCGCTACCCAGGCATCCCAAGTTTACTTCTTTTTTTTAAGATTTTATTTATTTCAGAGAGAGAGTGAGGGAGAGCACAAGCAGGGGGAGGGACAGAGGCAGAGGGAGAAGCAGGCTCCCCACCAAGCAGGGAGCCCAATACAGGACTCGATCCCAGGACCCTGGGATCATGACCTGAGCTAAAGGCAGACGCTTAACGGACTGAGCCACCCAGGCGCCCCAATTGTTCTTTTTTTAAATGGTGCATTTGGCTTTGCAGAAATGTTTGATTTTTATATAGTTGACTGTATTAATCTTTTAAAAAATGGAGTCAGAGTTTTGTAGCATGCTTGGAAAGAGCTTTCTTATACCAAGATGATGGAAAAAAAAATCTCCCCATTTTCTTCTAGCTTTGTTGGGATTTTATTTTTCCTGCATTTAAGTATGTGAGTCATCTGGCACTTAGTGTGCTGTAAGCAGGCGTAGGAATCGCCCTGTACTGTCCCCAGACATGGCCACACAGTTGTCTCAGGTCCATTCACTGGATAACAAATATTTTGTGATGTTAGGGAAATTCTGTTTGATAAAGGCTTGTTTCAAGTAATGCTCCTAACAGCCGAGTCCTGAAAGACGGAGTCACGGAGTTGAAGATGCCCTAGCAGTGGCCGGCTCACACTTCTGGGCTCCTTGGCTGTGAGCTGATGACAGCTGGTGCTGTGGGAGCCACAGTTTGAACTGCGGAACATTCTGCAAGTTCTGCCTGACCCCGTGCGCTGGGAGTCGGGTGGGACCTGCATACCCTGTGCGGGGGACGCCAGAGGCGGCGGGGCGGAGAGGGCGTTTTGAACCACCCCGGAAAGTGCACCAGTTTGCACAGTTCCGCTTCCTACGTCGCCTGTCCCTGGTGGAAGGGTGGTCCGCCTCGGCCTTCAGGGGGCACTTGCTAGCTCCCTGGCTTCCAGGACCACAGTGTCTGCGGGAGAGCTGCTGAGGCCGGGGGTGGGGTGCAGAGGTGGGGAGAGGAGGGCACGAGAGGCTCGGGAGGGTCCACCTCACCCTCCAGGCTGAGATGAGAGCAGAAAGCCCGCCTGGCTCCTGCCGGCTCCCCGCCTCCAGGTCCTGAGGGCGCGTGTGTGTAGCACGTTCGGACGGAGGCGCAGGGACCGGGCAGGCAGAGGCCCCCCGCCCGTCTGGCCGCCCCCACCCGCCGGGCGCAGCCCAGCCGCGGCTCCTGCTCCGAGGGACAGGCGCCGCCCCACAGGCGTCGGCCCGTCTCCCCACGCGTCGGGACGCCGCAGCGCGGGGACTGGCAGCCCGCGTCACGGCGTAAGGCTTCCGAGTGACGCCAAAGGGACTCTGACGGTGGAATGTGTCCTGGTCCTGTGTCCCAGAGCACCAGTGACACTAATTGTGGCCAGACCCTCTCCTGGCTGTAAGGTTTCTGCTGCCTGGGAGAGCGTGCCCAGGCCAGAGAGCACAGCGTGTGAGGATGATGGAGCCCCTCGTCTGGAAAGTGAGGCCCTCCAGGAGCGGGCCTCCCCCTCTCCACCCAGCGGCAATGCAGTCTGGCCTAAGGAGCCCTCGTGGAAGATGCTGGGCTTTGGTCTCTATTAGCTGGCTGGCAAAACCTCTCCCCGCTCTGGGCCTTGTTTTTGTCATACAGTTGGGTGTTGGATTAAATCAGTGATTTTCACTTGTTTTTTCTTAAGATTTTATTCATTTATTGGACAGAGAGCGAGAGAGTGAGAGAGCACAAGCAGGGGAAGCAGCAGGCAGAGGGAGAGGGAGAAGCAGGCTCCTGGCTGAGCAGGGAGCCCCACGTGGGGCTCGATGCCAGCACCCCAGGATCATGACCCGAGCAGAAGGCAGACACTTAGCTGACCGAGCCACCCAGGCGCCCCTGTGATCTTCACTTTTAAATCCCTTGACAAATGGAATATTTCATAAAAACTCGTAAGTGTTCAGTGCTGGGGCGTCTGGGTGGCTCAGTCGGTTAAGTGTCTGAGTCTTTTTTTTTTTTTAAAGATTTTATTTATTTATTTGACAGAGATAGAGACAGCCAGTGAGAGAGGGAAACACAAGCAGGGGGAATGGGAGAGGAAGAAGCAGGCTCCTAGCAGAGGAGCCTGATGTGGGGCTCGATCCCATAACGCCGGGATCACGCCCTGAGCCGAAGGCAGACGCTTAACCGCTGTGCCACCCAAGCGCCCCATGAGTCTTGATTTTGGCTCAGGTCATGATCTCAGGGTCGAGGGAAGGAGCCCTGAGCCCTCCGTCTGGCTTGCGCTCAGCGACAAGTGTGCTTGAGATCCTCTCTCTGCCCCCCCCCCCACCGCAATAATCTTTGTAAGTGTTCAGTGCCGGAAAGCTTGGGTGGAGGCAGGCATGGGACCAGGGGCTCAGGGCGCTTGAGGCCGCTGGCCCTGGGAGGTGTGGTAAGTTTTCTGAGCCTCGGTTCCTTTCTCTGTAGAGGTCACAACCTCAGCGGGTGAAGCTGTGAGATGTGTGCTTGGGAGGCGGCTTGCCGGGCTCGGAGCACAGGTGCTGTCAGTGAAGGGGTTTCTAGAACCGTTCGTGCCTTTCCAAACCCTCCCCTTGAAATACCAGCCCAGGCCCCAGCCCCTCCTGCCCTGCCCCCCTTCCCCACCCCGGGCACACCCTGTCCCTCTGCATGCACACGGGACGTCCTGTGTGACCTCAGTGTGGCTGTGGGCCGGTAGCTAGTCGAGCCTGTCTCAGACGTAATCTCCACAAACGAAGTTCCCTGAGGGGGACACTTTCTGCCACAGCTCTGGGTCCTCCAACACCGCCTTCTACACGGACACTCGACAAACGTTTGTGGGTCGACAGGCCCGCACAAGGATGCAGAGGAGCTTGGCCGTAACCAGATTGTGGCCCCTGCTTGGGATCCAGAGGAGATGTTCTAAGGAGGGGACGGTGAGTCACAGGGGCCTTGCCACTACGCGGGCTGAGCGGACCGTCGCTGGCAGCTTCCCGCTGGAAGCGCGCCAGACACAGCGGCACCCCCACACTCGGCCCCCACAGTGCGGGACACCCATCAGCGAGCCGAGCCAGCGTACGGACCGGACCTGCACGGCTGCCAGAGAACAGTCCAGAAGCTTTCCAACTCAAAAACTCCCCAAAAGTAAGGCTGGTTTCATGTTGTTTCTCATTTATTAATTCAGTCTGTTCTAAGTTGTACAGTTATGAAAATAACCAAGCCGAAGCTGGAAGCCCAGGAGGATTTACACGCTCTCATGTAGTGAGGTCAGTCCGTGTCGTTGCACAGATTCGCTGTTTGGTACCACAAGATGTTTGTAATTCGGACAAAATCGGACAGATTAACAATTATATGTACAGTAAAATAAAAGGGGAATTCATTCAAGTATCAAAATACAGAGACAAAGATTAAATAACATTTTTATTACAGTTCAGTCCGTTGCCACCCCGTCAGCGACAACACTTTTGCGAGCTGCTTCTGCCAGGCATCCCGCAGGCTGGGGCCTCCCCCAGGCAGACCGGGAGCAGACTAGCTTTCTACGGTCAGAGCGGCGGCAACCACGTTCGCTGCCTGCTCGGCCAGAGGCTTCTCGAGGAGCTCCTGCCGGAATCTGAGGCTAGAGACCCAAGAGGAAGGTGGAGCACAGCAGACGCGGAGCCTGGCAGGAGGGGTCCTACGGCTCAGAGCGGCTGGCAAGCAGAAGGGAGGTGAGCGGAGAAGCTGGGGCCAGGGAAGGTACTGACTCCCTCGCAAGTCCTGCCTAGAGGGGCCCGCACAGCTCAGAACCCGCCGCTGAACTCAGCGGCAGAAGCAGGGGCTTTTCTGCTCGAAGCCCGTCCTTGAAGTTACACCACCCTTTCGAGGGGAGAGAGAGTACCTGCCCTGGAGGAGAAGTTAAAAGGAAAGAAAGATCCAGTCCCTACCCTTCTCGACTGTTCGGAAATAAACCAATCTCAAAAGCAAACCCAGAGCCAGAGCGGACTAGCCAAGGCTTTCCAATATGAAAACACCCTGAATAAATAAAGACATAGCAGCTTCAAGGGAAGGAAACACCTACATGTGATTTAAAAACAGAAAGACGGCTGGAGCAGCTCATCGTAGTGTCTACAGTTTGCTTTTTGGACCTGTCGCCCCCGGAGAGGCGAGGCGCACTTGGCTGAGGCCAGCCCCCCGCAAGGGAGGGAAGGGCGCCAGCACCACAGCCCCGACCGCAACCCCTCCGGTTCCCTGTTCACTTCTCATGGGCCAGCGGGGGCAGAACATGCATGGCGGGAGCTGCCGGGAGGCTCACGGGCCTTGGCAGAAGCAGGAAGCGAAGCCAGGCTTCAGGCGGTGAGGTCCTTGTTCAGTACTGGAGAGCGGAGGGTTCCCCGGCCTGCTCCAGAGACGGGGTGCCGCCCCCCCAGGCCCAGTCTCAAGGCAGCGGGAGCACGGGGCGGTGAGGGTGCCCAAGAGCAGTCTCCGCGCACGGAGCCCGCGGGGAGCGTCAATTCACAGCCTCTGCTGGGAAGGAAGTCCCGCTGCAGCCTGGCATGCGGGCCCCGGAGCAGCCAGCCCGGGCGGCAGAGCGTGAGGAGCGCTGAACGAGCCACGGGAGGACGGCTCCTCTGCCCCCTCCCTGGAAGGTCCCGGGCCAGCGGCGGAGCCGGCTGTGCCTCTCGGCCTCACAGGAATCACCCCGTTTGCCTCTACCACCCTCAGGAGCACAGAACAAGGGTCAGAGTGGACAAGCGAAGCCAGCCAGCAGGAGGCCGTCAGTGGCAGTGGTGCGCCAGGACCCCAGCCTGCCCCAAGGGCCACACTGGGGGAGAACCGAATCGACTGTCACCTCACTTAGCCTTCTCTACACTCGGAGCCAGGGAGAATCCAGCAGCTGAAAGTACAACAGTCAAACCAGTAATTCAGAGGATCAAAGCGAGTCCTAATCACACAGACCTGATTCAACAAATCACAAATTGGCAGGTAGCAGTCTTAGCTGACCTACCCATTAATGCCCAAAACAAAGCTGCTTTTCCTCCTTTCCGACTGAACCCAGGCAGTCTGAGGTCACAGAAAGTGTGGGGCCGGCGCCCGGACCACCACCGGCTCGGGCGCCGAGGAGCGGCTCGCTCAGCTCTGTCTGGCCCCTGGACCTTCACACGTGGAACCCCAGAAACGGACCTTGAGTCTCTGCTTTTGCCAGGGGCCTCGAGGCTGTGTTCTCACCGCAGAGGCGGCGTCCAGCTCCGGATGAGGACAAGTTGTGCAGTTCACAAGGAACGGCAACGGACTTGGTTGGGTTTGAAAGGCAGACTCGAACAAACCCACTCATGCTGCCCCCCCCGGGCCTGCCTTCCACTCGCCACCGGCCGCCGCCTCCCTGCGTCCTCCTGGACTGCGCCCACATGCCTTCCCAGGGAAAGAAGGCCGTGCCCGCCGGCCTCCGCTCCTGTGCCGTCTGAAGGTCGGCAGTTGAACCTAGAGGTTTGAGCCAAGTCTTAAAAATTCGTTTTATAGAAAATTTTTTTTCTATTAAAAAATGTCTTCTGGACAAGTCACTTCCTGACTCTGGAGTTCCAGTCTCAGCTGCTCGAGGCCTGGAGTGCGGCTCGCTCCGCAAGACCTGGTGGTGGCAGGTCCAGGCCAAGCAGCCCCCAGGAGCCGCTACGGGCAGAGGCCGGGCCTGGGTCTTCGAAGCTGCAGGTGACACAGTGGCGGTGGCGGTGGCGGTGGGAGCCTGTGCTCCCCACGGCTGTGTTTCCGCAGCATAGTCGGTTCCTCGGTGGCTCAGCTTGGCAGAAGCAAACACAATGGGGGGAGGACAGGGTTAACCACAGGGGCCTGCACAGGGTGGAGGAAACTGAAAGGAAGTGGGAAGCAAAGGAAGGTCCCTCACAGCCTCCCCTGAGCGCCCACGGCCCACCGCCGCCGGTGGCTCAGCGCGTCTGCTCGGGAAGGCACAAGGACAGGCGGGCCACCCGGCTTTACCACCTCGGGCTCCGCCCCTACAGAACCGCCGGGAGCTCCCGGCTTCTCTACTGGCTACGCTAGGCTGGCACCGCGTCCTGCTGGCACTGCCGCTTTCCTGTCTCCCACCAGCGGAGACCAGGGGCTGCTTCCAAGCCTTGGCTCCATGATCCGGCAGCCGGACTGCTTGGAGCGACGGCCCACACTGCCTGCCCTCGGAGGGGGGCCACCCAGGGCAGGCCGGGGTGGTGGCCGACTATCTCTGACCCCCACACTGCGCAGCAGTGTCAGAAAGCCCCGGGAGGACAAGGGGAGGTGCTCGGTCCAGGTGCCTGTCCTCGAGCGGCTCGGTTCTGTGGGGGAAGAAGGTGCAGCATGTGTGCAGGGCACAGGCCTCCCTCTCGCTGGGTCCCACAGCAAGGCCTTCCTGCTCGGTGAGCCAGACTCCGGAGCCAGCCTTATGACTCCCTGGCGAAGACGGGAGGGGCCACCCGCACACATGCCATCCCGTTCCTCAGAGTGCAAGACTCAGCGGGACCAAAAGCCCTGCCGAGGGAAGCCGGCCTGTGGGAGGTTCAGAGACTCGGGCGTGTGCCGAGGGCCCTGGGCCCTCATAGAACGCAGCCCGACCCAAGGTGAGCCACAGCGCTGAGCTCGGGCTCTCCCAGGGCTGAGGCCAGCACCTCGCCGCAGACGAGAAAGGGACAGGGCCACCGGGCAGCCGCGGGCGCAGTGCAAGGGGACCCTGGCACCGCGTGGTCACAGTGGTCGGTTGTGTCAGGGAAGGTGCGAAAAGACGGTTCGCTCTAGGCAGCGGCACCCAGCTGCGGCTCAGCATGGCAGACGGGACAGGAGAGCAGACGGGGCCCAGCCCGGTCAGAGGGAGTGGTCACCGGTGCTGTCTGGACTCTGCTTGAAGGCTCCCCACCCCTCAGGACTCACAGCGCCTGCCCGCTGAGGCTTCCTGGGTACGACAGGGCCCCCTGAGCCCTCCTGGTGCCCACCTCCGAGGCAACTCGCCCCCCTCCCCTGCCAAGCTGTCCTCGCCCAAGGGGGGAGTCACAGTGTCCGGTGGTGCTGGGTACAAGCTGTGAGTGTGGTGTCTAGAGCGGCTGCCCGGGGGAGAGCAGGCCCCCTGGGCTGGGGCCTTGGCGTCTGCAGCCGGAAGGAGAGCAGAGAAGAGCAGAGGTCGGGTGGCAAGGCACAGTGAGACTAGCGGAGACAGGGAGTGAGCGGTTAGAAGATAGTGGTCTCGTACTTGGTGCTGAGGCTCCGCTTGGAGTCTGGTTTAGGGTCCACAACCCAGGAGACGCTGGCATGGGACTGGGCATCTGGGTCCATGTCGGGTGGTTCCAGCTGCCAAGGAAGAAGGGTGAGGGGTCAGAGAGGGAGCGCCGCGCCTGGGCGGGGGGGGGGGGCGACAGGGCCCAGCATCCCTTCTTCCTTCCCCGGGGCCATGCTGGCATCGTGGCAGCATGAGGGACCTGAGGGGAGGCCCTTGTTCTCCTCAGAGAGCAAGCCCCCTGGGGCTGGAGCGCAGAAGGGGCACCCTCCTCGGAGCATCGTGGGAGGACCACCTCCGGGCCTCTTCACGGGTGACTTCTCCCAGGGGTTTCTCAGAGCTGCTCACGTAAAGGAGCTCTGCCCGACCCGAGCATCGTGCTCTAAGCCCCAAACCTGTTCATAGCAGTGAGAAGGGGGTGCGGGGCTGGGAAACCCCAAGCCTTGGGTTCCTCAGGCGGGGCCCGAGAGCGCACCCCAAGCCCGACCACAGAGGGCACCCCGGGCCTCTGCAGAGAGGACACACAGAGAAACAGAGAGCTAAAGCACAGACAGGGATGGCAGGAGGGTGGCTCAGGAAAGAATGTCACGCAGGCAGAGGGGAGTGTGTCTCAGAAGGCTCACGGTCACTTCAGGGAGACTGACACACAGACAGCAGGTGTANTGGGTTCCTCAGGCGGGGCCCGAGAGCGCACCCCAAGCCCGACCACAGAGGGCACCCCGGGCCTCTGCAGAGAGGACACACAGAGAAACAGAGAGCTAAAGCACAGACAGGGATGGCAGGAGGGTGGCACAGGAAAGAATGTCACGCAGGCAGAGGGGAGTGTGTCTCAGAAGGCTCACGGTCACTTCAGGGAGACTGACACACAGACAGCAGGTGTAAAGACCTTGACTCCAGCACTAACAGACGGCAGCGGTAGGTAAGAAGGACGATGGGTGGTGCAGGTGTGACAGTGACAACAGCGACTATCGGGGGGCGGCGGCACCTGGGGCGCAGAGCAAAGCAGACACAGACACGGGGCGGTGTTACTGGGGGCTCGCTGCGGGCGGGGCCGCAGGGGCGCCTGGCGAGGGAGGGGGCCGAGGCCCGCGGGGGTACAGGAGAGGAACTAGGAACTAACGGCTGGTTCCTGAGGGGCCGGCGGCCTGCGGCCCGAGAAGCCCCTCCCGGTGCCTGCTCCACCCCAAGCCCTCGAAGCCTGGAAGGGGGGGTCTGGGCGACTGGGACCCACGTACTGCTGACTTCCTCATGCCAACCCGAGGCTTAGGCACCGGTTTCGAAGATTTCGTTTCGATCGTCTCGGCGGCAGAGGCCCCCAGGGGCCTGGACTTCTGGGCCTGCAGGGCCAGCTGATAGGCCACCTCGAACGCCTGCCCCAGGGTGAGGATGATCTCGTAGGTCAGATTCTGGGAGGAGACGAGCACGAATTCAGCACCGAGACTGAGGAGCCACCTCCCCGCCCCCCCCNCCCGGACGGCTAATGGGAGTACAGTGGATTCTGCCAGAACACGTTCTCGAAACACCGCTTTGTCCCAAGGTGACTGATTCGTGAGGGAACAATCTGAGTGCCACACACATTTTGTTTCCTCTGGCATGATGCCGTGGACAGAAACACTAGGGGACCGGGCAGCTGGGCTTCCCTGGGGCCGACGGCCTGGCCGCTGCCCCGTCCCTGCGGTGCTGTTCCTCTCCCAGCCCTCTGTGTGTCCCCCACGCCCCCGGACCCGCCACGAGTCCGCTCCAGGTCTCCCACGGGGGAGGGCAGGGCTGACTGCCGCAGCTCTGGGTTTCTCAACCATTTCATGTGAACAGAGCGGCGCCAGCGTTTTTACTGGGTTCCTATCTTTTTTAACATGTCACTGACCAAGTTTCTGAGTGTGGTGCCCCCAGCCCCATCTCCCCACAAACCCTGCTCTTTACCGCGTGAGTTTATGTAGCCTGGTGATCTTTGGTGTTACAGCAGAAATGACCGTGGAAAATGGGAGCTCCGGGTCAAACTGCCAGGAACTAGGGGTACGGGGTAGAGGACCCCCACTGAACCTTCAGAACAAACCCCACGCAGCTGCTCCCAGTATAGCCTCTCTTCGGCCACGGAGCCGCGGACAGTGACTTTCTAAGCAAGTGGCAGAGCCAGGAGTCTGACACCAGGCCCAGAGCAAGCACGGATTTCCTGGGGCTGCGAATGCCTTGCCGTCTGTGTTCCAGAAGCCCCAGAGATTTGGGAACTAGCTACTCTCCCCCAGGACGGCAGGGATGGGGGTGAGGAGAGGGTCCGGGGGCCTTGTCTCAGGGCAGTGGGCCCAGCCAGAGCATGAATGTGGGAAAGAGCAGCCTCCTGTCAGGTGGGCACTACTGCCCCCCAGAGGAATGCAGAAGGCATTTCAAGGAGATGGCCGCTGGACGGTGGGGAACAGGGTGGTGGGTTAACAGGCAGCCCAGGGGAGGGAACCCCTGGCTAAACCGTGGATGAGCCATCCGTTCTCCTCTGTGCATCAGTCTCGTCACTGACTACAGGGGACTGGCCCGGAGGCGCCTGGGTGGCTCAGCCGGTTAAGCGTCGGCCTTTCGCTCAGGCCACGAGCCCAGGGGCCTGGGATGGAGCCCCGCATCAGGTTCCCTGCTCTCTCTCTCCCTCTGCCTCTCCGCCAGGTTGTGCTCTCTCTCTCAAATGAATAATAAAAAAAAAATAAAGGGGACTGGTCTGGATGGCTGCTGGGGCCCCAGCCTGAACCAAACATGAGCCAGATGCCACCCATGTGCCGGGACAGAACGTAGGGCTGCGGGCCCCCTCCGGTGGTGCCCAGCTGCAGGACTCCACCCACCACATCCACCGTGCTGAACACATGGCAATAGTGGTGGCTGGTCTGCAGGTCCTTGGTGATGTAGGCAAAGGTACAGAGGTCCTCTGGGTCCTGGGCCGCACAGGAAATGTTCCGGATCTCGTGCTCCGCAATGACGTTCTGCCGGGGAAAGCAGGGTCTGGCATTCCTGGCCCCAAGGCCTGCCTCAGCCCGTATACACCATCACCGCCCCACCACCTTTCTTTGTCCCAGCTCAGGCTGTCAGCCTAAGGCCGCTACTTCTCTCCTTTGTTTGGTGGGGGTGGGAGCAGGGTCTAACCTCGCCAATGTAGGTTAAGGGTCTCCACCCGTGATGCTAACATCTGACCACCGCCTCTCCAGCCCCTCTGCCCTCCAGGGTGGGGGCAAGGTGGGTGGGGTACCAGGTGCGGGGCGTGGCGGAGTCCTTTGCTCATGAAGAGAATCACACCACGAAGTGCTCATGAACAGGTAAGAGGGCTGATGGAACCCATGCTAAGGGAGACCAGGGGCGCCTGTCACCAGGATCAGGACATGTGGCAGCTGAGAGGCAAGCGCCTGGCCAAGGTAGTAGGAATACAGAGGAATAAAGAGGGCTGGGGACACTAGGCAGCTCACAGGGGGCAGGGGCGTGGGGGGGAGGGGTCCCCTCCCACCAACAGTGCTGTGAGAAGCACACCTTGTTGGAGGCATCGATGAACTTGACACCTTTGTACGTGATGGACAGGATGATAGTGGGGATCTTCTTCATGTGCTCGGTGGATTTCTAGAGGAAACAAGGAGTGGGCCTGTGAATGTCCCTTCTCAAGGCCTAGCCCCTCGGATTCCACAGGCCCCAGCCTCCCCCTGACCTTACATAGTGTGGAAGGGCCCAGGGGGCTGCAGCGGGTGCCCCTGTGGTTGCCCCCCATCCCCGCCAGTCCCCACCTGCCAGCACACACACAACCTACCCGCATCTTGGCACAGGCATCCTGTGTGGACTCTGTCCCTCGAAGATCTTTGATCAACATAGAGCCCAGATACTGAGGGAGCGGGCAGTAATTGGGCTTAGGACGTACTGCGTTATCATGCAGGGCGACCCAACCGATTTGGGACCATAGTCAGACGGTTCCTCTCCTCACTCCCTTCCCCCGTCCTGGCTGGGAGGCCCCCCCGCCCCCTAGGTGCTGGGGGTGTCCAAGGAGTGGAGAACAGCACTAGAGCCCTCCTGGCCAGGAGGGGTGGGCGGCAGGGAGGCTGGCCAGGCTGGGAGGGCAGGGGCAACTCACGTTGGCTTCGTAACCGCAGGATTCGAAGATGAGCTTCTCTGGCTGGTGTTGCCAACTCTGCACTGGGGCGTACGGGGCAGCCAAGCTGGGGGGCCGAAGGGTCAGTCTGGCTTCACGCTGTTCTTCCTGCAGAACACATGGGCTCACAGGTCTGCTTGCCCACTCTGGAGGAACTCACGGGCTCCAGCACACCCAAGGGCAAAGAAGCCAGCCACAGGGTTCACGGGCAGGAGTGGAGGGCAGGAGACAAGCCAAGCAGAAGCATGGTGGCAGAGGTGAGGCCTATCCACGCCAGAGGAGAGGCGGAGCGGCAGGGATCTAGGCCATCTGAGGGCAGGCTCCGTCGGGAAGGCTCTGAGGTGGGGACGGGAAATGACTAAAAGCAGAGAGGGGAAACAAGCACAAAGCCCGAAGGTTGGGGAGCAGGAGTCAGATCCCTGGAAGCCTCATCTCCTAGTCAGGGCCCTGGCTCTGATTCTGGGCTGCCAGGGAGGCCTTTTACAGTGTCCCCTGAGGCAGCAGCTGGGGTGGGGGGAGGGGGGCAGGAGGCTGAGGAAGTCAGGTGCCAGGTGCCAGGTGCCAGGGGCCTGCACTAGGGCACTGGAAGAAAGAATGGGGAGGCGAGAGAAGAGTCTTCCGTTCCCAGCACTGTGCAGAAGTCTGATACGGAGCAACTGAAACGGCTGCACAACATGCTTTTCAAATCTTGTCAAGTTCATGGCTGTGCCCGTGGAAAGGTGAAGGACATCCCCAGGTGCTGCAGATGGGGCGTGTGAGTCAAGAGAAACAAAGCAGGGAAACTCAAGCTCCCTTTGGCGGGGAGGGCACGTGCCCATCTTGTTCCAGCAGGCCAATGTGGGGGACAAGACACAAAGCCTGGAATCTGTGCGCACGGCAGGAGGCAGGGCAGGGGCCCGGAACGCAAGGCCCCGAGAAGGTGAGCAGGGACTGCAGGCAGGGACCAGCCTAGGGCAAGGGCTGCACAGCAGTCCAGGTCCCAGCAGAGGCTGGGCGTCTAGGAGGGCGGACGGCATGGCGGGATGTGTCTCCCAGCCGCACCCGACGCTGGGCCGCAGAAACGCAGCAGGAAGAACGGAGTCTGACTCGGGCTGTGGTTTTGCCGGGCAGGCGAGTGCGGACTGTGGTGTTAGGGAAGGGAGAAAGCTGCTCCGGGGAACAGACAGGGCAAGCAAGAGAGGGACCAAGAAGTGGCTGCGAGCGGGGCAGAAGCGGGGCCAGAGGGCAGATGCTGTAGTCGAAGAGGAGCCACACGGCGGGCAGGGGAGGCCCTCCCGTGCCTTCCCCCTGCTGCTCATCCAGGAAGCTGCATTTAAGTGGCCTGCTACCCCCCTTCCCCCACCCCAGCTTGCGCCTCAGGGGACACAGGGGCAGTGAAGGGCTCTGGGGACCCCCATTCAGAGCTCCCCTCCGGTCCCACCTGGATTCTGAAGCGCTCCGCTCGAGAAGGTGCCACAGGGTCATGAAGACTGTCGTGCCGCCTCCTGCCCGTGTCCCCAGGAGGCAGTAGCAGGTCCGCGGAGCGGCCAGTGCAGGAATCATTCTGGCTCAGCGGGGACGATGTCTGGGAGAGCAAGTCTTGGCACTGTAGTGGGGAGAAATCCAGGTAACACTGGGAACTCCGGCGGCCAGTCCCTGGACTGTGGGTGTCAGCCAGTCCTGGGGCAGGTTAGGGCCCAACAGGGGCAGGTGGATCAGTGAGAACAGACATGAAGCTAAGGACCAACACCAAGCAGGCACCGACCGGATGGCACGCTGGCCCACAAGCCTGCGGGGAACCTGGCCTCGGGGCTCAGCCCAGGTACAGTCAAAGCAACCAAATTCTTCCTGGAGCCAGGAATCCGCGGGGACCAGTTCTGCGGGCACACTCCCCGGCCTGGAGCCGTAAGGGAAAAAGGATGGTGACAGGGCTGGGAAGCTGCTTTCATATTCATCAAAGATCAAATCACCTGTCACAATTCACTGCAGCTCCCTGGGGCACCGGACCAAATCCAAAGCACTTTCTGGAGAAAATACACAGCGCTGCCTGTCGGCACCCTGAGGCCCTGTCTCGTCAGTTTTTGTAAGTTGAGTGTCAGCGGTGCATTTGCTCCTCAGACTGGGCTGCTGTGTGAGAGGAGGACAGGATGACACCCTCTGGTGTAAACGGGTGGAGGTGCGGGGGGAGGATGGGCCCTGCTCAGAGCCCAGCGCTTGTCAGGGGCTCAGGTTTGCAGGCTCAGAACGGAGACGGTCCCAGACGTCGGCTCTGCCTGAGTCTAACCTGCAGTCAGGAATTACCTGGCCTGAGCAACGAAGCATCTGTGAGGTTTTTAAAGTCGCAGGTTCTTACCTTACGCCAGTTAGAATGGCAAAGATAGACAAGGCAAGAAACAACAATTGTTGGAGAGGATGTGGAGAA
>NC_048222.1:29988648-29994087 GCF_002007445.2 Ailuropoda melanoleuca | reverse complement strand
AAATAAAGTCGCAGGTTCTTGAACCCACCCCGACTGGGCTTTTCCTTCAGGAGACCTGGGGAAGGCACAGGTCATGCCGTGGGTCTCCAGCTTTGTCCCAGGTTCATGTCAGACTGCCCCCCAGGCTCTGCCACCCATGCACAGCCGCTGGGATTCGGGTATTTGTTTTCCTACTTTTTCTGACATTTTACTTTGTACTTACATCTAAGCTGGGCCCTTTATTATAGGAGCCATCGGGCTTCCCAGATGTAGACAGGAGGCACGTAATCGATAAATAAGCAGCCCAAACAACTCCCGCTCTGTGCTCTACTCACAGCCTGGGCCAGGGGTTGGGGGGCAGACTGGCCCCGACCACAAGAGGGGATGGATCGTTCCCGCCTCTACTACGGAGGTCACACTGTTTCCAAACAATGCCTTGAGAATTCTCTTTAATTTCTAGCAATATGAAGAGCACACCTATCCCTTTCCATCCCTCCCCAACTCACTCTCAGCTGGGAAAACCGTGGGGGCTTCTGAGGCGGCTCCTCGTAGGGCCTGTCTGCGAGGGAGGCGATGATGCGCTTGCGATGGCCGAGGAGATGGACCTTCAGGACCTGGACGGGGGCGGCAGGAGGGGTGAGGCCGAGCCTGCGCCCCCAGCTCCCCTCCCTCCCCTGGGCCGTACCCTCAGGGGCCGGGCCAGGCCTGAGCTCAGATGCACTCACGTTGACAAGCTCCAGTTCCCAGAGGTTCTTCACAGTGTCAATAGAGCTGTAGCCACTGGACAGGAAGGAATGCACGTAGTCCTGCAGCCCCAGGGAGTCCAGCCAGGAGGGCACTGATGGGGGGCTGTTGCCGTCATAGCCCAGAGCTTTCACCTGTGGGGCGAGAAGGGGCAGGACTGACATCTCAGCACTCCCAGGACTAAAGCCCAGGAGACCAGGTCCCCTCCCTTCACACAGCCCTTTCTACCTCTGCTCTGGTCTAGGCTTCCCCTTCTGCAAGGTGGGGCCACTGGAGCACTCCCGGTCTGGGGAAGACAGCCCTCGTGGGTATGGCTAGATGGGAGGAAGGGTTTACAGAGGGGCTCCCACTGAGCTCTGACAAGGCCACAGGATGGTGTGTTCCTGTGAAGTGGGCACTGGCCTCACTGTTGGGATTTGTTCATGCTTCCCAAGCTCTGGGGTGAGTGGAACAAACAAGGGTACACTGGACTTACTAGTAATAGCGGGAGAGGCTGGGGCTACCAGCTCCTGGCTCCCCAGGGAAAAACTGCCCCCTCTGCTCGCACTCCTCTGCCTCCCTGGGGAAGGCCTGACATTGGGGTCAGCACAGGCTGGCCTGGGCTCCTCCGAAGCAGGAAAGACCCCAAGAGGCTCCGGGTGCCAGGTCAAGCCTGTGGGTACCAGCTCCTGGGCTGGGCAGAGGCCTGGAGCCTCCCTCTGGAGCCTAGACTGGGTCCTCAACTGTCCCTAGTCTCTGCTGACTCTCTGGGGCCTCAGGACTTGGAAAGAAAGTAAACAGGTCTCTGTGCTGCCTGCTGGTTCCCCAGGATGCGGGGCAGACACCTTGCGGGGACCTACACGCCCTGGAGCCAAGCTCCTTCCCTGCTCTGGGTCCAGGTGGGGTCAGGGAGAGGGCCCTGGCTGAGGCTGAGGCTGCAGGGCCGTCAGTGGTCACCTTGGGCAGGGACCGTGCCGCCTGGAGCAGCTTCCGCCGGTGCTGGGGGTCACTGATGCCGATCTCCCGCAGGTCTTGCTCTTCCATCACGTTAGAGCCCTGAAAGTGGAAGACATGAACGTAAGCCCCCTCCTGAGCCTCTCACAGCCGCTCACCGACTTCTTTACCAGAGCCACTGATGGGGACAGAGACCCCGGGCTCCCGGGGAGGCTGGGCCAGGCCCCGGAGGTCTCGCATAGGCAGGAGGCTGAGGCGAGCCGCAGACAAGTCTGCCCACACAGCCCACTCCCGCCTGAGCGGCTCCCGGGCGAGCTGGGCAGTGCGGCGCTTGGGAACGTGCAGAAGGCAGTGCTGCTGACCAGAGCGGACGGCGTCCGGGGCACGCAGCGTGCCCAGCCCGGCCCGGCTCTGAGTGCACGCGCTTCTCTGGGGGCACGTTCCACACCCTCGGAGATGCGGCACAGGTGGGCTCTCCCAAGCTTCCTCACAGACCTGCTTTCCTAACTCGAAGGCTGTAGCAGCCACGCCAGGTGAGCAGCCACGGAACCAGACTCACCCCGGGGAGGGAGGGGTCTCAAAGCAGAGATGTCAGAAAGCGCCTTCTGGCCAGGTGGGGAGCTGGGGTGCGCCAGAGCTGGGCCTCTGAACGTGATGGGGGGGGCTGGCGCCCCCTGCACACCTGCCTGCCATCTGACAGGGCCCCAGGGCTGTGACTCGGACCACCCCCATTTCACGCTCACGACCCCAGTGGGCTTTCTTCATCCTTGTTTTATGGATGAGGAAAAAGAGGCACACAGGTCAGGACCGAGCAGAGGCCACGTGTCTGGTGGTGGTGCTCAGATCTGGCTGCTCCCTGGTCCCCCAACCTCACAGGAGTGTCACCGGTAGGTTTTAGCAGATTATGATCCACGAGAACCCACAGGTTCTGCCCTGCTTTCGGCAACAGTGTGCCCCCAGAGGCAACTTACTGCTTTCCCAGATGTCCCTCCAGAGCCAGCCTCTTTTCCCCACAAACGGAATTCTTGTACATGCCGTTCGACATCTTATTCTAATGACTTAACGCACAGGCGTACTTCGGAGATGGATTCCGAGTTTGGTTGCAGACCACAGCAATAAAGGGAATATTGCAATAAAATGAATCAAATGAATTTTTTGCTTTCTTAGGGCATATCAAAGTTATGCCTAAAAAAAACAACATACATACCTTAATTACAAAATACTGCTAAAATGTGCTAACCACCATCTGAGCTTTCAGTGAGTTAAAATCACTGATCACAGATCACCATAAAAAATATAATAATGAGGGGCACCTGGGTGGCTCAGTCGGTTAAGCGTCTGCCTTCGGCTCAGGTCATAATCCTGGGGTCCTGGGATTGAGCCCCGCATCGGGCTCACTCTCTCTCTCAAATAAATAAAATCTTAAAAAAGTATATAATAATGAAAAAATATAGAATACTGCAAGAATCACCAAAATAGGACACAGAGACACTAAATGAGCAAATAGTGCTGGAAAAATGGCGCCTACAGACCGGATCGACGCGGGGTTACCACAGACCTTCCATTTGCAAAAAATGCAGATCTTCAAGGTGCAATAAAACGAGGTATACCTGTATCCGGGAGACTGCTCCATGCCAGTATAGGCAGACCCACCTCTTTTTCAAAGCTTCACGCTCATCCAGGTTAGGGACATATTTCAAATTATTCAATCAGTTCCCCACTGAAGGAGGACTATTTCCCATTTCAGCTTTTACAAACAGTACTGCACTAATTCCCCCGTATGTGTGTCATCTCTAGGATGGTTATTGAGAGAGAGTGCTTGGTCAAAGGGTATGTGCATTCAGGAGTCTAACACACACTTATACTCCCATCAGTGATACAAGTGCTAGATTCCTCGCACTGTCAGCAATATGGTGGAGAAATGGCTTATCACTGCGCAGCTCTTATCGTAAGAGCATCCCACCATAGGGGCGCTCCCGCATCCTTTCAGGTTTTATCAATCAAGTATTTATATAGCAATTACCACCCCACTCCATCTTCCACATGCTTGATACTCACTAACCCGCTTAATAAAAGGGACTGTTGTTACCCCCACTTCACAACTCAGGAAGCTGAGGCCCAGACAGTGTCAATAACTTGGAGGGGTCACATGTGTAAGTGCGGAGCCAGGATTCGGCCCAGTGCTCCTGTCCCTACGCTCTAGGTCCACACGCACAGGGGGCATCCGTAGCTCCTTTTCCAGGAATGACACCCTTACAGCTTTCGTGTTCATCTATGGAGATGCTGATCTTTTCTGTATTTGATGTGGAGAAGTTCTTTATAAAGTAAGGAAATTAACACCTTGTAACTACCTATAAATAGACAATTGTTTTTTCCAGTTCGTCATTTCTCTTTTGACTTTCATGTTGGCTTTGCCCATGTGGAGATGCGTTGGTCTACACCTTGCCGAGCTTCCCTCAGTTCTGTGAGGCTTAGAAAGACCACCCGTCTCCAAGATTTTTTAAAAACAGTTCTTGCATATTTTCTCACTGTAATTTTAGTTTCATTTTTTACAATTAAATCTTTAATCTATCTGAAATTTTTTTTTTTTTTGATGTAAGGTTTAAGGGTTAGAATCCAATTAATTTTTTTCTAGGCAGCAAGTTGTCCAATTCTTGAATGAGCTATCTTTTCCCTACCAATTTGAGATGACTTCTGATGTGTCCTAAATGCCTGTGTTTCTGGGACTCTTTCTGGACTTTCTATTCTACTGAGGTGGGTATAACTTATGCCCACTTTACAGATGAAGAAGTTGAGTAACTCATGCCGGCTCATGCAGACCATCACCCGAGCTACAGTGAATGCCGGTGCATAGCCTCCCCGGAGCCCGTGTGTGGTAACAAAACCTTTGCCCCACAGAGGACGCCTTCCAAGCCTTTAGCTCCAGGGAGCCCAGGCAGAGAGAGCTCTACAGCTACAACGGAAGCTCTCTCTGCTCAGGCTGCAGACAGAACACACTCTTTTGCAGGGACATCGGCGAGGCCTGGGCCTGCAGAAGGCCCCCTGTGCCGAGGGTACCACTCCAGATGTGAGGCCAGCTCCCAAGTCACCCTGAAGCCAGAGTCGCCACCTGGAGTTCCTGCAGTCCCCCTGGGCCCAAATCCAGCTGATGGGAAAGGCAGAGAGGGGGCGACCACCCGCACAGGCTCTCTGCCCGATGATGACATTGCACTGAACTAAACAGTGCGCCTCGGCAAGTTTCTGAAGTCCTGCTGTAGCCCCAACATTCACTCCCAAGCCTTTACAAGCTTTCCGGGCCACACTAACGCTGAACTGAGGGCTGACAATCAGGAAGCCCAGATCCAGCTGGAGACAGGGCCTTCATTACCCTGTCAGGAGGAGTGAGGGTGGGGGGCTGTGCGGCTGTGAGGAGACAGAGGCAGAGGGAAACAAAATAAAAACAAAGGATGTGATGGAAAATCAAAGCAGGCAGTTGCCAGAGCATGTCCTGGGTGCAGGCAGGACATGGGCTTCCTGCATATGCCACATCGACATGCTCCTGGATGTCTGGGGACTACAAGGGGCTCCAAATCCTCAAAGATGAGAAACATTCTGGAAGCTTCCATACCTCCTTTACTAAAGAAAGAAAGGGACTGCTGCTTTTTAGAACCATCTTCATGAGGAGGGCGATGGGGGAAGAGAGACTTTCTACTTTACCTTCTACCACACTGATGCTTATACCAAGAGCTACTATTGTCCCAGGCCCTGTGCTGCGTTCCCTTTTTTTTTTTTTTTTTTTTAAAG
>NC_048222.1:29767859-29988228 GCF_002007445.2 Ailuropoda melanoleuca | reverse complement strand
AGCAGGGGGAGTGGGAGAGGAAGAAGCAGGCTCCTAGTGGAGAAGTCTGATGTGGGGCTCGATCCCAGAACGCCGGGATCACGCCCTGAGTCGAAGGCAGACGCCTAACGACTGCGCCACAGGTGCCTGTGCTGCGTTCCTAATTAGGGAGATAAGAAAGTAGAACAGCTCACTGGCCTAAGCATTTCAGTGAATAGAACTTTTCTTACATTTAAAAAAAAAGTTTCTAAGTCAGAGAAATTTGAAACACATAACTAGTCGACACTCAGCCTGGCTGGGTTCAGTTCCTGAGGAAGGGAAGACAGGAGGACAGAGGTGGGACAGAGTACCAGGGCCTCCCCGTTCCAGGCGTCCTGTCACTCCGTGCTCACAACCACCTGTTCCTCACATTGGATGCTAGGACCCAGGCTTCACGGTACAGAATCCCAACTCTTAGCACCTCGTGGACCCCTGGAGGTGGGTAAGGGCAGGGCTTGCCAAGGCCTCATAGTGAGGGAGAAGCAGGGTCAGAACGTGGCCCAGGCCTCTGCATACACAGCCCAAGCACTGGGCCCAGTGCCCTTGGCATCTAGGGGCCTGGAGCATGCTGACTCAGGCAGAGGTCGTCCTGTCAGAGCTCAGTGCAGGACAGCACAAACCTGCTCAGTGGACTGACTTACACAATCACACACCATCATTCCTGGGTGTCCCTCCGTGGGAAGGCATAAAGGAGAAGCCGTGCCTGCGTGGCAGCAGTAATTAATTCTACTTTCCATTTGAATGGTTTCTCCTTCCTGCAAGTATCTGTCATTGGGCGCCCACTGGTACCTCGAACAGTGGCTTGTCGGTGCCTAGTGGGGTTTCCAAAGGCCAGAGCCTGGGCCTAGCTCAGTGGATACGCAGACAGAGGGGAAGAAAGAGGCCTGCAGCCAGGGGCCACAGGAAGGGAAGGACCACGGACAGCAGGAACTGCCTCTATGAGTCCAGGGGAGAGTCCTGGCAGAGGCGGAGGGAAGGGCTCTTGCAGGACCCACAGCCCTTTCTCCCTAGCCTTCTCTGGCCCTCCAGGGCTCTGATGATCTTCAGTCTTCCTGACCATACGATTTTAGCAGAAGGAAAGACCCTTTTACATATTGAAAGGTATCTCACTTGTTAATATTTTGCTGGAAATTTCTTTAACTGCTGGGCATGTCTTCATTCAACAAATAGTGGAAAAGGCCTAAGAAGGGAACATTTAGGAATGTGGCACATTGGTGTGGACCCTTCTCAGCCAAAGGGAAAACAGGCTGAGCTGCCTGCTGAGGGACCCTTGGCTGTTCTAGGCCCGAGCCTCTCCCCTGCCTGTCTCACTCACAGCTTTGCCGCCTGCCATCTAGAGCAACGCCCGGAATGTTGTCCACGTGCAATACGAAACTGTAGAGTGACCAGGGAAACTTATGGTTGGAGGGGACCCTGGGGATATAAAAAGAAGAGTCTAAAGAGCAAAAACCAATGCTGCTGACTTCACAATTGTGGTCTTTTGGAGTCCTCTGTGAGGGACAAGGACGAGGTCTGGGGAGAGGTGGGGACATGCTGGGGTGGGGAAGGGGAGCCCGAGACTTGTGGGGCTTGGGGGTGGGTGGTGGCGGGGTCCACGGGGAGTTTCACGGAGGTGGGAAGAGGGCAGAGAAGTGGGTCAAGAGCTCCCCAGTTGAGGGAACAGCACGTGACAGAAGCCACCCTCCTTGGGAACAGGGGGAAGTTCCGGGTGGTGGAGTGGGGAGGTGGGCCTGGGCTCAGGGGCTGTGCCAGGAGTTAGCTGGTCCTGCTCAGGGCAGGGGAAGCTGTCCAGTTTAGTCACAAAGAAGCGCAGGTTCAGCAAAGGACTAGCCTGCCTGAGGTCTGCCACATTCAGTTCACAGAGCTGCCTCTTCCCCAGCCCAGAGAGGAACCAAAGTGGAGAGGGGACAGTCATTTCAACTTCACCCTACAGTCCCGACTTGTTTCCAGGCACACAGGGCTCAGCAGTCCCTCGGCAAAGGGTCCGAGCACGGGGAGGTGCGAGGCGAGCTATGGTCAGGTGACCCAGAGCGGGGTTTGGGAAGCTGACTTGACCTGAGGGTCAAGGATCTACAGCACCCTGCCCCTGCCCGTCAAGCAAGTGCGGCACGGCGCTCCGCCCGCCTCCTGTGCACAGGGAAGCACTCGGGGCAAGAAAGGGGTCGGCCACCAGCACGCCCTGCCAGGTGAGCGGCCAGGGCTCTAGGCCGGGCCTATCACTGAGAGCAAGGCCAAGGGATGTTTCAGCCCCTCCTCGAAGAAGACAAGCCCCTCATCATGGAGGTGCGGGGCAGAGGCCTGGCACCAGCTCTCGGCACTCTTCTGCTAGGGCCCTGAATCCATGGCAGACTGTGAGGTCGGCTGACCTCTCCTGCTCCTCCTGTCAGCTGGGATTCCGGGACCCAGCAGTTCGGGCAAGCACTGCAAACCCGCCACCACGCTCAAACTCAGGCCTCGTGGGAGCAATCCCGAGCAGGGCAGGGCCCACAGGCTGCCTGGGGGGGAGCCCTGACTGCTGTAGTTGCGGTGAGCCAGAGCCCTGCCCCTCCTATTCACTCTGCCCCCCGCCCAAAGGTCCTTCCTGCACCTCCTGGGCGGGCCCCTCGCGCCCCAGACTGCTTGGGTCTGCTCGCCCCCCCACCTCTCCTGGCCCACCTGCGAGGATCCACAGGTGGTTAGCACAACCCCAGCCTCAGAAGGGTGCTCCTGGCTCAGACCAGGGCCCTGTTCTGTGTGAGGGCCACCTGCGCCCCAGGCGACCGGGCCTGGGGTGGCCCATCGCTGGGGGCGGGTACGTGCCCTAGGAACTGCAAAAGCCTGCTTGCAGTGGAGGAAGCCACAGTGTCCGCTGGTGGATTAAGTCCTGGGGTGCCCGTGGACCCAAGTGAGGGCAGTCACTACAGCTAGTCATAAGAGATGGCTAAATGTCACAGGCAAAGGTGTGCGTGCAATAATCGAGAATGAGAAAATGCAGGCTTGTAGACAACGCACCTGGGCACTCCACCTCCGGCCCATCAGTGACCAAATGTCAGCCCCTCCAACATTTGGATCTGGCCCCCACTCAAAGGCGGATACTGTCTGATGGAAGAGTGTCCCCTGGCAGAGCAACACTGGACTGGACTTGCCTCCCGAGGTTTGTCATCACCCACCAAGTGGCTTCCAGACTCCCGCTGGTCCCACCCCTCCCGCCTCATTTCCATATTCACCGTGGCCTCTCTCACCTCCTTCACTTGGTCATTTCTCCCGCCATCAGACATAAAAAAGCAAAGACTCAAACCTCTCTCGGGGGAGGAAGCATGAGACAGAGCTGCATCCTGGCCAGATTTTGCCTCTGGGGAAAGCCTGGCACCTCAGGTCCCTCTCCTCTCCAACCTGTCTCTGCCGGGAGGGCTGCTCCGGAGGAGGCCCTGCACTGGCAAGGCAGGGG
Source organism: Ailuropoda melanoleuca (assembly GCF_002007445.2). Lineage (NCBI taxonomy): Eukaryota > Metazoa > Chordata > Mammalia > Carnivora > Ursidae > Ailuropoda > Ailuropoda melanoleuca. The sequence continues at coordinate 29,984,783 of NC_048222.1, read as the reverse complement.
CGGGAGCCTGGGTGGCAGGCGATGAGGGAAGGGGCAGCCTGAGGGCACCCAGTGGGACACACGACACTCTCACGCACCTCCCTGCACAGATCTGGGGGGCCTGCCTCCTGGGAGAGGAGCTGCCACACCACAGCTCAGTAACAATGATGGGCTCAGTGAGGCCGGCACACATATCCACCTCTCGCCAGACTCCGGGGCAAGTCCAGCCCCCACCCTCCGCCGGATCTGTGTCTGTGGAGGCCCTGACTCAGCCCGCCTGGGCCCCCGCTGGCTCACAGGATATTTACTAGGCAGTCTCTGCTTCGGGAATATTGTTGGTTTCCATGGGGCCCTGCCTCTATCTTCCCCCACATTAGAAACATTTTTTTTTTTCTGAGTAGAAAAATTATACAAGTTTATTGAAGTACATTTTAAAAATAAAGCACAAAGCAAAATGTGAAAGCCATCTACAGATCCATCACCTCACGGGAAAAAAAAAGGGGGTACCAATCTGGTATTTTTTCTAAGAGAGTATTTCTTAAAGGGTAGGACTGGAATCAGTTCTATCAGTTTGATGTGTTTTTCTAAGCTTTTATTTTAAAAACTTTAAGCAAAGTTGGGATCATAGTATATACATTGTTCTCTTAACTGTTTTTTTCCCCGTGTTCTCCCGTATTGCACGCACACCTTTGCCTGTGACATTTAGCCGTCTCTTATGACTAGCTGTAGTGACTGCCCTCACTTGGGTCCACGGGCACCCCAGGACTTAATCCACCAGCGGACACTGTGGCTTCCTCCACTGCAAGCAGGCTTTTGCAGTTCCTAGGGCACGTACCCGCCCCCAGCGATGGGCCACCCCAGGCCCGGTCGCCTGGGGCGCAGGTGGCCTCACACAGAACAGGGCCCTGGTCTGAGCCAGGAGCACCCTTCTGAGGCTGGGGTTGTGCTAACCACCTGTGGATCCTCGCAGGTGGGCCAGGAGAGGGTGAGCGGCGAGAAGACCCAGGCAGTCTGGGGCGTGAGGGGCCCGCCCAGGAGGTGCAGGAAGGACCTTTGGGCGGTGGGCAGAGTGAATACAAGGGGCAGGGCTCTGTGGCTCACCACTGTGGCCCCACATGTGAATAATGATGGAAAACAGAAGCCATGCTCCTTGAAGTGTGCATGCGTTCACTCACCTGGGGGGCTGAGGGCTTTCTGTGTGCCAGCTACCACACGCAAGGCAGCTGCCGTGGAAAGGAATAAGAACCTGTTCAAATGAGAACTGAGTTCAAATTCCGATTTTGCTGTTCAAGGTTCTTACAAAGTTAGAAACTTGTAAATAGGAATAAGCCCCCACCCCCGCTTCACAGGTTAAATAAGGACTATCCCGGTGGCGCTGAGCAGGAACCAGGTGCTCGAGGAGTCTTCTTGTTCGCCGCTGTCTGGCCCAGCCAACGGTGCCTACCCTGGAGCCGTGTCACAGAACTCCCCGAACTGACACGTTCCCCCAGCTCGGGCCCCTGAGCCACAAGAGTGACTCAGTCCTGCCCCGCACCCCCTACCCCACTGCAGCATAGACCTGTCCTCACCCGGAGAGACAGAACTAGCTTGTGACCAATCCAACCAGTTCCACAGAGGAGGAGAAGCACAAATGTCACCAGCTCTGTTTCTGAAGCCAGAGGCCCTCTCCACCTGTCACTCTCAGAAGGGCTCCCAAGGATGGGTGCAACAGCACCAGCGTCGGCACTCGCCTCCCAGTTTCACGGAAACAACACCCCTTTGTGACCCTCACTCTCCCAATCAGGTTCTTGGCATTCTCTCTGTACCAAGCCCAGCATCCTTCCCTCCATCTGCTGCCTATCATTCCTGAACATCTGCCTTTCCAAGGCCTTATCTGAGGCCAAGGTGCTGTATTCACCCCCAAAATCAGCAGTGGAAGTTAGCTAGGCCCAAGGCAGTCTGGACTCAAAGGGTTCAATTCCAAGACCACCCAAAGCAAGCTTGACACTATGGACCTGAGGACAGAGCCAATGTGCGTCCGGCAGAGAACGGCCACCGCCTGCCCTCCACTGCGGGGAACATGCCACCTTGCCACCTTACATTCGTGTCATCACGGCCGGTCTCAGTGGCTGTTATGTGTCACAACAGGGAACGGTGTGTCTCCCGTAAAGTAAGCGGTCCAATGAAATGCCATGGGACAGGGGATAAACTGGGGGGCACCAAATCTTACGGGGGTGGGGATGGAGGAGAACCCACATCTCCTGACTCCCAGTATGGTTGTCTCTGCAAGTAAGTAGAGCCTCAACTTTGCCCTTGAGCCTTTCTTCCGCCAATTGACTTAACTGTGGCCTCAGCAGGCTGCTGACCTGCACTGAGAATCCTGTGGTGGTCACGGGAGCTGCACAGCCAGAAGGCTTCAGTGGGGCCCCCAGCCAGTGCCAAGAGCTTACTGGGATCTGATTCCCACTGGCTTCTTTTTTCAGCCTTATGTAGAGTGGCCCCAACACGCAGTGGGTAGATGGAACGTCTGCCTGACCCAGACTGGCACCTGCAAAGATGCCAGACAGCATGCCAGGGCCCTTCTCCGAGGCGACGCACTGAGTACGAGGCCCAGACATAGCACGTTCCTGGAAAAGGGGGTGTGGAGACGAGAGTGGGAGGTAGGAGCATGACTCTGGGCCCAGGAGACCTGCTTCTAGTCAAAGCTCGCTTGAGGAGCAACCTTGGGCAAATGACTTAATCCAAGAGTCCTCACTGTGGAGTCCATGGACCCCAGGAGTCCACTGATGGGCTCCAGTGATGCCTGTTAACACCTGAATTTTAACTGACACTTGCTGTATGAGGAGGTCTGTGCCTCTGACAGAGACGCCCGCCCTGTGGGCTTCACTCTGCACATGTGCACTGGTGGGCGCTGGACTACGTGAACATGCAGACATTTGAGTCTCCGGCACAGAACCCGTTACTGCTCATAATCAGAAGCCACAGAACAGTCCGCCTTAGAGTGCGCTCAGTTAGTTTCACGGACATGAAGATAGGTGCCTGTTTCTTTCACTGTCAAGGGGACTGGAGAAGGCCAGAGCAGTACCAGCGGAAACCACAGTGGGACTCCAGCTGCTATCACACTGACCCTGAAGAACTCCACAGGGTCTGGCAGACAGAAAGGAAGAGGGAGAGCAAGAGAGCTCATGGCCTGGAAAGAGGCCCAGAGTGAGCCTGCCTTGTCTCAAGGTGAAAGGGCGCAGCAGAGACGAGGAAGCATCTGGTGGTGCATCCACCCTTGGGACCCCGAGAGGAGTAAGGTGACCAGAGAAATGAGTCGGCCCAGGAAGCAGGATCCACGCTGTCTGAATGTATTCCTTTCAAAGCCCAGCTCCCAGCTCCATGGACCCTCTGATGTCCCTAGTTGAGGAAACTCTCCCTATCAGGCCCTGCTTTGCACTGGGGCACAGAAAATTCTGACAGAGCAGCCAGCAGTTAGTGCGCTCTGTGGGGAGAAAAGGGGGCTAGGGCAGCTGGAGAAGAAGTCAAGGCAGGGAGGAGGCATCTAGACAGCAGTGCTGCAGCAGGCCCAGGCCAAAAGAGGCCCTTGAATCCTGAGAGGGAAGAAGGCAAAGGGAGGGAGCACAGGAAGTCAGGGTAGGAACCCAAGGGCATGGCCTCCCTGTGCACAGAATGCCGCTTCCCAGGCTGAAGAGTGAGAAGCTAATCCTGAGACAGAGCAGGGAGAGAAGCTCCGGGGTCTGGGGACCTGGCTGGAAACTTCACAGAGGCCAATAAAGAATGACCTCCTCCCCGAGCCTGTGCCTTTCAGCTCTCTTGGGGCTCGCTCCTCTTCACCTGTCATCCCTCCCCAACACACGGGAACAAGCTGGCATGGTCTCAGAAACAGACAGGAAAACAGTAGGAGCCTATCTGCACGTGGCAGAAGCCTGTGGAGAAATAAATTGACAGGAGGAGCAAGAGGCTTCCGTGACAATGCTGGCTGTAAGGGGCGACAGGCTCGTGGCTCAGCGTGCTTCTAACCTATCTTGAGCTGGCTGCCAGACTCATTTCCCTAATCCACTTGTCTGTCTGCCCAGCATAGCCCCCACCATGTGCCTGCTTTCCACGTGCCCTGTCATCTAAGGTGCACCCCGACTAAAGGGGCTCTCTGCCTGATAAGGACCACAACCAGAGGGCCCTCCATAACGTGGCCGTCAAGGCTGCTCACAGTCAAGCCCAGCCCACCTCTCCTGCCTGGTCAAGGCCCTGCCCCTCACTATACTGACCTCTCTACTCCCTGCATACTGCTCAGGCCCCACACTCGCCCCTCCTCTGTGTGTGGGCTCTCCAAATCCCAGAGCCCCGGCAAACCCAAGTGCAACCCAGAAGTTCAAAGTTGCACAGACCCTGCCACTTACTGGCAGTGCCTCCGCCCTCTGGGTCTCACAGCCCCATCTGAGACTCGACCAACAATACACCCAGGGCCACGAGCCAGCTCCGCGCCCAGGACGCTCCACACTCGGGAAGGTGGGTTCTCCTCCCCTGTGCTCCTGCAGCACCTACACGCCTCACCACAGCACTTAACACTTGGCTGCTCTGTTGTTTTTATTGCTTTATGTGCCTGTTTTCCCAGCTGGACCATCAAGCTCCTTCAGACACACGTATTATTTGCAGGAAATGCAGAAAACCTATTACATTCCAAAAAAGACAATAAGCCACCTACAGTCCTCCTCAGATAACCACCAGAAACATTTTCACTGATCCCCTTGCACCTCTTGTGCAGAGGTTTTCTTTTTTGAAAACTAAGATCACGTCGCATATAGATTTTTGCGTCCACTCAACACTCCAAGGTGAGCATTTCTCTACATCAGACATTCTTCAAAAACATTTTTTAAACACCCACCAAACACTGCAGCACGTGGAGCACCATCACTGACTCAACTGCCAGCCCATGAAGGGAGGTCAGTCTCAGTCCCCAGACACGGAGACCTGCACCAGGACACAGGGAGCTACCAACTCACTGACCGCCAATGACCTTCCCGCGGTGTTGATCAAATGCATCTCCTCCCTTCTCCTAAGAAACCCCATTTCCCGTGGACAAGACTCGGGGTGAAAAACGGAACCGGCTGTGATGTGTGAGCCAGTGTGGTGGGCTGGCCGGCAGAGGCAGAGCCAGACTCCTGGGCCCTGTCTCCCAGGGCCTGGTGTCGGCCGGATCAGCCTAGGGAACACCCAGCAGCCCCCACTGCCCTGGCTCTGACTCCTCCAAATCAAAGGTGCTTTCTGCCAACAGTCAAGAGAGTGTGGGGGTGCCTGGGTGGCTCAGTTGGTTAGGTGTCTGCCTTCAGCTCGGGTCGTGATTCCGGGGTCCTGGGATTGAGTTCCACATCGAGGGCTCCCTGATCGGCGGAGGAGTCTGTTCCTCCCTCTCCCTCCCCCACCCCACGCTTTCTCTCACTCGCTCGCTCTCTCAAATAAATACATAAAACCTTAAAAAAAAAAAGAGAGTGTGAATAAAGTTCAAGGAGCAATGCTGGTCCAGCTTAGTCATCCCATCACAGGAGCAACAGCCCAGAGTATGAGGATGTTGGACCTAGACAAGACCCAGGAGGGCATGACAGGAAGTCTTCAATTTTCTCAGGGGCGTAAGTGTGTTCTCTGTGGCCCAAAAGGTCAACCTGGCCCCAAGGGATAGAAACCACAAGGAAACAGATTTTGACTCGCAAACAATGAGCGGCTACTACTGTGTAAGGTGGTGAGTCCCCCGTCACTGGGAAGCATCAGGGCCAAGATGATCTGGAAGGGCTTCAGGCACAGCTGACAGACCACACGATGGTCAAGTCCTTCCCACCCTGACAGGGAGCTGTAGGACCCTGTCACAGGGGAGGCTACGGCAGCGCCTTGTCTGTGAAACACTCTTCGTGTCCGTATGTTCTTACTACAACTAGAGCCTGGCTCCCTGGCAGCTACTTGCACGTCTTGTAGAAGAGTCTCCCGGGCATTTCAGAACCAAGAAAAACATTTGCAACCTACTGAAAACCCAACCACATGGACATATACCATAGCTAACACGACAGAAATTAGACCATATGCACTGAGAGAATGTTTCTAAATAAAAATGCCCCCCTTCTTACGTGTTTTTTCCTTTTTTCTGGTTGCTAAAACAATTAGCCTTACAGTCCATCTGGCTATTTACATGCAATTACCCAGGATGCTTTGCATGGCTACTCAGGCCACTCTAGGTATCAGAAGTAACATGCTCAACTGAGGTGTAATCAGCATTCCTTCCTGTACAGACCCCGCCTGCCAGCGCCCCGACGGAAATGACAAAGCGGTGATGAGGAACAGCTTGTACCCAGGGCAACAGGAGGGGCCTAGAAGGGTCCTGGAAAGACTGAGCTGCCGGCCTCCCTCAATGAGTATCCTTCCCCAAAAGAAAGAGACACATTCTAATAGAGGCCCTGCATCCTGTGTGGACATTTGGCTCAGGCCCAGATTTACCAAGAAGCCCGCCTAGCTACTTTCTGGGCATGAGCACGGGGAGGGGCAGGGAAGCAGTTTTAAAGGAGTCTTGATGTTCAGGTTTTGGGAACCTTACCATTTCCATAATTAGCAGAAGGAGGGGTGAGAAGTCAGAGAAATCAAGAGCTTAGCCTCTAAAATACTGAAGCACAGGGACGGGGACACTGTGAAGTCCACAGCCCCCCCCAATACCCCCGCCTGTCTGACAGCTGGTCTGGTGAAGGGGGTGTGCTGGGAGAGGGAGAGTCCCTCAGCACTCAGCACCAGGGGCCAACTGCCCCAGCTCACTGGCTGAACCACCACCTCTATCCTGGGTTTGTTGGCCTTCCCCCAGGACCGTGGGGAGTCAGGGATTAGGTTTTTAAGAACCATACATATACCAAGTTTAACTTTAAAAAAAAATACTATTTAAAAACCTAAGATTTTCAAAAGCTGAAAAATAATTGGCCCTAAGCTGGTTTTGGAAGGGTGGTTTGCTACAGACTTTACTGTCTGTCCTGGAGAGGGAGATGGCGCAGGTGAGGCGAGCCTGTCCTGGTGCGGGTTCCTCCCAGCAGCTCCAGGCTTGCACCCTGGGCAAGCTGCTATTCGGGAAGCACCAATGTGAGCCCATCAGTGGGAAACCCACAGGGGGACCCACACTGGAGCCAGGAGCTTCGGGCTGACTGATCCCGACGCCTTTATTTTCCCGCCTCCTGGAGGGCTTCCAGGAGAGGGGTGCTCATGGGCACCCGCCTGAGCTACTTTCTGGACTGACAGAAAGGAGCACTGGCTCCTAAGCCAGTGTCCCAGCCAGGCCTGGACTCCACAGGCAGCCTGAGGAAAAACACCTAGATTTTTCTTTTTCTTTCACCCCTTGCGTTGTGTAAGAAGACAGTACAAAATGATATCTCAGAAAAACAATGGATCCTTCAAAGCACCAATTCAGCCTCTCCTCTGGGCCATTCCTGAGGTTAGGATTCCCTGAGGCTGCAGGGCCACATTCCCCACACCCGATGCTTGGCCTGGGCTGGGCAGGGAACAGAGGCCTTTTTGCTAGACAAGGCTCCTTGCTTCAGTGACTACCCACTTGACAGCAGCATTCTGGGGAATAAAGCAAACTTCTGGTATCCAACAGAGATGGGACAGGGAGTCACCACAGGGAACCTGGGTGTCCCGTTCACCAAAACTCCCAGCGTCTGACCCGCAACAAGACGGCCTTGAGGCCACAGCGCACAACACATGGTCTGAAGCCTGCGAGGGGGGCCAGCGAGGGGCAAAGGTCTGCAGTCAGGGACCCGACCTCTCAGGACGCTGACTTGCAAAGAGCTCTCCTGACAGAACTCTTTCGGGGAACAGAGATGAAGGGAACAAAGTTTCGAAAGAAGGCACACGACAATCAGCTGATTTACTGGATGTCGAAGTCACTTCATTCAGCGTTTCACTGGGATACAGGTCTACGTACTGTTTCACACTCCAACAGGGGCCACGGGACATCAGAGAAGCCTGGTTCCGTGGGGCTGCACCCCACCCCTGAGGAGGCCTCCGGGCACTTACCAGGAAGCGGACATCGTCAAAGCCATTCAGAAGCAACTTGCTCTCATACTGCTGCAGCCCCACCGCCTCCAGCCACTCCCCGACGCTCTGCTCCAGCGTCCGCGAACCTGACGAGAGAGGAATCGGCAGACGCTTGAAAAGGGAAAAACCATTAAGGCGGTAGCAGCGGCACTCAGAGGAAGACAGATGGCACTGCCACATCATAGTCATTACCATAAAGCAGCCAGACTATGTACAAGAGACCAGAGAGCAGAGGACCCGCAGCTCCTCTTCCGGGTGCAGGCCAAGGGCAGGACGGCCCGGGCTGCACACACACCCACCCCCTCAGTCTGAGCTGCTCCAGGGCCGCAGTGGCACATGCACGGTCGCCGCCCACAGGTCGGGGGGAACTCCTCGTCAGCGTTCCCACTGAGGTATTTCAGGACGTCTGTTCCCACGGGCACTAGAGGGTCTGGGGGGCTCCTCTCATCCATGCAACTTCTGGAGCCCCCGTGGGGCCGTGGGCGAGGGGCAAGTCCTGTGACCTTGCAGCACACACTGGTCAGGAGAGAGCACGCCTCTTCATGCAGCTGAGGGGAACAGGCACACAGCGAGGGCTCCGGGAGGGAAGCAGCGGCGGCTGTTCACGGGGGGGCCCAGCGCATGCAACGCAAGCAGCACAGAACCCGGCAGGGGCAGAAAAGAGACTTTTACTTGTTTTCCCCCAGCAGTCCCGGAATAAGCAAACCATGGCCACCGGCCCTTTGTGCTCAGAGGCTCAAGGCAGAGGGGCCGAGAGTGTGACGCGCGGCCCTGGCCCGGGGATCGGGCTCAGGTGTGGCTCGGCTGTGACGGTGACATCGCACTCCTTCGGGCTGCGCGGCCGGCAGGGCCAGGAGCCCAGTCCACAGCTAGACTCCGGCTGCTGGTGAGCGGGGCGTCTCCCGTGCCAGGGCGCTGTCTGAAGGGCTGCCTTCCGGGGCCGGGCTCTCTTGCCGGGGCTGGGCATTCATTTTCCTCTTCTGATAGTGGCTGTTCCTGTGACTCGCCTGCCTGCTCAGGTGGAAAGCAGGCAGGCAGATCCGGTTCTTGGCTAAAGAAGACAAAACCCAGCCCGATGAAAGAAAGGGGAAAAGGAAGCGGTCCTCTGTCAGCTGAGCTGTGGCGGCTTAAGTCTATTCACGTTCCGCGCTGTTCTCTCTTTGGCTGAGTGATAAAGACAGCAACTGTCTTCCCAGGGTCTCCGGATCTTGACGTTCTTCTCGGAGGGCAAGTGGGGAAGGGCCGACATGTATCTGCTCTGCTCCTCACGCCGGACAGGGGCGTGGGGTGGGGTGGGGAGGAACAGAGTTCAGCCCTCCCTGCAGACCTGAGCTGAGCACCTAGCCCCCACCTACTTCTCTGGTTTTCTTTGGGCAAGAACAGATAAAAGAAGGAAAAAAGGAGGAAGGGAGGAAAAAGAAGAACCAACTACGAGAACATCACCTCCAGAGAACTCTTGACACGGTGAAAGTCATTCTGTTGTTCCCGGCACTTTCTGCCCTTCAAGGAAGGCCAAGGCCACCTGGCTGGGTTATCTAGGAGCCCCTGGTGACCCACTGTCCTGGGCTCTCCCTCTTCTGTCCTCTGCAGAAGAGCTGGTGGTCAGGGACCCGGCAGCCTCCTGATGCACGCTGCAGCAGCACTCCGAGACGCTGGGTCCCTGCCCTTGAGTGGGGCTGTCTGCTCCAGGGAGCCTAGGCGGCGGGCTCTTGTGTGCCCACGAAGTCAAGTGTCCCCGACTGCTGATTCATTCCTGCTTGTAATCCCCCAGCCGGGCAGCTGTGGTCCTGCCTGCTCCCGGTGGATGTGTGCGCTCGCAGAACCGCAGCAGAGTGCTTTGTCTGGAGGCTCCTGGGCTCCACGCTGCCTGCTGCCGGCCCCACAGCCCTCACTCGCTCTCATCATGTCTGGCCCTCCCCCTCTCCCCTCCCCACCCTCCTCCCTTCCACGCTCAGGAAAATACATCAGGGATCGGACATCGGAGCAGAAGCTGCTGCTGCTGCTGCTGCTGCCGCCGCCAAGGGAGAAGGACACAGCAGCACAAGCACCAGAACAAAATGACAGGCCCCCTGGCACCTCGTGTCAGCCGACACACATGCGTATGAAAGGCGGAGATGGGGAGACTCTACCTGCAGCTCAAGGGCTGGAAACAGCTTATCGGGGACAGAGAAGGCACATTCCTACAGTTTGGGCCAATAGTTTCTAGGACAGCCAGAGAAGGGGACAGAGGAATGACACGGCCCAGGGCACAGCCTACAGGTGAAGTGACCCCCATGCCCACCATGTAAGAAAGATTGTGCCTCCCTGCCAAGAGGATAAGCCATGGGCATCACAAAAACAGGCGACGAAATAAAGACGTTACACCTAATATTCCTCAGGTGAGCGAGCATACTCAACAGCTTGGAAAGAGACTTCTCTCGGGGCCCGTCGGAGCCCAGGGGAGAAGCACCAGGCCCAGAGCAGGCTCCTCACCATCCAGAGGAGGGCATGGGAGGGGAGGCACCAAGGAAAAGGCCCGAACCCCAAGTACAGCTGTGAAGACAGAAAAGGTAACATGTAGAAACAAAGACCCAGGGACCACATGTCACCCTCTAAACATGCTGGGGGACGTCTTCAGCTCAACAGGCTGTAGATGGCCCTGGTGAAGAAGGGGGCTGTGTGTGCAGGGAGATCAGGCCCTGGAAGGAGCCTGCAGTGAACAGCTACTCAACAGCTCAAATGGCTGGCTTTTGCAAAAGCAAGCGATCTCTTCTGCCACTTGACACATAGGCCTTTGTTGAAAGCAGCGAGAGGGGCCCAGGCCAGTGGGAAGTCTTCCCCTCCTGGGACTCCTGAGTGGAATGAGTTGTGAAACCTGTCTGCTGGGGATTCGGGTAACTAGCTCCAGTGCTGGAAGCTCAGGTTCCCAAGGCCCAAGACAAGAGTAAGACTCTAGTTCCACGCACAGTCTCGCCCTTCAGCGCACGATCCTCTGTGAGGCCAGTCACACCGAGCAATCCCGTGCTTAGCGAATGGCTGCCTGCTGGACGGCCTGCTCCTCCTCCTCCCAGGCTGGCAACCCCGGAGCCCAAGCCTCTTCTCCCAGATCCAGAAACCTAAGGACCACCTGGACCCTGCAACTGACTATTCAAAATAAACAAGAATTCTGCTCTGGTCTGAGCTGAAAGCTGGTGCTCCCTGAGGTCCTGGGGAAAGCCCCCTCCTGATCCACTGGGTAGGAGACAGAGTTCACGGGCAGAGCGGGAGTCGACTCTCTCCCTGCTTCCTAGCCTGGCAGCAGTCCAGACACAGCGGCGGTGGTTCTGCAGCACGGGTGGACGCCCCTCTGTTCAGGTGGCCGTTCCCGGGTGCCCGCCCTGGCCTCTCCTATGCTGCCGGACAGAGGGTGGCTCAACTCAGCGGTGCTGAGACAAACTGCACGCTGGGACCCAATGATGTAGGGAGTAGCCGGACCCCCTCTCACCACTCCTGGGGGTTTGTGGGGGTCAGAACTGGTGGGTAGGACCTGCAGGGCACGGAAAGAGCTCAGTGTCACCACCCCCGAGGAGAAGGGCTCTTCCAGAAATGGGTTTTCCAGAGCTGCTGCCACATCTCCTGATTTATCCCAGTTGAGAGGTAATGGCGTGCTCTGACCCAAACTCTCAAGCACAGGTGCTCCTTGGACATAGAGGGGTGCAGGGAAACAGCAGCTTCAACTGAACTATCGATCCCGTTCCTGACTGTCTCCAAAGCACAGTTCTGAAAACTGGCAACGGTGTTTGTCTCAGTATTGAATGTCTATTCTCAACACACACTTGACTCCTGAAAAAGCCCGCACACTACAACAGAGTGTGGGATTGTCTGCCTGAGCGTGGAGCCTGCACCTGGAAACAGAGCCACAAATTGTTAGCCACAAGAGCCACCTCTGCAGACCCCAGCATTATCCAAGACTGACAGAGACAGACCAAAGCAGGCTGGGCCCTCTCTACTAGGAGCCAGGGAAACAGGGCGGAGCCAGGGAAACAAGGCTGCTGGAGGGAGGAGGCTCCAGGAACCCAGCTAGAAAAATGGTGGAGGGAGACAAGCCAGGGGAGCAGATGCCCCTCTTCTCTAGGTTTTTCAACACGACTAAGGAATTATTTCCTGGACAAAAGATGAGCAGAGCTACCATTTACCTCTTTTGCTCAAGTTATTGTATCTACGACTCATTCCCAACAAACCTGTGAGGTAGGTACTATTACTCAAATGTCGTAGACAGGGAACTGTGGGCTCAGAGAGATTACGTGACTCGCCCAAGACCTGTATGTATCCAGAAGGAGAATTTGAACCCAGGGTTGAGGCCCCAGAGCCCATGCTCTCCCCACAAGCACCATGGCCTCAGCAGCTCCTTTCTCCCTGAGGTGCACACTTGTCCCCACCCATCAGACTTCCTGCCAGGGCCAGAGGAATGAGAGGTGTCGGCTGGGCTAGAAGACCAATCCTGGATGGAACCTCCTGAGTGAGCAGGTAATCCCATCCCTTTAGTTAGAGAGGCATTTCTCAATGACGGGGAGAGGCCAGGCCCCACCAAACTGCTCTCAGCCTGGGAGTTCTGGTGGCAGGGGGTCTGCAGATGCTTGGGGGAAGGGGTGTGAGACTTGCTCTAGCGAGGAGGTACCTTTAGAAATGTCACCTGAGGAAAGTAACACAACCACAATTCTATCATCAAGGAAAACAGCTCAGATATGGTCTCTCTAGGTGCCTGCTTCAAACAAAGGAAATTGAGGACAACCTCACCTAGGGCTTTGAAAAGAAAAGCATGCCCAGAGTAGTGGTGGTCTGGAGTAAAAATGATGAGTGACTAGGTAAACGAAGAATGCGGGAAAAGACAAGGAGCAGCAGCAAAGCCACCCCCTCCAGGTGATGCAGGCAAACAGTCTGGCCCCGCTGATCTGACCCAACGCTCTGCCACTGGCATGGAGTAGGCAAACCAGAGCCATTTTCTCACGACAGGTTGGCCCCAGAGCTGTCTGGGAAGCTGGAGAGACCAATGCTGAGGTGCACTCCAATTTAAGCCAATCAGAGAAAGCCTCCATTTACAGACATAATTATGGATAAGCAACAATCATTAACTTAAAAAAAAACAACAACAAAGAAACAAAAAAACAACGAAACCTTCCTACCTAATAAGCGGGCCTGAAATGCAATTTCCCCTTCAATGCGTAAAAAGCGTCACGACTCTAAAATAACAGCTTGGTAAGCCATATAGATACATGAGGTTCTGAACTGCAGGAGCGTGGTGTGGGCTGACGCTGACCTCCCTCACCCACCAAATGTCTGTCTTCTGGGCCAGAGGAAAAAACCTGAGCCAGAAAGGAGCCAAAGGTCTGTGTTCCACGGGGAAAATGGCTGCTTGGTACGATACCTGAGATCTTCTGCTGTTCCTGAGAAAAGTCAATCCCTTCGCCAATAGAGCTCATGATTTTCTCAATCTGAAACGGAAGAAAGAGGAACAAAAAGGACAGGCTGTCAGGCTCAGGTTAAACATTGCCAGCTCACCATCAGCGCCTGGGGCGGGGTGCCAGGGTGGGGGAGGCCCTCCAGGTCTCTCCCAGATAATTCCAAGGTCCAGCACCAACCTGCAACGGATCAGAACTCTGCCGCTCAGATCAAGAAAGGCCCTTCTGTGACCACAGTGACCACAGCCCCGGCTTCGGGGAAAGGAAGTGGGAAACCACCTGTGCTCAGCTGCTGGAAATGCCGGCGAATCTTCCTTCCGAGGCATTTACTATCATTCCCTGCAGCAGTTCCGCCAGCTCAGCAGAGACGGGGGCACAGGGGGCAACAGCAGGCCAGACCTGGCACATTTCACTGCTCACGCCAGAATTTAATTTCCATGAGAGCAGAGACTTGCCGACTTGGTTCCATATGACTCCCGAAGTGCCTAGAGCAGTGCCCGGCAAATCCTAAGCATTCAACAGATAACTGATATTGCCTGACTGCCAGCTCTGAGGTCTGAGAACAATTTCCAGAGCTGAGACAAGCAGAGAACCCGAACATGGGAGCTTCTTAGAAGTCAAAGTGAGGCAGGCATGTAACTCTGATCAGAGGATCTTTTGCTCCCCGAAGATACAGACACGTATCCTTCCTCTGGATCATAGCAGAGCGAGCTGGTCTTGAAGCATCCAATGTCTCCAGCATTGCCCCCTGTACGGACCACCTGTTCCAGCCATCTGGCTTTGGTCACCCTGAGCCAGATCCAAGCCCCCCACTCTAGGAAACCTGGGCAGGGCAGGACAGTAAGGAGGAGGCCACCTTCTCTTTTTCTCCTCCTCCTCTTTTGGGTTGCTGTGATAATGAGCTCACTCACGGCTCTTTTTCCAAAAAAAAAAAAAAAAGAGAGAACCTTTTGTACCACAGCTTGGATGCTTTTTCCTCTAAGTGCAAGTAAGGAGCCTGGGTCTGACAATCAAAAATGAAAACAAAAACAAAAAAATCCCAACAACTTCCCAGCCAGTTTCCAGCTGGCAGACAAAGACGGCACATTTGACCCCCAGCAGAAGAACACATCTTTCCCTTTGCAGTGGGGAGCTGTGGCTATTTTCCTCCGGCCACAGAAATGCCTGCGGCCTCCAGCAGTCACCTGATTGCCTGTTAACACACACTGTGAACTCCATCTCTGAGCTCAGCAAAGGCCAAGAGAAACACAACACAGCTGACCCGTGGAGCAAGAAGTGTGCCTCTGCTTACTGGCCCTAGGGCGCAAAGGCCGGTGTAGAAGTGGGCAACACTACAGCAGGTCTGCCCTGCCCCCTTGAAGAAAACGCCTTCCTCCTTCCCTTCCTAGCGCATCACTTTCTTTGGCCTTCCCCCCGCTCCCCACCACGCTGCCCCATGCCAAGAGCTGCCTCCTTCAACAGGCAGCCTGGAGCGTGCGCACCCACGAGGATAGGCAAGCACTTCCACCCTTTCCCAGCCTCACTGTGAAATCGACAAACATGGGAATGGGTCTTGCCTCCTAAAAAGGGCTGTTGTGTGGATTCAAAGTAGTCTGCACATCAAGCATCCGGCCTAAGACCTGGCTCACAGCAGATGCCCAGTCAAAGGCTCGTGTGCTTTCCAATTCCCCTCCATTTTCCTCAGAGCTCCAACCAGTAAAACCTTGTTATTTTTAATGTTAAAAAATATTTTTACTTGTATTTTGTGACAAGTCCTACATCTCCATGATTCAAGGTTCAAAAGGTACAAAGGTTATTCAGAGGAAAATCCCCCTTTCCCTGTCTCCCAGCTGTCTACCTCTCCTTTCTGCAGGCAACCAGTATAACCAGTTTCTCAAGTATGCTTCTAGATGTGTGTGCAGTCCCATGTGAGCAAACATACGAAGATATTCTACCCCCATACTGATACAGGCAGTCTATATATGCCGTGCTGCATCTTGCTTTCTCTATTTAATTATACATCTTGGAGTTTTCCACAGGTCATAAGAATGTTCTTTTTTTTTTTTTTTAAATGGATGAGGTATGTCATCCAGTGTGTGGCTATTTATTTAACCAGTTCCTTGGTGGGCACAGGGGTAGTTTCCAATTTTTTCACATTCTTAATAGCTCCATAACAAACACTGTTCCACAGACATGTTTGTACACATGTATAAGCATATCTGTAGGATAAATCCTAGTTCTCTCTTGACAGTTCTTCCAGGCTCAAAATCTTGAGTCGCAGCAGGGACCCCACAGGTCATATTATCCCAACTCCAACCCCATGTCCGATTTTGCTAAAGGTCTTCCAGAGATGGGGCACTTGCTAACTCTCCCCATCATTTCGCCCTATTTGCAGAAAGCACCAATTTATAACATCTGTCTTTTTACACATTCGAACATTTTTTATCCGATTTCAACCCACTGGTCTGGTTATTCCCCTAGAGCACCTCCCATTCCTCAGGAAAGGCTTAGGGATATTTGCAGACAGCTCTTCCCTTCCAGGCCAAGCTGCTCCCCCACCCCACTGTGGCGCTGAATGACACGTCAGTGCACAGGTCCGAAAGCCTGGATTACTCGGTCAGATCACAGAAGCCTCCAAGCTGGGCAAAGAGCAGGCACTTCTTAGCTATCTGTTGATGTGCTTTCCTTGTCCTTTTCTATATTTACAGGAGAAAAATAGGGTGCTCAGGGGCACCTGGGTGGCTCAGTTGGGGTCAACTCTTAATTTTGCCTCAGGTCAGGATCTCAAGGTCCTGAGATAGCCCTCCCCCCCAATCGGGCTCTGTGGTCAGCAGGGAGTCCGCTTGAGATTCCCTCTCCCTCTGTCCCTCCCCCCGCTCGTGCTCTCTCTCAAATAAATAAATAAATCTAAAAAAAAAAAAAAAGTAGGGCTCAAAGTGAGAAAACTTTTTTTCTAAATGGGGGGGGTTGTTATCCCTGGAATGTTTCCACCAGGCTACGGTTCCGTCTTTCAGGACAAAGAGGGTGTATGTGGGAGAATCACCACTGTAAGAACCATGAGGGTTGGAAGAAAGTGTGTTTTACCTGCCGTTTTATCCCCTGGGCCTGGTTCTTATTAAACAGGCGACCTACTGAATGAATGAAAGGAAGTGGGGTGGGGCTGGTTTCCATTTACTTAGGGCCAGTAGTGGAAAGGCTGTTTTCCTAAGGCCATGCGGCGGGGCGGGGTGGGGGTGGGGGGGCTGAAATGGAGGATGACCCCAAGGTAGCCTTTCATATAAAGTCAAGTCACCTACAGTACATGTTTCATTGTCCTCATCATCACCTGACACCCAAAGCCCCAGGGGACCTAACCAATCAACATCTCCTGGCCCAATTCACGATATTTTGCCAAAGGGCCTTTTGAAATCACAGTGAACAGAGCAGAACACCCCGCTGGTTCTTTGCTCTGCTCCTTCCTTCCTGCCTGCCCCAGGAGTCACCCTCACACCAACTACAAAGGGCCAGGAGCAGCCCACGTTTCCACAGCTCACCCTCTGGCGGGGTACACAAGGACACTCACAACTGTCTCATGGAAACCATACACTATGCTTTGCTGTCCTGTGAACTGCGGTAGCTAAGTCAAGCTGAGAAGATTCTAGTTTATAGAGGAACTAGGAGTACCTAGCGGTTTACTGAGAGCTTACAACCCAGCACCCCTCCTGCCTTGGTGGAGACACAGGGCTAGAAGGAAAGTGGCAGTGAGGAGGTCCTACGCGGGCAGAGACTGGCAGGTGCCCGACCTGACACCGTAAGCACTGATCGCACACTGCAGGGGTGATCCCACCCAGACCTTCAGCTTGGGCTGGGGA
Source organism: Ailuropoda melanoleuca (assembly GCF_002007445.2). NCBI lineage: Eukaryota > Metazoa > Chordata > Mammalia > Carnivora > Ursidae > Ailuropoda > Ailuropoda melanoleuca. Next base: position 29,967,517 of record NC_048222.1, on the reverse strand, counting down.
GACAGGGAGGAGCTGGACCTCATCTTCGGTCTCTGCCACACCCTCCATGGCCCAGAACCAGCAGAGACAGAATACTGTCATTTCAGTCTAGACAGAGGAGCTGTCGGAGAAAACAGATACCATTCTGATCTATATACTTTGTGTAGTTTCACCATTTAGGCTAGAGATAAAAAACCAATCTGATTAGGCTGTTTTCCCAGAAATATTCTCCTTCCTCAGGGGAGAAAGAGGCAAATGAAACGTCAACGGAAGGGCACAGTTCAACGTTCTCTTTTCTGTTGTGTAGGATCAGTGACATCTGGGCGGGGGACGGACAATGCCCGTACTTTAATCCTGTACTTCACATAAAGCTCTAAAGGGAACTTCTGTTTGTGTTTGGTATAAAGTAAGGCCTGAAATTTATCACCATAATGGATGCACGTATTTTAAAAAATGCTTGGGAATATACCATTTTCAGAATGCATTCAGAGTTATTCTACTTAGACTCTCCCCTTCCACTCCCACCACGGATGTAGAAAACATATTCACCATGTGGCTGAAAACAAGAATAAACACAAACAGTCCAGACACTGCTGCTCAGGTCTGTGGACAGGTGCTTGTTTAGAACACAGCGTGCTCAGAGGCTGGCAGTGGGAGGTGATATTCTGTATACAGATAAAGAGGCCTCCATTCCCTATCGCTATACCCTGGCTTCCAGGAACAAGTCAGATTACACTAGACTTTTCACTAGCTATCGGAAGCGGGGGAGGGAGAAGACAGCTGTTGGGGGCAGAAATACTTCTCTAGGCACAGGGAGTCCACAGGAGAACCACGAGCCTCGGTGCAACTTGGCACCAAGGCCTATGTGAAACCTCCCTTCCGAAAGGGGGTACAAGTTAGAAGTAATGGCTATGTCCAGGGGCTCCCATTTGTAGCCAAATATGGGAAAAGCAGTAATCAGTCTGGTCAACATGCCCGAAAGGTGGGGCCTAATGGGGAGGAGGAAGGCAAAGGGACCACTTTCCTCCTACCTTCTTTTGGGGCAAATGGGAACATGAAGGGAGAGGTTTCTGCAATTCACCAGCCACTAAATTTGGCTCCTGAAGTCAGGCATTCCCTTGCAATCCTCCTTCTACTGTCTGGGGAGCTCTCAGCTCCCTAGGACTCTCCCACCAGTTGGGAGAGCGCCCCTAGGCCTGTACCACCAGGGCTGGAGACTACCTCCTGCTTCTCCTTCTCTGCCCCAATGCTTCATACCTTATTGGCCCAGAAACACACTCTGGTTTGCGCTGTGACTTCCCTGATTCACTGTTTTATGATGTGTCCCAGAGACACTATAGAACCACTACAGGTAAGGACCCTGATTCATACTGTATCTTTGGGATCCCACACGGTGTCATGCACAGACAGTGCTAGACCAGTGGACGTGGCCGGTGACAAGAACAGCTACACTGTGTTAAATGCCCACATCAGGCTAGTCACCTCACTATCACAGTACGAGAGGAAAGGGAGCCAACACTTCTGGACCCCAGTCTGGATTCTCCAACTCCCCTGCCCTCATGTTCGTCTTTCTCCAACCTCCCTGGGTTGCTGGCACAGCCATCTTACTACCCTACGACTACCAGCTGGCCCTTTCCCTCAGCAGTCCTGCAGAGCCTCAACTCACTGCCAAGCAAACATACTATCTCATTTTTCAGGTGAGGGAACTGGAGCTCTACCCCGCGGGCAGACTCCCAGACTCCTCCCCGATGGCACAGTTCCCATTTCCGCGAAGTGCCATGGGTGGCCGAGCCTGCTCCCCGGGGAGCTCAAGCTTCCTGTGCTGGGGTACCAAGTGGCAGACCCCCTCCTCTGGCCAGATGGCCTTGCCTGGGCAGCGCTCCCCATTCCACCCCATTCCCTGAGCCCTAAGCACCTCAGTCTCTCTGGCTGCTGTGCCCGTGCCGTCAGGTGACTGCTGACGTGCAAGTCGCTGGCTCCTCCAGCTGGGCAAGGAGCCCTAAAGACTGCTGACAGCTGCACTCCCAGGCCCAGAAGCCACATAAGAATTCATCACCACCTCTTACTGCCTCTTCTGACTCACAGCCTAAAGGGCTTTGATTCCACATTTGAAAAAGGGTCACTGACCAGGGCCTGGGGTTATTCTTTTCCCTCTCCCCCCGCTCCCTGGCAAATTGCACAAGGCCTTGGGAAAGACAGAGATGGATTGAAGTAAATTATTTGTCCTGATTTTCTAACCTTGTCAACTGCTTTTAGGAGAGGGAGGCAGGAGAGGGTGGGGGAGGAGAGAAGAGGGCAGGGAATAAATAAATGTCTGCCAACAGGCTCAGGGGCTGGCCTTCCGAGGCCGAGGCTGTGGTGGCAGTTCCCTTAACGATGAGTACCTTCTTTTCCCTAGAGCACACTGTTGGTGGGGGGCTTCATTTGTCTCATCACGGGGGGCAGGGGGGCACACAGACTGCTGCTGTGTTTATGGCTGGAACCCCCCCCCCCCCCCCCCCCGCCCCACTTGAATCCCCTGCTCTCTCCCAGGCTGGGAGAGCCACAGAGTGGTTGTTTCAGAAGTGTTTTGTACTTGTGTGGCTGACAGTCTCACGTGAGAGCCGTTGTGCACTCGCCCCAGGCTAGGCTGGCGGAGAGAGGAAAGCCAGAGACACTCCTGCTTCCCCACCACACCTCAGTCCCCAAACCCCCCTCCTCCTTCCTCATTTTTACCTTTCACACACCTCTTGGCTTACTGACTGGGGCTTGACCCCCTGAAGCAGCTCCCATCCCACTTCTCCCAGCTGCCCCAGAGAGGCACACGCTCCAGATGCGGCATCTTGACGGGGAGGAAGACTTTAATGGGCCAACAACCCTTGCCAACGCCCTTCTCACCCTAGAGCAGCCTGCTACCCAGGCAATCTTTAACTCCAAGCCCCAAGAAACTGCTGATAGAAGAAAAAAGTTGGGAGACCTAGATTCCAATTAACTTTATTATTGCTTTCCACATAACTCTGGGTTATGTGCCAAATACTGGCTTTAATAAGTGGGACAAGAATCTGAAAGATTAATGAGGATTATGTATCTGGGTTCTATTCCAATGTACGCAAGCTACTTTCTATCCAGGAGGAGGCTTGTTTGTGGGGAACAGGGAGGAATGAGGAGGAAGCACACACCTCAGAGAGGTTACGGTTCTCTCGCAACTGGCTTCGTGGACCTTCCTTGGTTTTTCTATCACCATCACAACCACCACCACCACCAAGTACCTTCCCTTGCTCCCATTCCTCCACAGTGGCGCACTGGCTGCGCTGTCAGCCTGGTTATCCATTAAACCAGCCCCAAGAAAACACCCTAAATTTTCATTCAGAATGGATTTCCTCAGCAGTGTGGCTGGGGAAGGGGTCCCACATCCATCGGCTCCCCACATTCTGCAGGGAAACATCTGCCTCATAATATCAGGGGAGTCAGATGTAAAACTCGGAGCACCAAATTACATATACGTAAGTGTAAAAAAAAAAAAAAAAGGTCATATATATTTAATAGAAATACCCAATCAGTATCCATCAGCTGCCCTGAGATTTTTCTGCAGCCTACCACTCCTAACTGTCTCTGAAGTTACAAAATAGAAAGAAATTGGATAAACGAAGTTGACAGAGTTCTCAAAATTCATTATAAAGCACTAGTTAAAATCCTTCAGATGAGCCTGTTAAAAAACAACATTCAACTGAGTAAATTTAAAGATCTAATTGGCTTTGCTAAATGATTCATGAATCAGGCAGCATCCCATCTAGCAAGTAGAGGAGAGCTCTAAGGAGCTACAGAAAGAGAAAGGATTTTAAAGGCAGGACAAGGAAGTCAAAAACAGAAAAAAGGATTATTTCAGGTAAGGTCACCTTCCTTTGGGGACAAAAGGGTCTTAGTAGGTAGTTTACCTCATCTTTCTTTGGGGAGCATGACAGATTGCCTTACTGGTGCTGACCAGAAAAATTCGAGACTGACCTGTTAGGGGTACATTTCTAGGGGAGGTTGAAAGTGCAATTAGGCTAGGTTAATTAAGCCCCGGTCTGGTGACCTGGCCTAAGAGGTGCCATTTTGGGCCTGTGGTTTTCATTTTAACAAGCCTTACGCAAAAGCACACACACTGTGTTGATTCCACTTATGAAGTTCTAGAACAGGTAAAACTAGTCTAGGGAGGAGGAAAAATTTCACAGGAATAGCTGTTGGGGGTAACGGAGAGGTAAGGAGTGACTGGGAAGGGGCATGAAGGAACTTTCTGGGTTTATGGCAATATTTTGCATCTTGGTAGGAATTTGGGTCACACAAAGTCAGGGTATGGTAGAGTTAAGTCTTATGCATTTCACTTTGTATACGTTTTACCACCTCTCCCCCCAAAACCCTATGAAAAAATATCTATCAAACTCTAGTTAACAGTATACACAGTTAAGCTGTTTAGGGATGAAATGTATGATGTCCGCAAGTTACTTCAAAATGCATCAAAAAATAACCGATTTCTAAGCGGACCGAGGGATGGATAGATATGAGATAAAGTGAGTAGAGTAAAATGCAACTGTAGAATCTAGGCCCTGGGTGGTGGATAGGTATCCACTATTCAAGTCTCTTTCAAGTTTCCTGCATGTTCGAAAATTTTCAGGATAAAATACTGGGAAAAATATTTTTTTTTTCAGGATCAAATCTTTCAGAGAATAATAAATTGTAAGATCAACACTGATTTGAGTTTCAACATTTGTAATGAACTCTGCTCAACATGCTAATAAGCAGAGACATGCCCAGCAGGCAAAGGAAACAAACAGAAAGGAATGTGGGAAAGCTGACTTCACCATTATTCCGTGTCACCAAGCTTTCAGGGTGAAGGGCTCTCAGCCGAGCTTCTCTGTTGTGTGTGGCTTTCTCTATTCTGGAACCCAGGCTAACCCCATTCTTGACAGTCTGAAAACTCAATTATCAGTGTTCCCAGGGATGAGCAAACCCTGGGAAACTGGTCCCTATTAATCCGACTCAAAAGACACTGATCCCTCCATTGGTGACTTACTTTAGCATGGTAAGCAGCACATTAGAATACTCAGCTAAGAGAATGCGCTTGTATCCTCTATAGCCTGAAATCAATAAAATGAGATCAAATCCACCCTCAGAACAGCGAGGGAACAAGGGAAAGGTGGGTGGACTGTGTTGAGAGCTTATTAAATTATCCCTTTCCTACTCCGGGAGGTCACTGTTCCTGAAAATCGAATTCAGGTGCTCACAGCAAGGTACCCTTCTCCTTGGAAAGTACTTTTGATCAACAACGTTAGCACTTGAGCCTTCCGGGGTTATTAGGTTCGAGGGCTGGGTTCTGTCAGTGGGGCACTCTGTACTGAGTGCCCTCCCAGTGGTTCAGTTCATCCTCACATCTAGCCCAGGGGAGAGCTCTGATTCTGCCCACTTTACAGAGGAGGAAACCAAACGTTGGAGAAGTTAAATAACATCCACGGTCAGAGTCCTAGAAATACGTGACCAGTGCCCAACTCATTATCTTTGGAACTCATGCTGTCCAGCTTATTTAGGGTTTAGCTTCTACTCTATTAAAGTTCAGAGCACAGTTTCAAATATATAGGGCTGGCAACACGAACAGAGTCTGCACAGTGGAGGAACGAACCCGGACTTTGGAATAAAAAAACCTGATTTTAAAATCTACTTAAAATTAGTTGTGGGATCTTAGACAAGCAATTTAACTTCTCTTTCAAATTCCTCTTCCATTAAGTGTGGAAAAATTCCTCACTCATGGGATCACTGCCATGGGCAAATGACTCGACCCCTATTCAGGCCTCAGTTTCTTCAAAGGCAACATGGAGACATAACACAGGGCTGCTGTAAAGTTGTGGGACAATGTACAAGAAGTCCTAGTGCAGAGTCTGGTTCCCAGAGGGGGCTGTGATGAGGAAGGAGTTCACTGATTACGACGTCTGAGCAAGCTCTGCACTGTATAAAAGATGTGGGGTCTTCATGTGACCCGTCCATTCCCTGAAAGACATCACCCTATAGGTGAAGACAAGTTTCTTGCTACTGTAAGGAAAGAGAATGATATCTGCTCCTTCTCCAAAGGCAATGTCTCTCTGTCCCTGTTACTGGGAAGTTCTGGTGTCCCTTTGACATCCCGGGGCCATAGCAGAAAGTACTAAGGAGCATTTTAAAATGAAGTCCTTGGGGCGCCTGGGTGGCTCAGTTGGTTGAGCGTCTGCCTTCAGCTCAGGTCATGATCCCAGGGTCCTGGGATGGAGCCCCACATCGGGCTTCCTGCTTCTCAGGGAGTCTGCTTCTCCCTCTCCCTCTGCCTGCTGCTCCCCCTGCTTGTGCTCTCTCAATTTCAAATAAATAAATAAAATCTTTAAAAAATAAATAAAATAAAATAAAATAAAAGTCCTTAGAAAAATAGTGTTGAGCCTAAGAGTGATTTAGTTTTCACTCTGGAACCCACTTGACCAGATGTAAGTCTTGCTTACCCTGAGAAACATCAGTGGTCCTCATAAGGGCACCAATGCCAGGCCAATAGCCTACATAGTCCTACTCCGTTGTTCCTTTCAATTTATAGAGATTAGAAAGGATTTTCACTCATGATTCACATTCATCTGGTTCCAAAATAAACAGAATTCTACCTTAAAAACAAGTTAATCAAAACCCAGGTTCCTTTGTTTTTTGTTTTTTTTAGGGGGGGAAAAAAGACAAACCAGAGGGAAAGGGCTTCCTTCTGGCAGAAAATGTTTAGAACGTGCTGTGTGAACAATAGCTCACTTCCTGGACACTCAGCTGGAGGCTGCTTCTCCATTCAGGACAAAACGTTTCATGGGAGGGAGGTGCCGCCTTTCTATAAGGCAGCTCCTTGGCAAGAACACGGAGGACCCAAGACAACACCAGAGAGAGAAGAGAGAGGAGAGGAAGCAGGGTCTCAACTCAGCCCTGCTCCTTCCCCGGCAGAGGCAGAGGGGAGGCCTGGAGACCGTGGTGCTGCCGTCATGCCCCACGTCTCTGAGACAGCTGGCTCCTGCAGGGCAGGGTCGGCGGGCAGTGAGAGAGGCAGACTGTGGAATCAGCAGGGCCATCTGCAACAGGGATCACAACGCCTAGCTCGCGAATCCGGTAATGACCTCTAGCTGACCGAACTGCACACCATCTATTCCCTCGGTGAACTCTGCCCACATTCCCGGCTGGCAGGATACCCTCGAGCACACCCGCGGGTCTTGCTTCTACCCACGGGGTGTTCCGCTTACCAAGGATCAGTTGGGATCATTTCCAAAACTGTTTAAGACGGTCATATATTTGTTGATGAAAACAGAAAATTTGATTAAACATGACAGAAATGATGAAACAGCACAAAAAGAGCAGTTTCCGTGACAACCAGGAGATGCTTTGAGGAGACTCAATAACAGAATCATTTTTAAAAATGTGCTCTTGGATTAGGTGTTGTTGGAGAAATAAACCATACAACATTCTAAAAGGGTTCTCTACTCAGGTTGTTTCACAAGCGGCTAAGTTCTTGCTTTACTTTTAAGAAACTCAAACTGGAAGTTTTAACCAATGATGTTTTATGGGCGTGATTCATGACATAAATAGTGGACAGAGAACTCCCGATTAGCAGGTCGACAGGGGAAGAAAAGGCCCTAGCTTCACATTAAAACACCGGGATGCACACCTATCTGTTTGGGGTGAAATTAAAATGTTTGTATTTTTTAAAAATGACTTCCTCCTTTAACAGAGGTTTGTAATTAACCAAATAACCCCCGTCCCAAGTGTCCATGTAGAAAGGCCCCGTGGGGAGTGAGAGCAGCGCCCGATAAACACTAGCCCGTCAGCGATACTGTGAGCCCGGCCGCGCCATCATTCACAAACTGCTTTCGTTATCAAGTAAGTCTTAACTATCAGAGACACAGAACCCATCTCTGGCTCCTTTTTCCTTAAAAGCCTCTCCACTGAGGGCTGGTAAACAAACCTGGGTGAATCCCAGCATACCCTCAGCCCTTCCTTCTTCCTCACGCAGTCCCTGTTTACACAATGCCCGCTGCTTTAACCCATCACTGCCACAGGCTGGGGCCAACCAGCCGGGGGGCCGTGTGAGTTACAGATCAAAGGCATCAGCAAGTCATGGGCTCTAATATTCTATCAACTCAGGGGCTATCTTATGCAAGTCAGATTTCCAGCTGCCATTCACTCGCACACAGCGCCTGGTAACGGAACTGCTGGCAGCCCAGACCTCAAGCTAGGAGCACAGAGAGTCGCGAGGTTAACCAGACCCTTCCCCCCAACACGGTACCCTTTACCCACCCTGGCAGACCATGGGGCAGGGAGGAAAAGCAACTGGAGTCCTCCAAGTCTCCCAGATGGGTTCTGAAGCTCAAGGGCATCCAAGGTCACCCTAAACAAAAAGCCTGACCTGGGAACTAATCTGTGCTCTGTCCCACCCATCAGGGAGTATAAAAAACTGTGGGAATGGCATCCTTATGGCCCCCAAAAATACTCATGGAAGATAAAATAGTGGAAATACTCTGTAAGAATAAGTACATGGAGGATAATTATTTTCTGGGTAGGAAGGCAGAGCTTGAGACCAGGGACAACGGCGTACCTGGGATGCCTGGCCCTGGCTGGAGGCCTAATGGTGGTGCCTACCTCTTACCCCACCCTACCCACTAACCTACATTCCTGCTGCTCCTGAGAACCCAAGCCCAAGCTGGGCAGGCCTCTGGCTCATCTGCAGACCCCAAATCCTCACCCTGTAATTCTGTCTAGGACCAGCTCAAGTCACCTGTCCTCCCCCATGCTGTGTGCAGTCTAACATAAAAAAGTTTTGGGGTTCAAAGCAAGGCTTTATCCCTGGTTTGTCCCTCTGCCAAATACATAACCTACCTGAACCTCGTCTGTAAATATGGATGACGACACCTGCTTCGCGGTACGGTGTGGGGATTAAATGCAGTAACGTAGGTAGAGTGGCTGGCACACGGCAAGCGTTTGCAAAGCCTTGGTTCCCTGCCAGCACCCTTTCTGGACTGACTGCGTCTAAGGTCTTTGTTTTAGGATCCTTGGGGCAGAGGCAGCTCAGCTGTACTACACTAAAGCAAACGTGCTCACATAAATATCGTCCAAGGATGATCACCGGTCCTTCAACATGTGTACGCCACGCCCCTTCAGCTCCTTTTGCATTTCCCACCGGGGCTCCTTGCAGGTACGAAGTACTGGGAGGGTTTGGTCAATACCCAGTGGAAAAACACATGAAGAGAAAGTGGGTACATCTAACTGATTCTCAGGGAAGGATGCGTTTAGGACATACGTCTTTCTTGGATCTGAGATTTTTTTTCCCGAAGGGGAAATGAGAGCAGGAAAGCGGTGGTTTTCCCAGATGTGTGGGATTTTTCCACCTAAGATGCCTTCAGCTGCATCCTCACTGTCTCACTGCTGGGTCCCTCAGTCAACAACCTCTATTATCAGCCCTAGGCTGGCCTCAACTACAAGCCACTGTGTTCTTTCCTCTTGAAAAAATGAAGTATTTCTTAAATTTCAAAGGGTCTATTTTATAATATTATGATTTCAAACACCAGTAAGAAATCACCTATCCACAAGCTGGCCACCTGCTACAGGATACAGAACACGGCCACCAAACAGCATGCCTCTCCTAGGCCACCGCCTCCCTTCCATGCTCCGCTGAGGCCACTGGCCTCTTGGGTTAAATGCTATCACCCCCTTGCTTTCTTTGAAGTTTACCATCCACAATGGTATTCTTCAACAATGTAAGTTGCCGTTTCACTTTCTTGGCCTGGCACAACTTGGTATCTTCGAATTAGCCGAATAAATTCTGGGACCAAGGCTCAAGGTCAGGGGCTCCTTTTGACCACAGAGGGACTGGGAGGCCATGAAAAGGACCCGACATTTGAAGAAAGGACATTGGTAAAAGGAGAGCCATAAGCCCTTGCTTCTCACTGGGCTGGCAGGGCTGGGTCACATGTCTTCTGGGACTCCTGAGAGAAGCCAGTCCCTATATGGACAGCAGCATGAAACTGCTGTGGGCTAAGCTTCACATTAAAGTATACAACCACAATGGGCAACCAGAATGATCACAGCCTTTTCAAAACAGTCTCAGGGAAGACCGCCTGCACCAGGAGAACCCCTGCGGACTTGCACTCTTGGGCCTGTTACCAAGGAAGGCTTGCAATTACAGAGTGCATGAATATTCTCAGGAAGCCCATCAATAAAAGCGGCATACAGAGAGAAGAAAGGCAGAAAAGATGGACATGCTGTACTCTCCACATTGCGAAACCTTTGCACTGGGAGATCCCTGGGCCACCCACCAAAAGACCATCTCCAGCCTCGGCCTGCACCAGGATTCCCGAGCAACCACAACACGCCAGTCTCAACTCTTTTGCAAGCGTTTATCACTGTCAAGACTGTTCTCTAGGGGCTCTGCGTGCACACCCAGGAGGTGGGGAGCCGTAGCCTCAAGACAACAACTTCATGAGGAAGAAGTTAGTCAGAGGAGCCAAGGAGAGACCTAGTTTATTACTGTTTGAGTAAGACCCAGCACAATTGATTGGTTTAATATTTCCAGTAACTTTATAACATCTCCATTGTTGGCTCTTTGTTAGCTATTTCTTCCAGCCTCAGAGTTTCCCATTTTTGTTTGACGAGCAGTAAAAAGGGGACTGTGTGCCTATTTCAGCTACAGCAAAACTGGGGAGACCCTGGAAAACTTTGGCCTTTCCTCACAGAGTGCTGGGCTAAGAGGAGAGAGGGAGGAGACAGCGGCAGGCAGCCTGAACAGGTATGCCAATCCCTCAGGTCTAGAAGAGAGAATAAATGGGAGACGCGGAAGCTTGTCGAGACCCCCGAGAGTCCCTGGCAAAAGGTCAGGGGTCCCAGGTGGGGCTTCCTGGTACTACTGTTAACCAAGGTACAGGAACCTTGTCTTCTAAGATTCTACCTCTTATCAAATCAAAGGCTTAGACAACAGGGGCACCTGGGTGGCTCAGTCGTTAAGCGTCTGCCTTTGGCTCGGGGCGTGATCCTGGCGTTCGGGGATCGAGCCCCGCATAGGGCTCCTCCGCTGGAAGCCTGCTTCTTCCTCTCCCACTCCCCCTGCTTGTGTTCCCTCTCTCACTGGCTGTCTCTCTCTGTCAAATAAATAAATAAAATCTTAAAAAAAAAAAGGCTTAAACAACAAATGAACTGGTGTAGAGAAAGTTTAAGTTTCAACGGAAGGACAGAAGGAAGTGTGGTGTCCACTGTAACCATGATTAACAAGACAGTTGTTTTCCTCAAATATCTCTGAGCTGAGGCTGTATGTGTGCAAGTCTGTGTGTTTCTGCGTGCGTGCACATGCATTAGAATCTCAGATATGCTCCTACACAGTTGAAAATAAACAGGATGGCTCCAGTCAAAACTGTGAAGTACAAAACCCCTAACCTCCTTTTCAAAAACGCTTTGCTTCCAGAAGTGGGAATAAGTGAGCACAGCTGGTATGAGGATCAACAGTCTCAGCCCTTGTGCCCTCACCACCATGTCAATGGCAACAAAGGACGGGGAGACACAGATGCATCTCCCGGTCTGCCAAAGAAGGAAATGGCTCAGCGAGGTGAAGTAACTTGACCAAGGCAATGAGATGCGCAATACAAGGCCTAAACCTTGCTTCTTGCCTCTCTGCTGAGATACCCCACTGCCTTTGCAAGTTGGGGAAGTGGCAGAACATGGAGGAACCTTTGTGGAAGATAGTGAAGCCTCCAGAAGCTGGACCCCGAAGGCAAAGGACCTCAGATAGAGATGAGCATTCTCACCCTTAGCTCTCTGCAGCCCCGGGCACTTGCCTGTCTCAGGAAAATGGCTTCTGCGCAGAGCACTGCGCTGTCCCACTTCAACAAGGGGACACAGGGCAGCGGTCCCTAACTTTGCAAGTTTGTAGGCCATTTCCCTCTTAATTGAGATCACGGGAACGTTATGTGGTTGCCAACTTTTCATCATGGCAAATAAGGACTTGAGAAATGAACGTGATGGAAGTACGAGGGAGAGCTTTGTGACAGAGCAGTCCTTTTTTTTTTTTTTTTTTTTAAAGTTTTTTTTTTTTTTTTTGACAGANATAGAGACAGCCAGGGAGAGAGGGAACACAAGCAGGGGGAGTGGGAGAGGAAGAAGCAGGCTCATAGTGGAAGAGCCTGATGTGGGGCTCGATCGCATAACGCCAGGATCACGCCCTGAGCCTAAGGCAGACGCTTAGCTGCCGTGCCACCCAGGCGCCCCGTGACAGAGCAGTTCTGATCTTGATTATGGGGGTGGTTACATGAACCTACACCTAATAAAACCGCAGAGATCACACACGCACGTGCGTGTGCACACATGTCAAACCGGTGGAATGTGAATAAGGTGTGTGGACTATGCCTGCGTCACTTTTCTGGTTCTGATATTGTTATCAGGGTTATGGAATATACTACCACTGGCAGAAGCTGGGTGAAGGGTCCCGAGTAAAGGATCTCTCTGTACTATTTCCACAACTCCCTGTGAATCTATAATTATTTCAAAATAAAAAATCTGAATAAGGGACAAGAATTTTAAGTTAACATGAAAACTATCCCCTTTGTTTTACAGAAGAAAGGACAATGAAGCACAAAAAAGAATAGACATAATCAGAATAAAGGCAGTTAGTAACCAAACCCCAGCAGCGCTATCATGACCCTCCTCATTGTCCTTAATTTTCTCCCTTTATTGTGAACCTGTCAAAATTGGGTTAGGACGACCTTAGTAAAAATGCAAGATTCTGGTTCCTCTATCCTCTGCAGCCTGGCAAGCAACCACAATGTGCCAACAGATCCACCCAAAGGGAGGCCTGGCACACAGCCCCCTTTCTTCTCAGCCTGGCTGGCTTCTGATCATTCTTTGCAGCCTTGAGAGACTAGAACCCAAGAGTGGGCAGGTCAAGAGTGCCATTCGGGGCTGGAGGAAAGGGCATGCCAGGCTTTGCTGACAAGAAATTTAAGTTTTTCTTCTGCCTTCTATTCATCTTACCAGTACCCAGAACTCTCTGCAGAGAGAACCAATGTCAGCCACTTACAGCGCCAGATTTTTTTCATTTACTCCACCCTGCCCTCTCCCTGGCTCAGACTCTAAGATCCAGACGATTCTCACAGCACTCTCTCCCTTCCTCCCGACTCCACCCTTTCCAGCTGCTTTTAGGCTCCCGAGTACTTGCCTGCCACATCCCCTCCAGAACCGGGACCCCAGAAGCAGGTCTGCCCTGGTAAGTGTCAAGAAGGAGAGTGCTGGCACTCCATAACGACCTCCTGGGGGCGGGGGAAGGTGCATCCAAAAAAGCCCGGGACCGCTGATGGGGCTGTAGCAGGTACTTGGCACTCATCATTTCTGAGCCCGCCCGTCAGACAGTTTGCTCAGACAGTTTGCGACTGCAAGCACCAGAAACTCCCTGAGGGTTCTCTCTGGCCACCAGAGCACTCGGGCCTGTACCCTGAGCAGACTGGAATGTCCTGCCCCTTTTCCCACCAAGGGTGTAGTGCTCACCCAGACTGACTAGGGGTGGTGAATAGCCCAGCCCCCTCTATCCTCAACTGGGATAACTGAGGCCATCTGTCAGAGTTTCCCAGCAGGGCTGAGCCCCAGGGCCCAGAGAGGTAACCCCATGATCATAAACCCTTTACTGCTTTCCTTTCTTTCTCACGACCCTACTCCCCCACCAGTGTTTCCTGAGATCACCTCCCAAATAAACGATTTGCATCTAAATCCTGCTTTTGGGGGGAACTCGACCTAAGATAGATGGTCACAGAGAACCGCAACAATTGGGAAATTAGAGCTGAATATGAATGAGTGTTATCTCTGTGGGTGTCTGAAGGATGTATATCTGTGTAATGAGGGAATTACCAACAGCATGGCCACTGTCAGATACTAGAGAGCTAACAGAGGAATAAAAAAACTATAAAAACTTGATTTGCCTGGGTAATACTCCTAATAGCCATTTATAAGAACTGCTTTTCATTTGCCTAATTACCGCTAGCACAATAACTACCATGGAAATATTAAATGTGTCAGATAAAACTTGCATTAAATTTTATTTGATTACTAATGCTATACAACCCCACGCTGGAGGAAACCCTGCCAAGACAGCTCTTAAAGCAGTGGTTGCCAAACTTCAGCAGCAAGGGAATCACCCAGAGAGCCTGTTCTGTTTTTGATCCCCAGAGGGTCAATTCAGCAGCTGAAAATTCTCATTTCTGTCATGTCCCTATGTGCGGTTGATGCTGCTGGTCTGTAATCACACCTTGAGGACCATTGCTTGAAAGTGTCATAAATGAGGGAAAGAGCAACTAGGAGGTTAAACTTTCCACTGGGCATTTGCAACAGAAAGGGTGATCACTTGTTTCAAGAAAACGGGAATCTTCTAACACTCTAAATCAGTCACTGAACCAAAAGGAGATTTGGTAGGCTGACAGTTTAAACCAAAAAAGGTAAAATGAACTGTTACTCAAACACATCCCAGGAGATCTGGGTTTGCTCATTTATTCAACAAGCGACAGTGCCCACTCTGTCCCAAAGATGTTGCCAGGCAACAGAGGTCTGGGCACTGTCAAAGGTCACGTGAGATTCTGGGTAGGTAACCTAAGGAGAGAACTCATATCTGGGCAACTGTCCAGCTCAGACATTTTACAATGAGTCAAAACAGCATTGTGGCTCAAAGCAAAACTATTCTGCCTGGCTGTCTGGGCAGTGTGACGAGAGATGTGGGGAACATCTTAGCTGCTCCAGAGGGCCGACTGTGGCAGGGCAGGTGAATCCCTGACAGCAGTCCCGGCCCTGAGATCCTTCTGGCAGGTCAGTCCGATTCGATTCAATGAATGCCCCAATTAAAGGGGCCGCCAAGGTAGGTCAGTACTGTGCCCAAAATCAACCAAAAAATGTGGAAGCACCCAGCATGAAATCCATGTTCTTAATTGGTACTCCCCTGATATAGTATGACATTTAATCACTCCAACCGCTGAGGAGAAAACTGGAGCTGCTCACTAGAATTAAGGATGCTATGATAACCTCCTCAACTGAGGTTTTAAATGAGCCTTGTGCTAACAGCTTTCCTGCTCTGAATGCAAAGCAGGATGTGAGTGGGGAGAGGTGGGGCGGCCACCTGTGAAGGGCAGCCACTGATGATACCACTATATTTCTGAGAGGCTGGGCTTCTGAACGCATCTCCTGATGTGTCCTAGGCAAAGCACTGACCTTCCAGATTCCACGGGGAACCTGCCGAAACATTGTTTTATCTTATGTTATGGAAGGAGAAACTGTTACCAGGGAGGACCATCATTTGTCCAAAATTACCAACGAATGAACTGTGAGACTGGGAAGAGAGATGAGGCTGGCTGATCTCTGACAGACCCAGCTTGGCAATCTCTGATCGGTATGGCCAGGCTTGAGGTAGAAAGCAACTCAGTAAAACAACCACCCTAAGACCCATATATCCGTGTGGCATTAAGATTAAACAGGTGGAAAGGGAGTCCAGCAATGGCCGCCTCAAGGAGGGGCACCAGGGGCTGGGGCACATTTACCCACCTGTAATCTCAAATGTTCCTTGCCAAGCCAACGCAAAGAAAAGATTCTTTAATATATATAAAAAAACTAACATTTTCCTAGTCTCACATGAGGTATAAATAGAAGCACATTTAGAAATGATTTTTGTTGATCTAACACATAAAACTTCAGTAAAAACAGTGAAGCATATCATTAAGACAAGCCCCTACTTCCAATCAGACTGCTGCCTGCAAACACTCCTTACACAGAATTCAGGAGCCGCCCTCAACGTCCCTCAAGGAAGCTCTCCAAGAGAAAGAACTGTGCCCTTATCAGTGCCCCCTGCACCCAACACTTAGCACAATGCCTGACACATAGCTGGCATCCTGTAACGACCTGCTGATAGAATGCACCCTCTCAGCCAGCCTGGACGGCCACTGGCCACGTGGCTGGGAACAGGCCTCCAGGGAAGCCAGCCTGTGCCTTTTCACCTGTTACTCATGGCCAGACAGTTCTAAGCCAACGTGTTTCACCTACTCACTGGATAATGAGTCCCACAGGCTTACTTCCACCCGGGGAAAGTGAGCGGTTTCTTTTATTTGTTCTAACACACCACCTTCAAGTTTCCACATGTGTGTAACCTTGTTATGCTAGGATTTAGGAACAGGGCTGTGATTGGCCTCTGTAGTCCTTCCGTGAGTTTACAGGTGTCAGTCACACTCTCGGCTCAGGCTTCCTTTCTCTGAATGTGGAGCCCTCACCTTTGTAGATTAGATTGCCTCTAACTAAGCTCCCCTCAGATTTCTGATGCTGCATTTCCTTCTTCAGCTCGACACCAAAGAAATACAGACACAATTACCACAGTACGTAAAATTTAGCAAATGACGCAGTGACTCAAGTCATGCCCAGCCTACAAAGGCTTGGAAATATATTTTAATTAATCCAAGTAGGAAGCATTGTCTAACCTAACTCATAAAGGGCGCGGCCCCAAACTTGGTAGGGGTACACAACGCTCCCCAGATGCAGGTGGCGTTTTCCACAGGCTGCGTCAAGACCCGGTAAATGTTACTTTGTGTAATGACTGACCAAAGGAACAGCGGGTGTTAACACCACTGATGACTTCAAATAAACACCTAATTAGTAGACCTCTCTCCCAGGAATGGGGTCTGAATAGGCAGCAAAATCCAGCCTGCTCAGGCCCATTCTGGCAAGTGAACCCCTTCCAGAGCACAGAGAGACGTTAACGCATCTCAGCGTGAGGGCCAATAGACTTGTTCTTCATTGAGATCGGACTCTGTTTCCGCCCTCAAGGGCCTGGGACATTTTACATTGAAATCTTTGTCAGCAGTGAGACAAATGCATCCATCGCTAAGCCCCTGCCTTAGAAACTGGCAGTTTTCCAGTCGTTGCCCAGGATGAATAAAGGCCAAATCTAATTGAACCTTCAGGAGGAATTTAGCACAGAGAAACAGCATTATCTGAACTGCAGCATGGCCAGATCTCTGGGTTAATACCCCAACGGGGGAGACTCATCAAGGACCTTATTACTAGATAAGCAGCAGCAGTATTTCTAATTTTTAAAAAAATGGGCATTGGGAAATTTTCTCTTCAGCCAAATCAATTCCACCAGCATTCATATATGTCAGGGATGCTAACTCTTCTGCTCTATTGAGTAAGTGCCCATAAAGCCTGTAAATGGCTTTAAACACATGGACCCAGCAAAGGATTTGTTTAGTTATGCATTCACTCTACCGCAGCAAGCCCTTCTGGAGACCTACGGGGACAGATGGAGCTACCTGGGCAGAAGCTGTATTTTAACTGAAATATCCTGTATCTGGTTTGGTTCTTTTCTCTTCTCAATGTAATTTAAAAGATTAAGGGCCAAGAACAGGCCAAACCTATTTTTGTTCTTGACTTAAATATATGCTACTTGAAAGCAGAAAGGGCTGTAACATCCACTGTGACATTTCCAAAGGGGTTTCTGTTCTCAACATTCTTTATAAATGTTAACTATTTTATGTATGAGAGGACAGACAGTAAACGGAGTTAGCTTAAAACTTATATTGGCATTTAAATGTCAAATTCAACCCTCCCTCTCAAAATCAGAATGTTTTAGTAAAATGTTTTCAACTTAAAAAAAAATTAAGTGGAGGGCTAATCTATCAAATCGAGAAATCCCCAAAACATTAGCAATAAACCTCTCCTAAAACCCATAAATTTCTATGCTCCCATCTGCGAAGCAAATTATACCACGTATTCTCTAGAATCCCTCGGTGGTGCAAAAGGGCTATTATTTATTACTACAGAATGAAAAAGATAATTCAAAATTTAAGGGTGAGATGGAGAAGGACCTATTTATTACACTTCCCTTGAGAAGAAAAAGAAAGTGATCTATGCCCAAGCGTGGCAAGGTCTTTAGCAATCCAAACCTTGAGCTCTTTGGAGTGAACGTGACATTTTAAGGACCCAGGACCTCCAACATCTGAGGTCCTTAGTCACTGGCTCACATTTCTAAGTGCCCATTCTGGGAAGGGGAACCTAAGGGCTTGCAAAAATGAACTGTGATTACTACCCTTGAAATGTCTCTGATCTCATTAGGGAGACAGGCCATGCACAAAAAAACAAGATCAGCAATGCCCATAGTGCCAACTGGTGCCTGAGGAGTCCACAGCCAGAGGGGAAGCCTCTGCAATCTCAAGGTGCCCACAGGCAGGTTTACTGCAGGGACTGGACCTCCTCCTCTCCCTGAACTGGGCTCTCTGGTGCCCGCCACGGGTTACCGGGCTAACTCCTTCCATACAAATGGGGCCTACCCCACCTTCCTCCCCTCACAGCACTATGTTCTTCTTGGAGAACACTTATCTTCATTTGTGAAATATTTTTGTTTGTGCTTGTTTAATAACTGTCTCTCCCCTCAGACTGTAAGTTCCTCAAAAGCTGGGTGCTTGTTTGCTATTTCACTTCTGTACGCCCAGCACCCAGACCAGTGTCTGGTGTACAACAGGCTTTGGATACTGTGTTGAATCAATGAATGAGCAAGCCTTTAAGGAAGGGTAGAATTTCAACAAAAAGAAATTGAGAAAGCCATTCCAACAAGAAAAAAAAGGTATAAACTGAAGTGTAGAGGAAAATCGTGGAGCCAGAAAAAATACAGTGGAAGATGAGAGAGAAAGCCAAGTATAGAAGCTAGACCCTGGGGTCATTCTCTGTGGAGAACCATGAATTCTAGGCCGAAGATGTGGACTCTGTACTGTAGCAATAAGGGACTAAAGGTGTTTTTTAGTCAGAGGAGGGAATACAAAATCTTTAAGATGGTGAAAAGCAGCCACAAGAAAGAAGGACTAGAGGAGAAGCCCAAAGGCAAGCCGGAGAATACTGAGGAGGTAGCTGCTGAAGACGTACCAGGAAGGGGGTGGGAACGGAAGGGGAGAGACTGTGGGAACAAGCTGGAGACTGACACAGGAGGGAAGAAGAGGAAGAGTTCAGAGGCAAGGGCAAGTGAGGGTTTGAGACACTCTTTACAGGCCTGGCTAGCGGTATTTATACAACACAGGCTTTCCTAGTTCTCACCTTTCCAATTGATTTTAAATGAAAAATTGGTACAAAAGCATCTTTCCCTGCAAATTAAGGGCATGGTGAGTTCTGCAGCAGTCAAACAACGCCTGAGAGAGGCTCAGGGACCCAGAGCAGGATATTCTGCTGGTAGGTGGACGGTAGTCACAGGCATTGTCCCGTACCGGGGTACAAGGAAGACCTACATTGATTCAGCCAAAAAGCACAACAGGGGAGAGGCTCAGCGGTGTCTCCGAAGCAGGAAGCACCGGCAGAAGCTTCCTGAGGCAACATGCAGCTCTCAGTCACTTCACAGAGCAGCTTTGTGTAAGGCGTCCTGATGAGGGTATAGGGGCTCTGGAGGGGTCACGCATACAGTCCTTGATTTGGGCTCACTGACACATTCCTCTCCTTAATTTTTCAGCAGACTAGGAGGCAATCACACTCCTTGATGAGGCGTATTAGGTGCTGTATGACAAGTAAGATCTCATCATGCTGTATAATGCAATCTGTAATGATGTCACACAACTTCAAGAGGACTTGATGACCTGGATGCATCAACGGCCAGGACAGATGCAGCTTGAGAACAAGTCATCTGAGGAAGAGGAGAAGGAACTGGGGTGCCTGGTAAGGAAACAAGGTCTGAGAGCAGGAGGACATAACTGCAGCTTCAACTGAATAACTGGTAAGCGGGACAGTGTGCCTGACCCTCAAGGGAGAACTGGAACCGATGGGGTGGAAGGCACAGATCTTAGCTGGAAATGAGAAAGGTTTCCTGAGATATCACACAAATAATGATGGACTGCACAGGTGGTCACTTGGAGTTTCCAAGGAGAAGCCAGAATTTCCGTTTTAGAGAACACGGAAGTGACTGTCTTTAAGGCAGGAGCATGACATGGTAATTCAGATTTCCTCCAATTTCTTAATTGGAGAATTTGCTTGAAATTACCACATCACTCTGCAAGTCCCAGACAAAATAAAAACAAAAGCAGAAAAGATCCCAAACCTAAGAGTCCTCCATCTGGGAAGGGAAAGAAATGCTTTGAGTTTTAACAGTGAAATGAAAAACTCATGTTTTCTCTCAGGAGTTCCCTCTCCCAAGTCACTCTCCTTTATATGCATGACAACATTTCTGTCTGGAGTTGGGGAGGAAAAGTAAGATAGTACTGTGATAAGTTGGGTCGAAACAAGAGGAATTGAAAAGTAACTGTAAATTAATGCGAAAACAAAACTTCAGCTCACTTCTACACTAAATTTGATTTTACTAAGAAAAGAAAAGAAAGAAAAAAAAAAAGGAAAAGGAAGGAAAAGGAGAAAGAGAAAGCAAAGGAACAAGCAGAACCCAGAAAAGAAAAATAGTGTTTTTTCAACATATGAAAAGATGCCGACCTCACTCATAATAAAAAAAGACACCCACTTTAAAATTGTACCAAGATAACATTACCAATCTGTTAACCAAAAAGAGATAAAAAAGCCGACGACCCCCAGGTTTGTGGGGTGTCGAGAAACAGGCTCTCTTTAGAGTTGTGTGAGAGTAAATTTAACATGCATAAACCCTTTACCACAGCTGTTTATCCTCAAGAAATTTATCTTAAAATATCCTTTGTATAAGGATATGCATTGCAGTACTACTTATAATTAGTAGAAACTAAGTAACATCCAAATATCCGTCTAGGGAAAACTTTAAAATAAATGGTTAAGTATATCCATACTGTGGAATCGTATGAAATATAAAAAGAAAAGTAAATACTTTATGTACTTAATTAGAATGATTTTCAAAAATATATTATTAAATGAAAAAAGCAAGGTTCAAAGCAGTGTGTAGAACATGGCACCACTTGTCTTAAAACTTGACGTCTAAAATGCTTATAAATGCACAAATATTTCTAGAAGGATACTAAAAAACTCAGGAGACGATCTGGGTGTCTGGAGGTCACGGAGGGAGGCATTAAAAAAATTATATGTTCTTTGGTAACTTTTAAATTTTAGCCATACAATACTGGGCATTATAACTTTAAAAAAAAAATCCCCAGTGTACAAAAATTCCATTTCCAGGGCTGGCTTTGCCTAAACACCTATATGAAGTTAGACAGGAAAGCTGTTTAAGACAACTATTCCCTCCCAGAGCACAGGTCAACACCTTGGGTTTTGGCAGTTCCTACCCTTGAAGTACTCTCCTCGGCCACTACACCCGAAATCCCATGGTGGTCCCTCCTATCCTCTGGGTCAGCAAAGACGGCACAGCCAGTCCCTGGAGATACTTCTCCAGGGTCGTCCACCTTCCGGGTGTCAGTGAGGGAAGCTATTCCCCCACAGCACACTCCAGGACTGCACGCCCACTGCATAACCGATACAAGGCACTCCTCCCACGGGTTCGCGGGGGTGGCTCTGCGGAAGATGACCAGCTCCACAGTGGAAAGGAACGGGAATATTTACACAAACCACACCATTTCAACTGAGTTTATGATGGCTTCCTGGCTGCTTAAATCAGGACAGGCAAGAACAGACTGCCAGACAAATTGTCATTTGTAGGCCCCTAGTGAGCTTAGGCAGTTTACCACCTGTCCAGACAAATAAACACACTGCCTTGAGTTATGGACAGGTGGGCCCTGTGGCGCCGGAGACTGGGTCATTAGAGCGCGTGAGCAAGACAGAGTGGGATGCCGGAGAGAGACTGCTTAGCATCTCGGCCCTCCCCACGATCTTCAGGCCACAGGCATCCTTCTTATCCACTGGCTACTCACCTGCAGGCATCAAAAGGGAACATCCATGGGAAGACAGTGGGACAAAGAAAAGTAAAGGAACCCTAGGCAGGCAGGGCAGCCATCCACGAAAACACAGAGCCGAAAGCACAGAGCACATCTCTGAGGGTGGTGGCATAACACTGGGGTCCAGAAAAGAGCTCTGTGTTGTGGGGAGGTCCAGATTAGCTGCTTTCCTCCAGTCTTCTAGAATAAAAAAGCCCGTCCCTCACTTTCTGGCCAGGTAATTACTTAGCTGCCACTCTGACTGCACGGCGTATCTCTCAACAAATTAAACTTCTCTGGGGCCGATTCATTTCATGGAGGAAAAACACACAGAACCGTAGTTGTCTTGTGAGAATATACTGAAGCCAGCCAGTTCTGCTACACTTCACAGGGCTGGCATGAGGGCTAAAGCAGCCAGCAGCATGTCGTCTGGGCAGCAGCACAGATAGACCAGAGGCACCAAAATGCCTGGCATCTTGACCCCAAGCAGACGCAAGCCCGCATGCACTACGCATTCACTAACCCGGCAGCCATAGTCCCTGTGCATGGCTGACCGTGACCGAGACGTCCCCCACCCCCAGGCGGACACACCAGAGATAATGTCATTCACCATCTGAAATAACACAGAGCCTACACGTATACACAAGTGTGCATGTATGCAGAAAAAGACGACCTCCATACCTGGTGTCTAAGAAGCTCCCTCTACAGCGACCTCCCTAAGTCCACCCTGGGTCAGAGAACATCTGAGGCTCCCAGCATCTCCTTCTCTAACTGGCAGCAGTGATCTGTTTGGAACCTGTGGGCTTGACTACTAAGAGGAAGCATTTCAGATTCATCAGGCCACCAGCTGTTACGATGCCTTCCCAGGCACCAGCGCCACTTCTGAGTTCCGAAACGATGGTGCTGATACTCACACTCACCTGCCCTGACTCCTTCAATCCCTAATCATCTGTCCTCCTCTCACAGAATCTCTGCTTTTTAGGTTCCTGGCATCTTTTGGTCTAAATAATTTTGGATTTCCTTTGCCTTGCTTTATAATCCTGGTTTTTAGATTTTATTTCTGCTTTGAGAATGTGATGCATCCATCAAAATGTAATTCCTAAGACAATAACCTAGAATCCAACTTTTCTACCACAACCCACTCACTGATCCTTGCCCAGGATGACAACAAGGACAGTGAACAAGTTTGAGAGATTTTTTTTTAAAGTTTTATTTATTTAAGTCATCCCTACACCCCACGTGGGGCTCAAACTCACGACGACTCCAGATCAAGAGTAAGTATGCTCTTCCGACCAAGCCAGCCCGGCGCCCCCAAGTTTGAGAAATTCTTGCAAATACAGATTTCATTCTACTTCAGTAGCTTAAGAAATATATGTCTGCATGTACATAAATATGCACATGTGGACACATGCATGTACGCATATATGTATAAAAAGTCATCCAACACAAATTACTAGAAAAAAGGGGGAAAAAACAAGATGAGAAAAGAAGCGGGTGGCAATACTGGCTAAAAAGAGGAAGTTAAAAGTAAAAGCCAAGTAATAAGATATATTTGTAAGACACTGTAAGTGTAGAACGGAATTTCAAATTTGTCTGACTGGAGAAATTAATCAACAGAAAGCGGCTTGCTGGCTCAGCTCAGGCCACGCCCCACCCCACCCCCACCACACTCTATCCGTCCTCTCAGCTTTATTTTTCTCATTAGCACTCTTCTCACTAACTAGCATACTACGATTTTACTTATTATCTTCTCTCCTTCCCCTCTAGCTTTTTAGAATGTCAGTTACACGATGAGGCAGGGGATTTCGTCTGTTTTGTTCACCGTTCATTCCCAGTTACTGGAATAATAGAATACCTCAAACTTAGCAGGTATTCAACAAATTAGTTGAATGAACGAAAAATTCTATTAAAAATATGCTTCAATTTTATATTATTGTTGATTTTGTGAAAATACCTCTACTTGATTCTCAAACACAATTGCTTAGAATAATATAAGACTAACTACTATTGTCTACATAATATAAAATCACTCAGTCTGTATCCAACTGATGCCATTACTAGAAGAAAAGAAGGAAGACAGAAACAAAACCAGAAGCAAAGTATATAAAAAGAATGTCCCAGAAAACGTTCCTGTGATTCTTGACATCTGTATGCACTAGCATTAAAGATCAAATTCTTCTCATATATTCACTGACATCCACTGTCACCCAAGCTTTTGGTCTGGTGTTTGAAAAAACAAAATGTAAGGAAACAAAAATGAGTCAAGAAGGGAAGTTCTCATCTTCTGGCAATTTCACAAATACCACAAAATCCCTACCTGGTCCTTGATGGTGCTGTGCTGATGGAGCTAAATGGAACCAGGCCGTTTCTGAAAAGACAGGGGGCAGACAGTGTGGATGGGTGGCATGGGGGCAAGGAAGTGAGCTAACACCATGAGCAGTAAAGTGCTCTGTAGAATATAAAAATGAGTGAACGCTGGTGAGAGGGTTAAAAAGAGAAAAGAAAAGAAAAATCCTTCAGGTGGAGAAGGCTGGGTAAAGGCTATCAGAAAAGTCTCTCCTTGATGCCACTAGGAAGGAAAAGAAGGAAAAGTAAATGAAGAAAGTAAAGAGGAAGTAAAAAGCCAGGAAAGAGCATAGAGGAACAGGGAGGAATGAGCAAAGGAAATGAAAAGAAAGCAGCAGCAGGAGTGAAGAGGTAGTAAAGCAGCCAGGAAGAAAGCTGGAGAGGAGAGGGAAGAAGGGAAATGCGGACAGGAAAGATAAGAGCCAGCCCCCCGCCCCAGTCCACCATGCAAAGTGAAGTGGCAGCCGCAGGGAGGGCGCCCTTCCAGGCCGGTGCCAGCCGCCCTGCCCTTGCTGGCACGCTATCCACTTGGAGGCATGATGTCACCAAGGGCAGTCTGGTGGGGTGTAGCAGGGGTCAAGCACACCAGTCCTCTCCTCACTAACTGTAAAGCCAGGACTAACGTTGGCTTATTCAATAACGCTATGTATGGGGTTCTATTAGCACCAAGGCCATGGAAATGCCTGTATGTATCTTTTTTTAATCTGGGCTAACCAAAATCACTTGGATTGATCAGATAGAAAGGGAAAACTGTTTACTCAGGGCTGCCTCAAAACTAAGATTCTTTTTAAAAAACAAAACAAAAAAAAAGCCCTCAATCTTACCAGGCCACTTAAAACCAAGGGAAATTTCGAGGTTCTAGGACAAAAGTTGTGACTCCTGTGTATGCAGGGAAACAACTAAACAGACACTTCAGGCTCCAATTTGTCCCCAGAGGTAGGAGTATCACATTCGTGTCCCCAGTGGGCTGGCCACGCTCAGCCAGAAAGGCTACACAGCATGTTGTTTACATCATAAAGAACAATACAAACTGCGGACTGTGGTATGGAAAGTTCAGCCATTGTCAGCACAAACTCAAGCTCCAATCTTTTTATTTTACATCCAGGCCATTCTTTTCTAGCACCCCCAACCCTCAAGGGTTAAAAGCAACCCAAGCCTCTGTGGAGTTGAACCAATCAGCTTTTCTCTTGATGACATCATGCCTCCAACTGGACAGTGTGCCGTGCCCAGAAGGGTGGGGTGGCTGGAACCAGGCCCTTCGGCCTGGAAGGGCGCCCTCCCTGCCGCTGCCACTTCACTGCTCACCGAGGGATCTGAGGGCCAAGGGTCCCCTCAGCTACCATTTCAGGTGAAACCGGGACGTGCCCCAAATCCCCAAATCCCTGGGTGGAAATGATTCTCAGCTCATACAAATGCACAGAAAGCACGGGTCCCTGCTCTTCACCCTTTTCCCACTTGTTTAATATTTATGAAAGCTGATTACAAAACACAAATTTATCACTTAAGCCTTCAGCCAAGTTTTAAATTACTCAAATGTTTATGCTAAGTAGACAAGCAGCCTCCTGCGGTTTTGTCTTTCACAAACTTCAATCCCATCCCATTCAAAGACAGGTAGTGAGAGACCTATCTGACCCCAAAGACGACATACATTCAAGCCACAATCAGACCAGAAGGTCATTTTTGTTCTTCTTAGGAGGTATTTATTTCAGACGTTAATTGCTGCTGCCGCCGTGTGCACTCGCGGGTGCACCATACAGCGCAGAGACAGCATGGAAGTACATCTAGGAGATGGTGGTTCTGGGGCACACAGCTGAGGCGCTGACGACACGGCCACCTCTGGAAAGGAGAACAGGCTTCTTCCCTATAGTCGGAGGTGGGAGAGGCTTCAAGGCAGATGATGAATTTCTCCTGCTTTCCAGCATCCTGAATATCCACACCTCTGGCTCCTCCGCAAATGAAGATTAATTTACAATTTACATGCATGAGCCGTGTTTACTGGTCCAGCACACAGCCATCTCGGATAGAAACAGTGCTACAAATGTCCGTATGGCTCAGGGTCCCCTCAGGAAAAAGATGGCACATACAAACTGGGCAACTGAGCTTAATAAGGGGATTATTTATACAGATTTGGATAGGGTACAGAGAATGCAACAAGGGAGGCGAGTGAGTCACAGCCAGGAGCCCCAGGCTGGGAGCGTCAAGGGGAGGGACTGATTACCAGAACCCAGAGACAGCAGCTTTAGGGAAAGGTCCCTCATAGGAGAGATGGTTTTTAGGAGGGGGGATACAGCCAACCCAGGATTCCTCTGACCTTGTGATGCGGGCCACACAGATGCACCTTCTGGGGCACACAGGCAGGTAGAGAGGGGTAGAGAACATGCCTGAAGGCACATGGAAGATGCCCTGCAAGGTGTCCCACATCCTGGACCTGGAGGGCAGCTCAGACAACAAACAAACTAGCCCCCTGACACAGCCACACAACAGGATACTGTGCCTTTCACAATTCAGGTCTGAATCCGGGTCTTATGGATGTTGCCACGGTTAGATACCCACAAAATGCAGTAATCAGGGGGCGCCTGGGTGGCACAGCGGTTAAGCGTCTGCCTTCGGCTCAGGGCGTGATCCCGGTGTTATGGGATCGAGCCCCACATCAGGCTCCTCCGCTATGAGCCTGCTTCTTCCTCTCCCACTCCCGCTGCTTGTGCTCCCTCTCACTCTGTCTCTATCTCTGTCAAATAAATAAAATCTTTAAAAAAAAAAATGCAGTAATCAGGTAAGACACATAAATTATAAATCGGTAAATACACTAAGACTCCAAATTTGGATATACGTCAAATGTGAACAGAGGTTAACCTGTAGAGAGACATAGGTGATTTTCCCATTTCTAATCTATATATTTTTAAAGTTGTATTGGTGGACAGCTTTTCCGTTTACCTTCTATTATGCCCCTATTCTGTTAGGCATCATCAAGATAACAAGGAATGCTTTGATTTTTGACTGGTGAACAGAAAAAGTATCTACTGAAGCTTGGATTTTGATCTCCTTTTAGCTGGAGCTCTTTTCAAAGCAAACTCTATTATTTTTTGTTCCCAAAAATCTAACGGAAACTAGGGAGAATGCTAGTGTCTTAAGTTCATCTCAGAAGTTCACCTTAACCAGGCTAACTTTCCAAAGTCCTCTCGTTCTGGGTAATCAAAGAGGGCTGCACAAAGCACCTGTAAGGAGCGGTCCGTATTTGGATAAAGTGACCCCCAATCTACCAGCTGTGCAGGTCCCCCAGCTACAGAGCATCAGCCCCAACAAGCAGCCCGTCAAGTAGCCTCTGGCGGCCATGATACAGAAGAAGACATTGGAAAAATAAACAGTAGAGAGGGCTGCACATTCCTTTCCAACTTTTCTCCTCTACGGGAGTTAGCAGGAAAGCTCTTTAATTTCTCAAAGAACAATGGGTTGCTAACTGCCCTACTTCCCCAGGCTGGGCAGGCTCTTCTGTCCCTGGGGTGGCCCAGAGTCACGCAGGATGTCACCAGGTGAGGGGCTTAAACTCCACTGTGTTCCTGTCACCTCACTAGCACCAGACAAGCCCCCAAAAGTTCTGCCTTTCTTAAGTTCTGAGGATACTCTGCACCTCAGTTCCCATTCTCCAAAGCTCCAGGCTAATGATAGCTATAAGAGGAATAGCTATCATTTACTCAATACTGTATGCATAGTAAGAACTGGGCTAGGCACTTAAACATGTGTCTAACTGGTAAAAAACGCCTCTGAAACACAGACTTGACTGCCTGTTTCACAAATACCAGTAATGACGGTGAGGCTTTCTGAGGCCACTCATGCGACAAGGAGGGGTTGATGGTGGAGCCGAGGTTCAGAGCTGGATCTGCTGACTCTGGAGCCTGAGCCCTGTGTATTACCCTGCACCGCCTTCTAGGAGCAGCCTGGCAGACTTGCCCGCAACTCCATCTGTGCTGAGACCACAGCTGCCCGGGCCCCAAGGTGAGGAGCCAAGCTGGACCCAAGCTCCTTCACAGCAGCTTTCCCCAAACTCCTGGGGATCTAGTGGTGACAAAGAAAAGAAATCAAGCACAAGATACGGCAAAACAGCCTTCAGCACTGGCTAGGGGTAGGGTGGGGAGCAGCCATTAACTAATGATCTGTTCTAGGAAAGTCTGCCAAAGGCCTGGGTCTAGGGCCGACCACTGGAGGAAACACTTCTGAAGTTTCTCTTTCGATAGAGATAGCCACAAAAACCAAGTATAATATGACTCAAAAACAATGATGAAGGATTACGCATAAAAGGGCCCTGTTAGTATTCTCTATATGAGCAAATCACAATCTTCTGAATTCTTTCCAATAAGACCTCGGTTGCCTTATTGGGTTTTCGAATTTAAAGTGTAACAGTGCTTTTGGTCATTCAGTCGCATTACAGACCGGCCCAGGACAACCAGACCCCAAACAGTCCCTGGATTCACTGTAGCCCCCTGCGAGCTCTACCTGCAAAGGAAATGTGCGCATCTGAGCCTCCCGTCGCTAAGGTGCCAAGAGACAACTAGTGTGTTCGCTCGAACAGCAAACTTCCATTAAGCTGGGCCGTGCTTCAGTGATTTCATGTTTTTTCTCCAGGAGGAAACGGCGGAGCCCATAAGACTGCCTGGCAATGCTGCGTGTTAACAGAGCATGGAAATCCCGTGGCGAATCACCCAGTGCTACTGACCTCTTGGGTGAAAGGTACGCTCAGGAGATGGAGCCAAAAAGAAGAGGTAATTCATTTGACTGGAAAAGCTGTCTTCCAGCACATTTGAAGGATTCTGAGATACTGCCTTGATATCAAACCAAATATTCACTTCTCAGCCTCATGTTCAGTCTCCTCTCACTCTCTACCTTTATTTCTTTTTAAGATCTTATTTTTTAAGTAATCTTTACACCCAACCTGGGGCTTGAACTTAAAACCCTGAGATCAAGAGTCGCACGCTCCACCGACTAAGCCAGCCAGGTGCCCCCTACCCTTATTCCTTATGCTCCCCTATACGAACCCCACTCTCTATAGAAACCAAAGGACCTAAGCTTTCCCAGCTCCACACCTTCACTCACACTATTCTCTCCACCAGTGCCCTTTCCTCATTCCCCTAGCTTCAATCTGGTTTTCCCCAAAACGCTTCTTTAATTCCACGTCAAGTTCTGCATCACTGGGATCTTTCCTGAAGCCCCCTCCCACCCTCTGTCTCACCTCTTGTCGCCACCCTCCCCACCCCCACCGATGTTTCTCTCCATCGGCCCTTCCTCCGATTTCAGGGCACACTGCACTTCTCTTACTTGTAAACTGCCTTATCCTATCCTTGACTGTAAATGAGTAAAACTCTGTTTTGTCTGTTTTGAAAAACAAAGGCAGAGCACACGTTCTAGCTAGCGTGCTACACACAGACTCGAGTGTGTATCTCCCACGGGTCAAGAGCTCTGTCACTCAAACTGACTTTCCTTTAAGCGGTCTAGCGTCTAGTCCAGGCTCACCCAATCCTGGTTTCTGAACCAGTGAAAACTTCTGTTGCACAGGACTCCTCAGTCCCCGACTATGCAGAGTCCTCAACCTCATCTTATCTGGAGATAAGAGTGCTGTAGGAATTGCCCCCACCCTGTTCCCACGCCGGGAATGGGATTCACTTTGGTTTATATAACTTCGCAGCTGCAACCTGAATAGATCTGGGTAGGGCATTTAGTCTACAGATTGCTCAAACGGACGCGTCAGCTGCACTGTTCCCCTCCTCTTCGCGAGCTAAATTCATCTCTTGAAAATGTTCCTGGGAGACAGACCCAGTCCCCTTCAAAGGCAGCTCCCTCTCAAAAAGAAGCCTGCAAGGGTAGCGCTCTAACATTCTCTGGGTGTTTACCAATCTCTGAGAAACACATTCTTGTGCCCAGTAAGACATGTCACAGTCACTGAAAAATATCCAGGTACATATTTCTTAACTATTCTATAACAGTGGTTATGAAAGTTAACCTGGGCCTCAGACTCCAAATGTTTTCTCCTCTCTAATCTCTCTTTGTTTTTCCAACCACCTAGCCCTCTGCCTCATCAACCCGGGAATGTGGGACGGGCAGAACGCTTCTGCGGGGAGAGGCGTTTGGTCTTCCAGGGGAATGCAGTAGGAATCATCACGGAGGAGCAGAGACTAGAAAAGCCCCCTACTAATCCCCTTTCAGCAGCGTCTACAAAAGCCCACCCCTCTTACCCCCTCCTAGCTGACCCCAGGTCTTTCCTCTTCCTCCGGAAGACTCATACAAAGTTTTCTTCAGGGTTAGATGACTCCCCGGATGGTGGCTAATGGGATCCAAATATTTTCAAACAGCATGTCATTTCTAGGAACTGCCTCTCCCTTAGACCTGTCTGCTTGGGGCCACCACCCTCCAGTTTAACCATGAATGGACCTATCCTTTGCCATTTGGGCAATAAGATCCCCTGCCTGGCAATTTGGGGCTTGTCTCGTCACGGCTGTCAGAAACACTATGGTCACAGTGCAAAGGAGCCAGGGCAACGCTGGCCCACATGTCCTGGTCCCGGGAGTCGGCACACAGGGGAGCTGTGGTGGGCTGTGGCCAGCCCAGCTCCCTCTGACATCACGTGGCCTTACCTCATCCCACTCCGAGGCAAAGGAGGGCGACTTCTCCAGCCTCTTCTTCCCGATGCTGCAGTTGGACAAGGACTCGCTCCGGCTCCCCATTGTAGCGTCCTCCGTGGGTGAGCAGGTCAGGAGATCAGAGTCAGACTTGGACAAGCTGCGGCTGAGTTTGAGTTCAGCTTTGGGTTTGCTGGTGGGAGGGGCTCGGCTCCTAGCCCCACTCCAGTCTCTTTCTTCCTCGGCACCACCAGGGTGTTGAGATGCTGTGTGAGTCAAAGTTTCGGGGTGCGATTGGCTGTTGGTGGTGGGCAGGCCAGCCGGGTAACCCACTCTCTTACTCTGGTCCAGGACACGGGGCGGGGAGGCTCCAGGAGCGTGCACACCCGTCTCCTCCAGCTGCATGCTGGCCTCGTGACAGGCGCCCTGTGTGGGGGACCCTTCTTGATGGCTCTGGCCAGTGGCAGAGAGCAGCTGGAAAGGGTCCTGCCCCACCTCACACACCGGGGAGGAGCCGTGGAGGAGACCTGAGAACTGCTCTGGGACCTGCCCGTCCTGCCCCTCCGCAGAGTCCTGGCTCCGGCTGCTGCCGCTCCGCCTGTGGTCTTGGAGTGGACGGAGAGACAGAGAAATAAAAAATTAAACGTGGCAAAAATCAACAAAGTTCCAATGCAGCGAGTGAACGGCAGGGCTGAGGAATTCAACAACAGGGAAAGAGAGAGAAGCTGGATGGGCTGGAGAGAGGGCAGAGGGAGAGAAGAAGAGAGAGGAAGGAAGAAAACAGTTTCGTATTGTTCTTAATGTTCAATTTGTACCCAAAGTCAGAGCATTTATGAAATTCCAAACACTGGCCTGATTAATGCTATCTGGCAGCCTTCCCTGTTGTTAGGTTTCTGTTAATGTTAACGACCAGACCTTGCTATATAAGGCGAGAAGTGCTAACTATATCCTACAGAAAGGACAGGAGTAAGGAGACAGAGAGCAAACACGGAGTAAAAGTGAGAAAGAGAGAGAGAGAGAGAGAGCCAGCGAGCAGGCGAGACTCACTCCTGGAACATCTGATACATTTCCATAAAGGCCAAAGTGTTATTTAGAGCCACTCGCCCTCCCTTCCTTTGGCAAACAGCAACAGAGGGGGAAAAAAAAAATGGAGGTCATGATCCACAACCTGCAACTTCTGGAATTCTTTAACTGAATGTGCAAAACAAAACAGCAGAGAAATAACCGCTTCCTTCCTCACAGGGGGGCTGTTCAGGGTTCCACGCCTCATCCTTCCTTCCTCAGGGAGCACTTTTTTTTTTTTTTTTTAGAATGTGCACATCTCACTCCTTCCAAAGCCTCCCAGCTGCTCCTATTTGTTTAAGTTTAACCTCAGTTGATCCACTGAAAACAAAATGGTCTAATTTGTCAATGCCAAGAAACATTTGCAGTTCTCTCAAGACCTCCTCAACGGCCCAGAAATCTGACACTCCTAGCTCGTGAAGCCAACTACTACTGTATACTCACCCAAGATAGCAAACACCTCTGCCCTGGAGTGGCATAAATAACTGACCAATTCAGAGTCCAACATCAGTATCACACTGGGACACCCAAGGGGCTCGCCCTGCATGAACTCAGACCCATTAGAGATTTTCACCCACATCAGCAGGGTAGATTAACCACTCTGTGCCCAGTACTAGCTCACATTCCTAAGCTAATATTCAATGTTGTTTTCTCTGTAAGTGGAATCAATGGTATAGATACCAAAGGATTCCCTTGTCTGCCCAAAACTCCCAAGTACTGTTTATGAGTTCAGAGAATCTTAGAACCCAAAGGATCAAGTTCAATTATTTTTACAGATGAGGAATCTAAGGCCCTCAGGCCTTTAGTGGTTTGTCCAAGGTGGTGGGGAGAATACTTTAACCTAGGCTTTTCTGAACACCTGGCTCTGGTCCTGGCTGTGCTGCTCTCTAGCTGTGTGGCCTTGGCACTGATCTCATCCTGCTGGGCTTCACTATCTAAAATAAGTAGGATGGACTGCACAGTCTTTAAAAATCCCTTTTATGTTACAATGGTGATGAGAATCCAGGTCTCCACCATACAGTGATGGCAAACTTCTCCCCTTCAGGGGGTGCTGCAGATCCCTGCCTGGGTACTTCTTCTGCTACTGCCTACATAGCACCCACCCTCCCTCACCAGTGTACCTGCAGCCCAAGGTTCCCGGAAGCTTAGTTCCACAACTAAATACGGTCATCAGGTGAGGAAGGGTGAACTTTATAAACACGATCCACTAAAACACAGTCTTCACTGCCCCGTGCACAATGCCAAAGTCCCACAATGCTGGCTCTTCCAAGACAGCCTTTAAGGAAGGACCCCAACAACCAGTTCTCATATTGTACCCACCAGCCTGAAGTCTGAGCAGGGACATGGTTCCATTCACCCCACTCTCTCGAGAAGAATGGTTCAGTCTCCACAGCCTGTTCAGCTTTTGGCAAGCCTGCTGAGGCTGCAAGGGGGAAGCCAATTAGCTCCTCTTTATGGCTCTGATTACTTATCCACAGGAGTCCAGAAGTATGAACTTTGCCAT
The DNA here is from genome assembly GCF_002007445.2 of Ailuropoda melanoleuca. Lineage (NCBI taxonomy): Eukaryota > Metazoa > Chordata > Mammalia > Carnivora > Ursidae > Ailuropoda > Ailuropoda melanoleuca. The sequence continues at coordinate 29,934,206 of NC_048222.1, read as the reverse complement.
CTCCTTCCTCTACACTTGACTGCTTCAGGATTTTCACACCCCTAACTCACAAACTCTATACCCCAAAGGTCAGGTCCAGAACACTGAACAAGCACTGAACAACTGGAATCATTTCTCTAGGGAAGAAGAAATGCTGCATACGTAAGAGTTCCATCCAACTTAACTCAGCCCCAGGAAGCCATGACTTCAGGACTATGAATTCCACATATGACAACTGGCCGCCAGAACAAAGCTGCCCTGCAGCGTTGCACAGTGGGGCCGGAGAGGATGACACATGACCCTCTACTGGTGGTTCAGACCAACAGCACTTCCTAGGAGAGGCTGACGGGGAGAGTCAAAATTGCTACCTCTCGGACCATATCCACATGGCCAATGTCCTACAGATTCTGGCCCAAGGTGCAACGTTCCTCTGACTGCATCTGAATACAAAGAGGACTTTGGTAACAGGAACACGGGCTTCTATTCCTTTGTGTCAGCATCTGGCTCCTTATTTCTCAGTATTTTAGGGAGGGAGGGGAGTCCAACAACAAAAGAGAAACACCGGAGCCCAGAACTAGGAGTTAGCCTGGCTCACAGTGCCTGGGTGGACCTCGGAACCCAGGCCACAGAGAATGTTCTGACTGCTGCTGTGGGAGCTGACAATGAAGGCCCTGTCTAACAGCCACCCATTCATGCTAGCCATCAATGAAGAAAGAGAGACAGATGCCAAGAGCTCAATTCCAGACAGATGCTGGGGGAAGGAAGTAGGCAGAAAGAAAGAATGGAAACTTATGGAGGGGAAAATATGTGAAGAGGAAAAATTTCTGAAGGCCGTAATCCCATGAGGGAAAACAATCTAACAATACTTTATGGAGTATAAGAACTCATGGAAAGGAACTCTTATGATTATGTGACCTACCCAGGCAATTCCCTAGGAAAGACATCTTGGTATTTGAAAAGGTTGTCAAGATCAAAGGTCCTCAGGATCTTAACAAGCTGGTGTTCTCTTCCCCATAAAAACCATAGCTAAGACTAAGCTAGATACCCTGGCAAATCAACAGGTAGGAAAAGACCTACTCAGTGGTCCCTTCCTTCTGTAAAACCAGGATAATATTAGGCCTCTCAGGGACAGGTGGTAACAATATAATGTACTGATTACGAGCCAGATCTTGAGCAAATTACTTAACTTCTCTGTGCCCAGAATTCTCATCTATAATTTTGGGATCATGATAGTACTGACTTCATAGGATTGTTGTGAGAATTAAATTATACGTGTCAAGCATTTAGAACCACACTGGGCACATGCCAGCTCTCAAGAGATGTTAACAATTACCATTGCTCTCCACACAGGATCCATTACAATGTACTTCGCTCACAGATAAGCCCAACAACTAGTCAGCTGCTCACAGGTTTGTCGAAAGGACCACCAAAGACAGCGTACATGATGCGTACAAACATCCACTGACTTCATTATCCTTACAACTCTCGACAGCAGAAGCAAGGGCCAGACGGTAATACTGTGAGAAAGAGGAAGTGAGAAACGGGCCCCAGGACTGTGGCTATGACTACGCATTCCCTCATGAGCGTGTGCAAGATGTCTGCCTTCAAGGGGCACCCAAGAGATGAAGACACTGAGTTTCTCAATGGACTTACCAGCCATCGGAAGAAACTAGCATATACAGAAATGACTAGAATTCAAGGCCAAAATTAATAGGTGCTTTAAGAAAAATACAACCAAATGCACAGTGAGCAGGAAGAAAAGTGTGATTACTTTGAACCAGAAGGATTCTCAGAAGAGGTAGCTTCTGAGCTGGGCACTGGAGGCTTAAAGTTTAGTGGAAACACATTAGAAAAAGCAGAGACACAAGCCTCGTGCCTGGGCACTCATGGACTCTCGGACTTGCAGAAGAGAACCGTCAGGCCTGAGGCTGTCCCTCTGACTGGGAACCACTGCACTCCCACCTTAGAACACAGCTTCCAATCCTCCTCCACGCTGCCCTCAGCAGTCCCCACAACCTGCCCTTGTAGCAGAGAAACAAGGGGCCAGGACACAGGGACAGCTGCTTCCTTACTCTCCCCGTACATCAAGGCCAGCTGCTCGACTGAGCTGCACACACCAGCATGCTAATTTCCAGCCCCTCGACTTTCAATCTTCATTCATTGTGGGTGTTCATTTTCCCTTTACCCTGTGAGCTGCTGAAGCAAGGGGTCTTCTGTGCTGCATTTTAATGATGATGATGATGATCCACGGGGATCTCAAGGGCTTCTGAATAATAACATTTTAACATTTACACATTTTCAGCCACCCCCCACCCCGCCGTCTGTTTAGATTAGGGCTAAAAATTGCAGCTTGTGTGAGAACTTGGTAAGTCAAATCAACCCTCTGACCCAGAGAAGGTTACTCCAGTTACCCAGACTGTTCTGCTTTCTTTGTTCCATTAGTACTGGAACCCTCCAACTGCCCAGTCACCGCAGTGAGCACCAGAAACTGTGTGTCCAGGACATGGCCACTTGTGGAGAGTCACCATGTTCTCTTCAGAAGGAAGGTGCTGACTGGGTTATGCAGACACTTGCTGGCGATTGTGATCTGATAAGACAAGTAGACCCAGAGTCCATTCTCTGGTCCATGGCAACCAGAGAAACAGAAAGAGACCTGGACTGGAATTCAGCAGGCCCAAGTTACAGTCCCAGCCCTGTGATTTTTTTTCTTTCTGGGTCTTTAAAAAATAAAAAATAAAAAGGAAAGGCTGGGATGCACTCTCTAGGGCTTTGAGATTTAGTATGATTTGACTCTGATTAGATAGACGAATCTTCCAGTTCTAGGGTGTTAAGAACATGAAGAGTAGCAGGGCCCTGGATAAAAATGGTTTAACCTCATGGCTAAACAGGCTTTGGATTCAGCCAGACTAGGGCTTAAGACCCAGCTCTAACACCGAACTTCTTCCTCATCCACTGCACGGCTATAAAAATAGCCCCCCCAGCCCGGAAGATTTGTCATGAGATACACAATGACCTAATCAGCGTAGATGGACTCAGCACATGGCCGCCCCTGAGAAGCATTCATTAAACGGTAGCTGCTATCATTATCATCATTCTTCATTTACAACCATTTCCGAACTGCTCTTCATGCTAACACTGCACACAGAGGCTGGTTTCCTTTCTCCCGACTCTGCAAAAGGAGCCTGGTTTCTCCTAAGTGGCTCTGCAAACTAGACAGAAGAAAACTCCACTGGCGGGGAAGGTCCAGTAGTCTTGCAAGTTTAGTACGGGGTGACGTGTAGCAGCACGGGGGAGAATCTTCAGGTTAGGACGCATCTCTACCCACTGCAGCTCCCATAGGTATAGCCCAGCTTTGGGACTCAGGACTGTTCTACCTTGACTTGGTCCTGACTACCTTACAGCTCCCCCATTTCCTTAAACTCCTCTTGGAGAGTCTGTTCACTCCCTGTTGTTGGACCTCTGGCCCCCAAAATTTCCCTATTCTGTATACGAGCTCTGGTTGGATCACTTTCCAACCAGCCATGACACTTAACCGTGCCAAATTTAATAGCACACTTGACATCTCTGTTTCCCTTGATCTTCTGCCAGTTCCAACACTGGGTATTCACAACCATTTGCTCTCTTCTCCAGTTGCTGGAATGTTGAGCCCCGCTGAATACTCATGAAACAACTGACTGAGTCCTCTACCAGTTTATTTAACTCAGCTGGCTTCCAACAGCTACACTGTGTTAGGTGGTACTTATTCTACGCTGGACACCCTGTTACGCATTTTTTTTTTAAAATATTCACAACAACCACGGGGTAAGAATATGTATCCCTACTTTACATGTAGAGCTTAAAGAGGTTAAATGACTTCCTCAGTCACCAGCCAATACGTGGGAGAGCAAGAATCCAAGTCGACCACCAGGCCCAGCCACCCTTTTACTCATCTCTTGACAAATGCGCTATCACCGTAGATGGATTCCTCATTTCTCCCACCCTTTTCAGACTGTCATCTTTCCCACAGCGCCTGTACTCTTGGATATAATCACACCAATTTCCTGAGAAGACTCAGATCAGACAAACCTCTTAACTACTCTCAGTGCCGTGTCAAAACTTGGGGATAACTTAATCTCTTCCCACCTACCTCAGAGAAGTCTCTCCCCAGTCTTCAATTTATCAGTGGCCTTCTAACTGCTGAACCCTTCTTCTAGTCTTCCTTTGTCTAGCTCTTTCTGTATCATCTGACACGGTTTACGGGTTATCCCCGGGACTCACTCTCCCCCTCTTCTTGGTCAGAGGATTTTTTTTAGATTGGCTCACAGTCACCTACATTAGGACTACACTTCTCAGCTTCTTTGTAGTTAGGTATAGTCACATGACCAAATTCTGGCCAATAGGTTATACCTGAAAGTGATATTTTGAAAACTATCTTTAAAGTGCCCTCCTTTCTCCCCTTTCTTCCTTCCTGTGCTGACAGCGTGAACTTGAACAGTCATCTTGAACCATGAGGTGGCAGAAAGAGACTGGTTCCTTGATCATCATGAACGGCTATGCTAGCCCTGAACTCCTTACTTCTGGACTTCTATCTTGTTTAAACAACAGTTATTTTGGGGTTCCGTTGCATTCAGCCTTGGCTTCAATGGCACAGCATTATCCTGGTTATTTTCCTATGTTTCTTTACACCCTTGTGCTTCTAAATATAGGTTGTATTCTTGACTTCTTCAATCTGTCTAGTTTTTCCCTCACCAATGATTAATCTTTTATGTTACCCATCAACTCAACTTAGATGATCCATGAATCTGCATTTCTAATCTCTCTCTCTTGAACACGAGACACACATTTCTAAGTATTTATGAGTATCTTTACCTCCTAGTACCTGAAACGCCTCAAACTTAACATATTCAAAACTGAACTTAACATCTTCCTTCAAATGTGTCCTTCCTCAATCCCCTATTTATTAGTTGCATAATATTTTCCCAGGCTCAAAACCTCAGAATCATCCTTAATACCCTCTCTTCTTGATTCTTCCACATTTGATTGTAAGGTCCTGTTAATTCCCCCTCCTCAATACTTCCACCATCCATTCCCTCCCTTCCTATCACTTCCTCCTATACCTCTAGTTTGGACCCTAATTTCCTTTAAGAGATTCCTTGAAGTCTCTTGTCTTCAAAGTATTCTTGCTTCCAGTCTCTCCCAACTGCAATCTAAGACTCCACAATTATACATATTTAAAGCATGGCTTCTATCCTACCATCTCACTCAAAAAGCTTCAACAACACTGCGCTGTCTTTGGAATAATGACTGACATTTGAGATCCCATACTCTACAACCAGTTCTTTGTTCTGGCCAAACTGGATTACTTACCACTCTCCAAACATGAGCTCTATCATCTCCCAACACCTTATTGTTTTTTATGCCACTCCCTCTGCCTGAAATGCCCTCTCCTTCCTCCTTATTTCTGCCTAGCAAGTAGAATTCTCTGCTTTTGGGTTTAACTCAAATGCTACTTCCTTCACAAAGCCATCCCTGATCTCCTGCACTAACATAATTTATCCCTCTTTTGAACTGCAAAATTACTTTATACCATATTACAGAATTTTAACATATTCTGCCCTTTTATGTATTTTATATATATCTCACATATACATATGTATATAAATGGCTGTCAATACATTTCGTGAGAGAAAATATAGATGTATAGTTCACAAGGCTTGCACTTGTTCCACAATGGAAAGAAAAACAAACTATTCCAACTCAGAAATATAAACTGATTGGAGCAAGACAGTCATACAGTAGGGCTTTTGGCAGGAGCTCCTCTAATACAAGGAGGTGAGAGAAGACGAAGCTGCTGAAGGTAAGGCTTAATTATTAAACTGTCTCATTTACATTTTCTTTTTTTTTTTTGCCTTTGGGGAAAGCATCCAAACTTACTCCTTGGAATTGATCACGAGAAGCTGGCCTGGTCTTCCAGGTAAAGATGGTGGATTGAACACAGATACCTAACCTATCTGGTCTTCTTCCTGAAGTCTTACTAAACCAAATGTGAAAATGGGACTGCACACGGACGCACATCTGAGAATATCAAGCTGGCAAAGGGAAAAGCCAAGGGTTACACTACAGAATTCCCTAAAGGCTCGGGAATTGGCAGCGCTCTGGATGCGGGAGCAGAGGGAGAAGCTAACATTTTCCTCCCCTCCAAGAGGATTAAGGTCTTCCTGCTCATGCATTAACTTCACTTAGATCTAAATGCACGGCTCTCAGGAATATTGACTTGCTTCTAAAAAACCTCAGAGTGTAGCTATGTGCCAAACAGTCCACATGTATCACTGTCTTCAAATAATTATTCATCACTGCCCTCTGCTAAGTAACCACTTCACCTGGACCTAAGCACTATTAGTGGATGCTGCAGAAAAGCACCACAGAGAACAATGATTTTTAGAGCTCTTGGCTACCTTCCCATTTGCTATCAAACCTGGGAAGTTGTCCATTGTTTCTCTGAAGAGTATGTCCAGAATGTCCAGTGGTCAAAGAGTTAAATACTAAAGAGAAATAAATGGCTATGCTATGCGAAACTGGAAACACCGTTCTCATTGCTTGTTATGCTAGCCCTGAATAATGATATTAGGAGGCTTCTATGTTGGAAATCATTTAAATAACAGAGGAATACCTAGTTGGATAAAACTACCATAAAACCATCTGGGCCTAGTACCTTTCTGGAGGGATGAGTTTTCTACTTCATGGATTGCTTTCTACTTCTGTCAGTTTTTGTTATATCTACTGACATAAATGGCAATCCAGCAACTGCAGAATTATCATACATAGTGCAAGATGCTTAGTCACCAAGCACTAAATGCCACTGGAAACCCCATGCTATCAGTCATTGTAATGGACCAGTAAGTATCCCAGACAATTCATCCAGCAGATGGCAGCAACTCTAACCGCAAAAATTTACTTCTATAAACCTTTATTATTAATTTTTAAAGTCTCTAAATTTGTGCTTATATGTGTGCTTTATGTTATTCCTACATGTTGTGTTCTTTTTCCTCTTTCCTTGATCAGAATTATCAGAGATCTTTAAAAAACAAACAGGGGCGCCTGGGTGGCACAGCGGTTAAGTGTCTGCCTTCGGCTCAGGGCGTGATCCCGGCGTTATGGGATCGAGCCCCACATCAGGCTCTTCTGCTATGAGCCTGCTTCTTCCTCTCCCACTCCCCCTGCTTGTGTTCCCTCTCTCACTGGCTGTCTCTGTCTCTGTCGAATAAATAAATAAAATCTTTAAAAAAAAATAAAAAAAATAAAAAACAAACAAGTTTTCATTGTAATGGTCAAGTCTACTGCCTTTTTTTTTTTACTTCATTATTTCCACTTTTCATATTTTTTTCTTTACTGAGGTGTAACATGCATACCATAAAGTATGTGAAGTATGCTATCTGCTTTTATCTTCATTAATTCCTCGCTGCTACTTTCTCTTGCTTAAGTTTTAGTCTATTTATTTATTTAAGTGGGGGCATAGAGGCCTACACAGGGCTTGAACTCACGACCCTGAGATCAAGACCTGAGCTGCGATCAAGAGTCAGACACTTAATCAACTGAACCACTCAGGTACCCCAGTCTTTGTTTTATAACAAATAAATTTAAAGATATAAACTTTCCTCTGAGTATCACTTTGGCCCAATATTATCAGTATTTACATGAAGTGTTTCCACTACCATTAATTAATTTCTAAGTAGAAAAATAGGGAGAAAAAAGATAGGCACCTCATAGACCATCTAACAATAATGACAAAGACGCTCAATTTCACTAGATCAGGCAAAGGCTAATTACAAAAGATGTCTCTTTGGCTTATCATGGTGAAAACATGAAAGAGCGCTAATACCCCAGGTTGGTGAAGGAATGGGAAAGCGTGTGCTCATTAACCAACAAGGGAGGGCAATTCAGCTTTACCAGTTAGATCTAGACATGCACCTACACTCTGACTGGCTAATTCTACTTTCTATCAATGTCTTTTAAGAAATACTTTTGTAAGCATGTAAGAATATGTGTACAGGATGTCCACAGCAGCTTCAATTATAACCGAGAAATACCAGAGGCAATGTAAACACCCATCTACTAGAGACAAACATTCAAAAAGAATAAGGTAGATCTTTAAGAACTTAAAACAAAATTGTACCCATGATCTACAGATAAGGTAATTAAAAAAACAAGTGTGCAAAACACTGGTGAAATACGACCCCATTTTAGGTTGTTAAAAACAAACAAAATGATCTCACAGAGTCACTTTTAAAAAAAATAAAGATAGCACACGGCCTGAAGCAGACACTATACTTTCAAATTACGTCCCTTCCGGCAACTGTGAGTATCAGAGAGGTGACAGGACTGGACCATTTTACTTGTATTCACTTCTGTATTATTTGAATTTCCTTTTTCCTGGGAGCTAATACAAATGTACTTTGAAAATGTACTTTAAATAATCTCCCATCCCACCTCTCCTGCCATAGGTTCATGAATTACAGTAAGGAGGGATGAAAACTCTGGTAGTCTCATTAACATGGCCTTTTGAGAACTGATGAATTAATTCATAAAAGCTGCCTAAGATAATGACATTAGTGGAAAAGCAGAAAAGACTGACTGTGTACTAATCCGTAATATCATCTGCTAACTTGTCTCACATTTACCTACTCTAGCAGGCGTTCCTTCCAGACGACAGAGAAACTGGCAGAGCCCATTTTCATCTTTAATGTCTCAACTCCTTTGTCTGGAAGCTCTTTGAGTGATCCACGCAGCTTGCCTGGAGGAAGGCACACCCCACATGCTGTGGTCCAATTAAATCTGCTTCCCGCACCACCTACTCTGTAACAGTTAGCCCAGTACTGCTGAGCTGGAAGGAACCAAAGCGAAGGAGGAGGAGACATGAGGCCTTAAGTCCCCTGTGGCAGTTCCGTCCTTAACCTGGAGATCTCCTGACTTGAGGATAGAAAATTCCTGTGCTTCGCAGCCGAAGAAACCAGCCCCATTTATGAAGTCTGTCTGACTTTCTCGTTTTCTTCCTTCCAAAGGTTGAACAAGCTATCTTACAGTGGGTCCAGATCAAGTCGTTGAAAGAGAGAAAGAATTATAATCTCCTTCCTACTTGATGCTAAAAATCATTCCCTAAGAACCACTTTCAAACAGAGCATTAAGTACTTGCTCTTTAAGGGTTAATTTCAGTATGATTTATTATTAAACAACTAGAGAACGCACTGGTGCTCTACTCCACTCTCTAAATATTTTAATTAAAAACCTACCAGCATGATTAGAAGACTCAATAAGTTAAGAGAGCTCCCCAAATTGCTATATAGATTCAACACAATCCCAATAAAAATCCAGCAGGACTTTTTGTAGAAATCAACCGGCTCATTCTAAACTTCTGTATGAAAGAGTATCTAAAACAATTCTGAAAAAGAATAACAAAGTGACAAAGGCAAGAAAAGGATGGTTCTTGACAAATCATGCTGAAACAACTGGATATCCACATGCAAAAAAATGAATCTCTACCTATATATTTCACACCATAATAAAAAAAATTACCTCAAAATGGGTCGCAGACCTAAATGGATACCTAAACCTACAAAATTTCTAGAAAAAAATGTAAGAGAAAATATTTGTGACCTTATCCATAAAAAAAGAAATGAAAAGAAAAGATACATTGTCATCAAAATTAAGAACCTCTGCTGTTCAAAAGACACTGTTAAGGGAATAAAGAGACAAACTGCAGACTAGGAGAAAATTACATATCTGATAAATAGTGTCCAAAATATACAAAGAATCCTCACAACCCAATAATAAGAACACAGCAACCCAATTTTTTAAAATGAGTAAAAGAGTTGAACAGACACCTCATTAGTTACCTGGATAGAAAATAATCAATTAATAGATGTTCACATCATGAATCATTACAGGAATACAAATTAAATCCACAATGAACTATCACTACACACCTATTAGAAGGACTACAGTTTTAAAAACCTGACAATATTAAGTGCTGGGGAGGATACACAGCAATTGTAACTCTGATGGAAAAGCAAAATGGTATAACCACTCTGGAAAATGGTTTGGCAGTTTCTTACAAAGTGTGGCATATATTTACCCAGGACCCAGAACTCCCATTCCTAGTGTTTTTTCAAAAGAAATGAAACTAATGTTCACACAAAAACCTGCAAATGTTTATAGTTTTATTTGTAATTGCCAAGAACTATAAGTGACCCAAACACCCCTCAACTAGAGAATGGCTAACTGGTACACCCGTACAATGGAATACTATTTGGCAATGAAAAGTAACAAATTACTGATACACGTGACAACATGGAGGAATCTTCAGTGAATTATGCTAAGTGCAAGGCACCCAACTCAAAGGGTACATATCGTATGATTCCCATTTATAGGACATTCTGGGAAAGGCAAAATTATTGGGACTGACACAAAAGCAGTGGTTGCCAGAGGTGAGGGAAGAATGTAGGACTGATTACGGACGGACACGAGAGAGCTTTTGGTGTGACAAAACCATTCCTACCTCGACTGGGGTGGCAGTTATATAACTATTTGTCGGAACTCACAGAACTGAACACAAAAAGGGTAAATTTTACTATATTTGAATTGTAACTTTTTTAGAAAGCTCCAAAGGGAAACCATAAAAAAACCCAAACAAAACAACTACTATAAAAACGACCACAGGGGCGCCTGGGTGGCACAGCGGTTGAGCGTCTGCCTTCGGCTCAGGGCGTGATCCCGGCGTTCCGGGATCGAGCCCCACGTCAGGCTCCTCTGCTGGGAGCCTGCTTCTTCCTCTCCCACTCCCCCTGCTTGTGTTCCCTCTCTCACTGACTGTCTCTATCTCTGTCAAATAAATCAATAAAATCTTTAAAAAAAAAAAACCGACCACAAAGTTTCTGCGTGCTGGAAGAGAAACCTTTTAAACAGGACAATTAAAAATAAGGTCTACAATGTCAGACACATACGTATATGTTCTCTTTGCCACCCCCCTACCCTCTGACAGGCCCAGCAAAGGGTGTTTGAAAGAAACCATTGCACCCCCATTCTTACCGGAACTGTGACTGTCAGGATTGAAAGGAGGTGCCAATCGTGCCCCATGAAGGACCTAGTACCAGAAAGCTACAAAGAGCGGGGAGAGGCCCAGCAGTTCCTTCCAAGTGCAGTGGGAACTGAACTCCCCCTTGTTGTTCTTAGCGCAGAGGCTGTCACACATCCTCCGGCAGCACGCTCACCTCTGTCGTTGGCCTGGCTCTGGGTCCTGCAGCACTCACTCCCTCACAGAGGAAACTGAATTTTGCAGAGGCAATGAAAGTAGGCCAAGGCGACAGAGCACTCTAGTTACCGGGTGGCAGCCAATCACGGGCCCCTCCCCAGGAGTGTCTCACTCTGAGGTCAGGACTCAAAGCAGAGCCTGTGCCGTCAGCCTGAACCCCAAGGGACTGACTTGTTGGGCTTGTTTTTCTACAGCATTAACTTGAGGGTTTCTGACTTGAGACCCCAAATCAATCTCGGTCACGCCACGGGCTGTCTCTCCTTCCACAGCCATCACCTGGTCTGACCAAACCACCTCCTTGCTTCACGTGATGAAGGGGGGCAAGCCAACGCTAACACAGGGCATTGAAAATGAAAGGTCATAATACACCCACCACCCCCAACTGCTATGACACCCAACTTCCCCATCCCAAGGAACACCATTCTCTACTTCCCGCCCGGGATCAAACTTTAAAAATCCTTTTGCAGTTGTTTCTTCTGGGAGCAGGGTGGGGGTGGGGGCGTACCTTTTGGTTTTCCATCCCCGTCCATGGATCCCAGTTTCTTTGTTTCTGCTGTTAACAACAGCTCATAAGGATGTTCATCCTCTTCCCTGGCTGCACTTCCCTGAATCCAGGGTCTCATGGCCAAGACCTAAGAGAGAAAACACCACAGAACTTCTCGTGTGGGTGGCTAATACCAGGACAGGTTATGCAGAACAAATTCAAGATTATTGGCTCCTTTTTCACCAGAGAGGAAAGCAGGTGGGGAGAGAAGGTAAACAGCTCAAGTGTCACGTGGAACCACAACTGCTTTTCTAGATATGCACCTGTGCCTCGGATCTCAATGGCCTTTGATTAAAAAACTCCCCTTTTCTTACTTCATTTTATCCATCAAAAAGCCATTAATAAAATCCAAGATCCTACCTGGCCTTACCTCTCCCATCATCACAGTGTTCTGCATGGTTTCTTTTCAGCGGATAGTAGCTTCCAAGTGGTTTTTAGCTAGCGTGCCTCACAAAGGCCTTCTTTCTCCACAATTCTTCCCTAATATGCACACATACTACCCCAAGGCTGGAATCCTTCGCACCTTTTCAAAAGGGAATCAAATGACTTCTGACTGACCCTGAATGACTGACATTTCCCCGAAACGAAGTGCTCCATGCATCCTTCTCTATTTTTGTGAGCCTTTCTTCACAGGTCCTGAGGGTTACAGAGAAGTTTCTCTCAAAAGCCAGCTTCCTACTACATTTATGGTAATACAAGTTTAAATTAATTACACCAATCTCTATTCTGAAAGAAGTCAAATGGCTAGGCAGTATGAATTTCAGCGGGGGAAAAAAAGCAGCCCTACCTATGGAGAAATCCCTGATCCAGGCAGCCAAGTGTCTCCGATGGAATAACTGGACCAGAGCTGGCTTCTATTACCTACCAACTAGGTCTAGGCACCCGAAGGCCATGTGGCCACAGCTAGTCATGGTACCAAGGTGGTCAAGCCTCCTCCTCAAACCAGGCCGGAAACACCATAATTAGTGCCACAGACACACTGAGAGAGAGAATGGAGATCCCTGATTTAGAGGATCATTCTGGCTCATCTGTCCTAAGAATCCAATGCGTTTCATAGGCAAATTAAGAATAATCATGTACCAGCTATTAGGAGAGTGAGCCAAAGCACGAAATCTCTTCTCGAGCAGTTTGGCTAGGAGAAGCAATACATTACAAACAGAGTGGTTCAGGGGAACTCCCGAGTCCACCTAACAAATAATGGTACCCTAACAAATGTGATTCCTTGGTACACGCAGAAACCTCCTCCTTCAGACACGCCCCACAGCTCACTGGAAATAAATCAGGTTTGTGGTTCATCAGGGCTTCGCTTCTTGGAGACACAGCTCACTGTGTTGCAGCCTAATGAGACAACAAGGATTCTAGCGAGCAGCCCCCCACTAAATGAGAGGCTGCCGCTCCTGTTTGGTAACAAGGCTGCCACTCTAAAGGCAGAATGACAGTCTCTTTCTGAAATTCTGCTAGGCACAGCAGGAACCTCCACTTTGCTGAAAGCCACCTGGAAGCTAAAAGCTATTTCATTACAGCCAGCCATTTGCCTGTATTACTTATTCCTTTCTCCTCTTCCTAGGAACACAATTAAGGGAACAAAGAGGGACCATTAAGCAGTTCGTACAGTGTCAACTTAATACCACAGGCTTTACAGACAGGAATTTGTGTTCTGTAGGTTTACACACCCATAGCTATCACTTAGCCAGAGCTCTGGAAATCTGATTCTGTGAGTGTTCTGCACACAGCAAGGGCCCTCACAGAGCCCCAGGCATGCTACTCTGAAAGGCAGTTGACAGTCTGGATACCCAGCCTATAATATCCTTTCTTCTCAAGAAGGACAGCTGATGACTTCCACCTGGAAAATCAGGCCCCCTAGACCTCCGGTCACTCTGTGCCTGGCTCCCGAGTACGACAACCAGGAGCACAGCGCCAGCAAATGCTAGAGCCAGATCACTCCAATCACAGCTAGAGAGCACCTGGCTCCAGCTCTTTCATTTTGCAGATGCCCAAACCGAGTTCCCAGACAGGTCCAGGGACCTGCCCAAGGTTACACAGAGAGCAACCAGCATAGCCAGGGCCATAAAATTCACTTCCCCTGATTCTGGACCAAGATGGCCCCATTTTTTTTTTTTTTCTGGGAAATAGGACTTCCCATCCAATTTGGAACTCTTTCCCTCCTTCAGATTCTCTAGCGAGAGTCCCCTGCTCATATCCAGACAACTTCTAGGGTGATCTTTTCCTCTCAGTCCTGGCTCCTGCCAGCTATGGGATTAAAATCTCATAATAAAGCAACAGACTGCTTTGCTTTAAGCCTTCCTAACTCCCACTCAAGAAGCCCTGTCACAGTGAATATGGCAATAACTGACTTTCAACAGAAAGCATTCTGCTCTTTACTAGATTATTCCTTGCTCTTTTCCACCCCTTTCTTCTACAGCCGGCACTAAATCAAAGCCAAAAAGCCATATTCTCTGTTACGTGGAAAGGAATATTTCTGCTGCAGAGAGAAGCTACCACCAGTCAGCACCTAACTGTGACCAACAGAATGACCGGTCGGGGTATGTGCAGCTTTCTGGGAAGAGATACCATAGCAGCTGCACCTTCCCGTGAATGTTTAACACATCTGAAAACACGGAAGACCATGGGAGTCCGATGCAGCTGGCAGCCCATTTGGCAGGTCAAAAACATCTCAACAGCGTGTGTGCACACACGTGCGTATGTGTTTAATTTCTTTAAGCCAGTTTCATGACCTGGTCGTTAATCTGATAAGCTCTCCTGGAGCCAGCTATACTCAGCTTCCCTTAAAGGCTTCTATGGGTCATCTGACAACGACAAGCCTAGGGAATAGGACACAAACACTGAAGCAGATGGCCTGCCAAATATAAAAGTTTAAATTGTGATGAGCCAGTGCTTCCTAGCATATGAGGGTTAGGGTAGTAAAGCTTTGGGAGTGTAAGAAATCAAAATAGGGAAGACTAGAGTCCAAAAAAAAAAAAAATCCACTTTTGGATAAGACCTATTCATTCAAACTACAGCAAACAGAATCTGCCTTGATCACCGAAAGGATAATGGCATAGACCACTTCACCTCTGTATTTATGTACTTAAAATCACTAAGTACGCAAAGCTGGGGTTCTCATGGGTCTTCCAACTTCTGACTGCAGTGGCCCAACTGACCCAGAATTCCAGATGTTCAGAAGCAAGTCCTAGAAGTATCTCAGTCTCCCATCCAGGAGAATAATATGGAGATTTCTTCCCCTGTCTCTTGATACCGTTGGTTTTTTTGGTTTTTTTTTTAAGATTTTATTTACTTGAGAGAGCGAGCGCATGTGCGTGCATGAGGTGGGGGACGGTGGGGGGGGGGGACTCCCCATTGAGCAGGAAGCCCAATGACCTGGGGCTAGATCCCAGGACCGGAGATCATGACCTGAGCTAAAGACAGACACTTAACCGACTAAGCCACCCAGGTGCCCTTCTCTTGACACTGTTATTGACAAATCATATTCTCTAAAAAGCCTTGGGAGAACAGAAAGTCCTCATTATCTAATATTTCTTTAAGAGCCTTGCACTTATTCTTGGGCATTAGGAATTTTAATCCAAGTCCTTGTTAAAGAGAGTGGCGTAAGGCATTTATAGAGACCTAGCCCCAGTTGAATAGGCTCCATAGTACCAGGTTTCTCCTTGTAAAAATGAATAAATGAAGCAAATCCCTGTATGTATATAAAAACATACAGGGATCTGCTACATACACTTCTATCTGCTAGCAATGTATTATCACCTTAGAGGCTGTAATTCTAGAGACCCCTTAGTTGAAACATGAATAATAATCACTTTGTAATTAAGGCATACAAAAAATAGAGACAGAATTTGTACACAGCATAAACACCTTCCCCCCATTTCCAACACTGACTTTTACATTCTTAAAAGGGCGTCCTTGTGTTTATACATTTTGTTAAACGAAAGCCATCTTTCTGGTTCCATGTGTTTATACTAAGTAAAAGAACCTGTCTCACTGGATGGTCTGTGGCAATATAGTAAAAAAATTAACTCTGACTTATAGGGATAAAGTAATGAGACTTAGTTGATTAGTTTATATCAGATGATTTTTAAATTAAAGAACAATAGGCCACTGAATGAGCAACAAAATAATGAAGTTATGTAATATTTTGAAAATACTGAATAAACATTCTCTGCACGGTGGGAAGTATCAAAGGAGCATTCTGAAAATGAAAGATTATGGAAAATATGATTTTCTTCATATAACCAAGAAGGAAGACTGAACTATTTGCCCCATGATAATAATTCTTCTCTAAAAAAGATGGACGAGTCTTCTCAAATAACCTTTGATTTCTGCCACCCCCATGACTCCTATTTCTCTTCTAATTGAGTCTTCATGACATTTTCCACGTTTGTCCTGGTGGATTCTTCATGTGAAATGGAGAAGAAAAATGTGAAAACAGAAATCAGACAGTTGGCGCAGAACCACCAAGCTCGCTAATATGACATAGTCTATAGAACAGTTATTAGAGGCATACTCTCCATTTTGTATCAGAAGATGACACAGGTACAAAAAAAAGCAAAAAGTCAAACTGTTTGGCCACTGGAGGCAGGAGAAATGTGCGTGGGTTACTTTCAGTGTGCAATGCAGATCAGTAATTGCCTGTCTGCTAGACAGCTCCATTAAAATCTTTGCTTAGTACTTCTGAGTGGGTTGGAAAGGTCTTCTTCCAGATTACTGATGTACACAAAATTTACTAATCCAAAGAGGCAATAAGAAAATGAGAAAGCAAAGTCTTTAAGCACACATCGATGTACTTTCCAAAAAATCATATTTCAGGGATGGCAATAAACCCTCAACCCTCTACCTCAGAAGCTGTCAAGGGAAAATACTTCTTATCTATGCGGTCTTCCTCCTCTTCATCGGGTGGTGGCTTTGCTGGAGGCGGTGGACGTTCCCTCTGTAGAAGAGAAAAAAGTATTATCTCTTTTTTCTAGTATCTAATGTCTGTTCTTATCTCAGCCCCTGGAAATGAAAAAGAATAATGTAAAGAACTCCCCTGAGAGACTAAACTCAAGGATCAGTATCTAAACAGACGGCTTAGTATCCGCACATATATCCCCCTCCCCACATACACACATAAAATTCAGTTGGCGTGCTCTTCGCTTTTTGATGTTTGTAGCAGAGATTATAAACACTTCTTTCATATTCTAGACCACAGTAAGAAATAACAGCATTGAAACCACAGAACTGCCTTGTCAGAGAATGTCCTTCATAATACCCATAATAAAACTCTAGCCTAGAAAAGCCCCTGGCTCAACTTTCAGACTATGTGAAAAAGAGGAAGCAGTAAATCAAAAGAATCAGCTTGTCAGAGTTCTAACAAACCCACCTTATTAAGGAAGTAATGAGGAAAGTGATCAAGGACAAAAACATCAATTCCTGCTCAAACTTTAATGCTACCCCCATTTATTGGCCAAGGCTCAGAACCGGTCTCTATCCAGTCCTTGGTCACCTCCTTCAATGATTACTATTACTATTTCACATATGAAAACCTTTCATCTCAGCCCATTTAAAAAAGGAATATTTGTCAGCTGTCTGCCCTGGAGCAAGGGCTGGCGAGCTCTTTCTTAAAGGGTCACAGAGTCAATATTTTAGGCTTTGTGGTCAACTCCGCCACTGCAGTACATTGTAGCCAGGGAAAATATGTACACGTAGCTGTGTTCCAATAAAACTTTATTCACAAAAATGGGCAGCTATCTGTGGGCCATATCTTTGCCCTAGAGCAAGAAACACCCTGAAGCAGGGATTAGTGAGGTCAAGTGAGGTGGACAATTTCAGGAATACATACAACCTTCAGGGGCAGAAGGCTGGAGAAAGGTTTGCCATTGTACCTGCCATACCGTCAGCATTGTTTAACGTCCAAAGTCCTAATCATGCTTCTTAATCATGTTCCTACAGGGAAGGGAGTGGGAACCTGACCCAGGAATTGGCTTGTAGGCTCACTCCCTGGTTTGTCAGTTAGTTCACTGTGTTGCTAGAACAGGAATATTTATAAAAGTCAGGGTGGAGGCACATGCTGAATTATGCAAGAGCCTCAGAGAAGTATGCAAGACGTCTCCCGTGTCCCAGGAGCGGCCAGGGTCAGGTAGCAGTCGGTTAGCATTTGGCATCCAGGATCTCTGTTCAAATATGCTTCACCCCTCAGGATTCTATCTTGATAAATCAGTCATTCCTATAGTCCCGGGAACCAGATAGACGCCCAACGGCAACAACTTCAAAACACGTTCATCTTTTCAAGCCAAACAAAGCTGAGGTCACATTTCCCACTAAGTTCCACTTTCCCTAGCCATCTTACTCCAGAAGTGTAGAAACAAGCTTGGTTCCTTTAAGTGGTAACTCATAAGGAAGGGAACAGCAAAGGAAGCAGGCCCATCATCCACACCAGTTATCCAACCTTGGGACAAAAATAGCTGAGAAAAAACAAAATGAAACACAACAATGACAAAAAGGACCCATCCCAGAAGCAAGACTAAAGGAGCCTAGAAAGAACAATACGAACACCTCTTATGCAAGAAGTGATCACTAGGGACACTGGAGAGAAAAGCAGGAGCCTCGTTTTTTCCGAATGTGAGAACGTTGGCCCAGGGGCCTGTACGTGCAGAACTGATTTATACTCACCATCCACTGCATTTGTAAGATGTACAACAAACAGTCCCTTGGCCACAGTTAATTACCAAGGGCCAGGAAGGTAGCACAGCCACCACATACTCAAGTAAAAATGGCAAAGCATGCACCCCAAGATGCATCAGTTTTTATTTAGCAAGACCACCGGAGGACAGATTCCCGGAGTTGGACAGAACAAAGAGACTATAAATCAGTGGCTAAGCTCACAGGAACTTGGTTGTTCAGAGCTTCCTTCAGGAACCCTGTGTTCTTCTTGTAAAGCCTCCAGCTCCCTCTAATGGCCATCACCTGTAAGTACCACAAAGCAATGCCTTCCTCCACAGGTGGGCTTGCTGGCTTCACTGAAGCTAAGGTGAAAGTGAAACCAACCAGCCCTGTCTACAGAAGCACCATGTCAGGGGTCCTTGGCACATGCATGTGTTTCCACCACCCACAAGGAGTTTTACCAGTCCTTGATAATGCCCACTCCAGTGGGCTACCACAAGACTGGTGGGCCTTTCCAAAATTCATACAGAAATGCTGGCACTCTTCTAGGACCAGGCACGGAGCCTAACAAAAAAGAACACTAAGAAACATCAAGCCATTGCCAGAGCACATCTGAAAACCCAAGGGTCACATAGCGGCCAAAGGTTCATCTAAATGGTCATAAAGCAGATTCAGACCAAAAGGGAAAGTCTGGCCTCTCCAACAGGAAGAAATTATACCTGAAAATCTGCCTCAAGCTGGGGTCACTGGGATTCTGTTGGAGCAATGGCAAGTTCAATACAAATGCGGTGCTCAAAACCTCAACTTACTGTGCTGGCAATGTAGGAAGGAAGGTCAGTGGGACCACTGATTCAGGCTTAGGCTCAGAGTCAAACCCTGAGGGAGAAAAAGGGAGTAAAAAGTCTTGAGAACAATGGACAAGACTGAAGCAGAAGCAAGTACTGGAGAAAAAAGCAGTAAGATGGGAAGGTGGACCTTGAGGACGAAATGGCTGTAGAAATCGTAACTGGGAAGAACAGGAATGCCACATACGAACACATGTGATACCTGATTAAGCCTTGCTACAACCCTGCTGAATGCAGACTCTGTCCAGAGCCACGTGGATTACGCTCTGAGGGCAAACGGAAGGTGAGAACGCACTCAGGGCAGACAAGAACTTACTTCAGTGAGCTCTTTCACTGTGGAACTGCTCTCCAGAGAGAAAACCAACAATATAAAGCAAAGACCCCAAAGACAGAAGCCAATGAGGCTAAATGGAAATAAAATGTTTCAGTTTGCTCTAAGGCCGAAAACTAATAGAATGATGTAAACATGTTATATTGAAATCAGAAAAACCAAAATTCTACCTCAAGGGGATCTCTACAGTTTAACCACACTACGCAAGACAGAGACGTGGCAGAGTCCCGGGAGAACAAGGGGAGAAGGCTGAAGGCCTCTGTCAAGCGAGCGGGCACTAAGGGCACGCTCCCTCTCCCAGCGCCCCACTGAGGCACAGGCTGACAGCACAGCCCCAGCTTGTCGAGGGCCCCAGGCCACATACAGGCCTCACTCCAGCAGCCCTGACTCCTGCTGCCTCGGCCTCCTTGTTCGTGGAGTCTCGGTCAGATGATCGCCCACTGGCCATGCTATCCAATGAATGGCAGGAGACAGCATTGTACAGCGCCTCGTAGGGACCCTCCTCTTCAGTGTTTGTGTCAAAATCAATGATCAGTTCAGTCACTGCTTTCTCCACGTCACCTGAACAGGTTAGAGAGCAAGAGTCAATGGACGGAGAGCACAATCTCGGATTTCCAACCACCGTATCCACCCAAAGCCCCTCATCAACCTGAACTTGACAGAGAGCAGGAACATAAAATAACTGCTTTGCTCCACAGACAGGAATAAACAGAGTTTCAGTTGCTCTTTATACCCTGAGACTTAAAGAGATTTTTCTCTAATTCAATATGGCAAACCCTTGACACCTATGAGGGATACCTTCCAAGACCTTTATAATAAACTCCCAAGAACCTCAACGCCATCATAGCATACACTTACAC
The DNA here is from genome assembly GCF_002007445.2 of Ailuropoda melanoleuca. Lineage (NCBI taxonomy): Eukaryota > Metazoa > Chordata > Mammalia > Carnivora > Ursidae > Ailuropoda > Ailuropoda melanoleuca. Next base: position 29,913,709 of record NC_048222.1, on the reverse strand, counting down.
CATAAAACGTAGCAAAGTATAACTGGAAACTTCAGTAATCCTTTAAATTCTTAGCAGAAACCTCCATGTGCTCAAGCAAAAGAGGGTGGTGAAGACTTTCTGACACAGAGGCACTGTGCAAGGTTAAACTCAGCAGGGAATTACAAACCTCAGACTACCTGGGGTCCAAATTTGTGACTCTGGAAAGTTACAGTCTGTTGTGGACCAGAGAGCACTGGGTCTCTGGCAAATAGTCAAAACCATAACTGTAAAATCCTTGAAAGCTAAGAGCTTAGTGAGCTACTAATCCCGTAACTAGTAGGTTATAGGGTCAAGAAAAAAAGTGAAAAAAGTGGGGGTGGTGGAGGTGGGGGCAGACAAGGACTCCACAGTGAAAAAGAGGCTGAGTGCCCTTTAACCTTATACCTCCACACCCGTCTGAAAAATCCCTTTCCCACCTCAGCGTCTGGCTTTGTTCTGTTCCTCTGGCCTTCTTTGCTAGCTTTGTATCTGAGGGAAAGCATCAATCAGTAGTCTGTCTTTCTCATTCATCATACCTAGGACCCAAAAGGCTGCTCAATAAATCTGAAAGGGTGGATCGTGGCTAATGATGGGGAGGCTGGACTGCCCAAGCTAGTGCCCAGACCCCATTTGTTGGCCAAATGACATAGTGACAAAATCTGCCATATACACGTCTACCAACCTGGTGATATTCACTCAATATTGACTGAGGACCAACTATGCTCAAAGCAGGATAGCGTGTGTTAGGAAAAGGTTTCCTTGAGATTTGAATTTATCCTGAGATCATACCACCTACAACACAGCCCAGAACAGACCTCACAGAGCCAACTGTAAGAGAATAAAATAAAGTAGGAAAGAAGAGATCCAAAGTCAAAGGCCTAAGCTATGTCCAATAAAAGTTCAAATGCTAGCTGGAAAACAATAAATGTGAATATGAACTTATTAAGTACTTCCAACCCCGTGAAGTTATTTAAATGAAGCCCTTTCTAGTCTACCAAAGACCATTCAACTCTTCAAGCCAAGAGCCCCTTCGTTGGCAGAGAAAGGCCACCTTACCCTGAGACTTCTGGGATATGGAGTCCATATTGGAGATGAGAGGTCCCTGGGACGTGGGGGTTTTATCGGCCTCTTTTGCACTTCTTTTTCCAGTCATGTGATCTATGTGGAAAGACAAAAAAAGCTGCACCAAATACAAATGCCTTGGTCTGGCCAGTGTGCCCCTGGTCACCCCGACAGGCAGACGAACGGGTACCTTCAATAAGTGCTGCTATCTGCTGGCTCTTTTGAGAAGGCAGTTCCCGGACAGTGTCTAGGGCAGTCAGGCCACGGTTATCTTTTATGTTGACATCAATTCCTAGAAAGGCACACCAGGTGGACCAGGGGGGAGTGAGCAGTTGCAAGTCAGCCTCAAAGAGGGTCAAATTCCAGGACTCCTAATGCTCCCAGTTGCAAGACCAATATTTTTCATCCAAAGCTACTTAATCCAGCTCTTCAAGAACAATTCGTACACTTGCAATCAACCAGTGGAGACATACATACATTGGGTTCAAGTGCAGCCAGCAAAAATCCCCCTCCGGGGAGGCTAGGGAGAAACAAGCCCACCCCTGGCATGCCGTGAAAACGAGAGCGCTGCCGACCTCTCACCTGCAGCCAGCAGGATTTGCACCACATCAGTCTTGCCAAACAGAGCAGCCTCATGCAAAGCACTGCCCTTCTCCGTCTGGAAGGCAAACGAGAGCGCAGAGCAGCATGTCATCAGAACAGTGACCCAGGTTTGGCGTGGCTCCACACGACAAACGGGATATAGACACGAAGGGGCAGGAAAATAAAATCAACCACACAAAGTCCTCTGTCATTATCTTTCCCACTTTTCTTGTCTGGATTCCGGAGCCACAATCGTGGCCCAGACGTGAAGTGTGTTTCAAGTGCCACCATCAGGCCACACAGGAATAACTGCGCAGCAACTCTCGGAGCCACCTATTGGTGAAACTCCTCAAAACTCCCCCTTCCCGGAAGGAAGGAATAATGAGAAGAAAACTACAAGGGTAAAAAAACAAAACAAAACACCACCACCTTAACTTCACCTGTGGTTTGGTCAAAGCAAACCCTAAGGAACAATCATTCAGCAGAATGCAAAAAGCTAACTACGCAGGGGAATGCCGAGTCTCCTGTTGGCAAGACCAAGTTGGTGGGACTTTGCAGGTGGCAAATGGTGGCAGTGGGAATGCCTGTATAGGAAGATAATGAAATTTTTCTAATTTTGAGAGAGAGCCCACAAGCACATCTTTTCAGGGCATAATGACTTTGTATTGCCCCTGAAAAGGAAAAAAAAAAAAAAAAGAATAAAAGAAAACTAGCAACAGGCTCACTTGAGGAGTCTGTCTCTGAAGCTTCACATGAAAATGAGTCAACGGATGGAAGCGTCTGACACGGGAAGTGACACGTGCTGGATGAGAACACAGCCCAGCAGCATGGTACCTGTGCCTCTCCCACCGTGACTCGGCCCCCGGAGCCCGGGGGCGGGGGGGGGGGTCTGCCCCGCTACCTGGTAGTTGCTGTCCATGCCGGCGTCCAGCAGGACCTGCACCACGGCTTTGTGGCCGTTCCGTGCCGCCAGGTGCAGGGGCGTGTGCTTCTTAGTGTTGCAGCTCAGGAGGTTGGGGTGGGCGTTGAGCAGCATCTTCACCACCTCCAGCCTCCCGTACAGCGCGGCCAGGTCCAGAGGGGTCTCGAATTTGTTGTTGCGCATGGTGGGGTCTGTCAGCTCCTCTAAGAGGACCTTCACCACCTCCGTGTGGCCGTACTGAGCGGCGCAGTGCAGGGCCGTCTCGTTGTCGTTGTTCTAAAGAGTGGACAAGCAGATCCCGTCAGCAGGGTCACTGGCAGACTGGCCTACGACCGGGACGATCACACAGAAAACCACTGAAATTTAAATGAGGAAAATAGCAGCAATATTTGGGGACTATTAGAAAGCGGTCAGAATGAAGACACACTCCCCAACAAACGAGGCTGGCCACTCCAATCAGCCGCTGCCAGAGGGGGCCTGTGATCCCCTCAGATTTACCGTCTCCTGTGTGCCATGAAGAAGTGTCTACTGACTGCAAGGACAGTGAACCAGAGAATGGGGCGGGCCCTGGGCAGAGGCCCTGGCACACAGGAATGCCAATAATATCGCTGCCATTGACTCATTTTAAATTTCAACTGGTTTTACAATTGATATTCAGTCAACCCTGTAGTTCTGATTCTGGCTTTGTTGACCGTCCCCTGCCTTACAGACAAGCTGTTTTGAAAGAGTCTGTCATCTGCATATAGCTTCTTGCATGCAAATCAACCAGCCAACAATCAAAGTAACAGAGCAGAGCACCAAAAACCACTCTCGAGATCTCAGCCAACAGCCATTTCCAGGGGAGGGAGGCGCTTGAGCTCCATCACAGAGGAACACGGGACCCTGCTGTCAGCCTGTGCCTACTCCAGGAGCTGGCACCAACCAGCGCGTGCGCAGTCTACAGCGCAGGGAAGCGTGCTTATGTAGGAGAGAGTCAGTCAGGCGCGCGAATGTTTTGTGAGAGGTGCAAAATATTCAGTTGTAACATGACCATCAGTTCAAATTCACAACCCCAGGGTCCTTTAATGCCAATTTTGTTTCAAACTAAAGGTAGAACCTGGGATGAAACAGAAGTCTGTGCTTCATCCACCATCAGAAGCAAAATGTGAATCATTCCAATTGTGCTCTTTCTTTTACTACTACTGATAATGTATAATCAGAGCAGAAATAAAGTAATTTCCATGACGTCTCCTTTTTTAGATGCACTAATGAAAATAGTTCTCCCACAAGACTTTGAGGTTCCTAAATTTATCCAGGAGGCTTCTGCCACTTTAGGGAAACAAAACTGATGAGGTGGTGTGTCCGTCAAGTCAATATTGTGCACCTTTCAGTGATCAAAAGGTAAAAATGAAATGTTTCCACAACTGCTTTAATTCTATTCATTACATTAAAAGTAACAGACCAGGAGTTATCCAAACACGCATGCAATTCCATCTGCTTTTGATCTGGCATTTGACTGCATCATTTTTTTCCAGCCACACCAAGTGTACCAGAAAGATCCAGAGCTGCTGGGAGCAAGGCCCCCAAAAGCCAGAGTGATAGCAAAGAAAAACTGTTCAACGAAATAAGGACAGAAAGGGTGGTAGCAGGAGCCACATGCAAAGATAAATGCACACAGATAAACAGAGGAAGCAGCGCTGTGCTCAAACACAGCTCAAGGAGGCCAGCAGCTGAAGTGCAGACAGCCTTCGCTGGCCACAGGACACAGCCGGTAAGCAACGGCCTCCTGTGATACAACTGGGCCCAACGGGGGGATTCCATGTCTACCTAGAAGACTGGAGGGAAGGGGAAACTCTAGGCAGAAAGCAAATCTTTGGGGTTCCCTGTGCCAAACCAACCACTTAAGACACCCATTTGGAATGCCCATCTCCAATTGAGCATCAGCTCTCCCTGAGCCAGCTTAGAGCTGTCACTTCATGTTCTCGCCATGAAAGGCAGCTTCATCAACAAAACACACAGGGGCTTTCTTTACAGTGGTTCCAGGGCAGCGTGGCAACCCAAAGAAGTTTTAAGAGGATTCTCAGGCTTTTACATCTCAAGATTAACATGACAGCAGGGTCAAGAAAGTCAGCTTATTCTTATTAAAACCCCAATCCAGAAAAACTTGTTTACTCTGAGGCAGACACTGCTGTCTCTTTTATATCCAGGTTGTCTCCCAACGACCAGAATAATCTGTCCTCAATTTTGTAAAAAGTATGCCATTAGGGCCTGAAGAATTGTAAAACTCTAAGCTATCCAGCAGGAGGAAAAAAAGAAAAGAAAAATCTTCGTTTGTTGTTGTTGTTGTTTGCTAGAACTAAGGCACTACCATGAAGCGGCCTTACTGAAAGCACGGTCTTGATCACTACCAGGCAAATTTCCTGCCTCTGTTAAAAATGGCCTAACCACATCTCTGCACAATCTTATACTCAAATTCACCCTGTAAAAAGCATCTTTCTCGTGCTTCAGTCTTGCCAGACATGGTCTGGTAATTACAATACTCTTGAGTTGAAGTCTGTGGTGACCCCATCTTTCGACTATTGAACACAGGCCATCACAATCTCTTCCTACCAGCTCCCCTTTGAACATGGCAACTATCAGGGCAGGAAGTCACTGAGTGTTGATTCAGGGACCCACAAGAAAGGGAGGGACCCACAAGAAAGGGAGGGACTCCAAGGAGAGTACAGACTCCTCAGGACCCAGAATCCTCTTTCACACCTTCCAAATCACACCACAGGTGCGCATCACACCTCAAGAGTTCCCAGAATCATATTGCTATGTATTTGAACTGAGAAAGGAGACTAAGATCAAACACCCCAATTTTCCCCAAAGTCTTCGCACAAACTCTCCGTTCCTGCCCATCCTGAGACTCACTTTCACTTCTCCTTGCTGTCAGTATCTCTAAGAAAAAAAATCCCAATACCCTTTACATATGGAGACCCCATTAAATGTGTAAATCCATTATATTTATGCATTGTATATTTATGCCTATCTATCTATCTAACATATGCATAAACCACAAGCAACAGAAAACTATACAGAAACGTTTCAGTGGCCTTTCTCCTTTTGAACTATTCTAAACCAACACTTCTCAGTGCTTAGATTACAGCCCAACTGCACTCCTGACCACTGTTGATAGATACCTAAGTTAGAAACAACTCACCTACAGCTCTCTGTAGCAACAATGGTATAGGTTTCAGAAATCTACCAAAATTGGAAAAGGAGATTTAGCAGACACAGGAGAAACATGAGAACTGAATCCATGTGGAAGAAGAGTTAGACTCACTCTGCAGTGCCCTGGAAGGCAGAACCCTGACCAACAGATGGAAAGTTTAGGAAGACAGATATCAGCCAAGCATAAGAAACCAAAAATCAGGGGAATCCAAAAAGAGGCTGCCAAGAAGTAAGTCTGGTTGTTACCAAGAGAAACAAACAACCAAATAAAACAAAGGGTAGATGGCTCATCTTTCAGGTGAGAGAAAAGGATTCCTGCTCTGGATGGAAAGTTGGCTTAGATCAGTGGTTCTCAAACTGGCTTTGTTTTGGAATTACATGGGAGCTTAAGAGTAACTAAGTCCCACCCTAGACTTGCCAAGGGAGCACCTTAGAGGGTAAAGCCCAGGAAGACTATTATTAAAAAGCTTACCAACCCAGCAGGCACCAACATGACCAAGCAAGCAATCATCTATCAGTGCGACAAACTGACATCATGTGCCTTACAACGTGAAGGAAGGACAGGACGTCACTCCTCTGGCGTTCCTGCTAAAATTACAGGGCCTGAGTCTAATCATGACGAAATAGCAGACAAACTCAAACTGAGGGACAGTCTATAAAAAGACTGGTCTACATTCTTCACTACCATCAATGTCGCACATCTCTGTGGCAATCACTTAGTGGGTTCAGCTGTTCACTGAAACGTTGTTGGTTCGGTCCCACCCAGGGACGTCCATGTTTGCGGTTCCTAGTAATGAAAGACTAAGAAGGGCTGAGGAATGGTTCCAAACTGTGTATGATCCTGGACTGGATCCTGGACCAGGAAAAAAAATTGCTCTAAAGGACATTATTGGGGAAACTGGTAAAATCCGAACACAGATTTTGTATTAGATTCCAGTATTGTATTAACGTTGAACCTCCTGAATTTGGTAACTGTACTGTGGTTATACAAGTGAATGCCCTTGTTTGTAGGAGATACATGCTGCAGTATTTGGGGTTAAAGGGTCATGATGTCCATGACTAAGTATCAAACAGTTCATCATCAACTACAGCAACAATATGCATACACATCTGTGAGGGAGAGAAAACGTGCATGCAAATGAGACAAAATGTTAACTGGTGAATCTAGATGAAGAGAACAGTTCACTACATTATGCTCGCAACTTTTTGTAAACTGAAAATTTTTTCAAGATAAAAAGTTTTATAAAAGCTTGCTGGGGCACCTGGGTGGCGCAGTTGTTAAGCGTCTGCCTTCAGCTCAGGGCGTGATCCCGGCGTTATGGGATCGAGCCCCATGTCAGGCTCCTCCGCTATGAGCCTGCTTCTTCCTCTCCCCACTCCCCCTGCTTGTGTTCCCTCTCTCACTGGCTGTCTCTATCTCTGTCAAATAAACAAATAAAATCTTTAAAAAAAAAAAAAAAAGCTTGCTAGGTGATTCAGATACAAGCAGACATGCTGATCAGAATGTGGAGACAACTGGTTGAGACAACTTCCGTGTCTCTTCCAGCTCTGAAACTTAATTATTTTTAAGTGTATAGGAAAATAGATCTACCCTAAAATAATTTGACCATTGCTCACCTTACGATATTCAGACTAAGTTAAAATCATTTTAAAAGGGGGAAAATAAACAATTTTAAATAGTTCCACCTTAGCTACGATGACCTACATTTTAGACTGCTTTATGCTGACTTGTTGAAGAAGGAAAGGCTCCATATGTCGCAGACGAAGATGAAAGCTCATGAAAACCACCTCTGCTCCCAGTACAGGCATCTGAGACTTCTTAATTTCTACAGGTGCCTGATAGGACTTAGCACACAAAACAATTCCCAGACACAATCCAGGTCAATAAAAACCCACTGAATCATGATAAAACCCAGTAAGGTTAGACTCAAATCAGTTCGAAGAGAGTTTGCATTTGTAGTAAAATCCAAACAGCTTTATCCCTTCGTGCAGTTTGCATCATTTGGCCTTCGGGGTGTGGGAAGGAGGCAAAGGGCAGCATTTCCAAAAAGAGAAGTATGTTCTTATTCCATTTAGACCAATTTTCTTTTTTGTGTGGGAAATCAAGGGATAAGAAAATGAGCTTTTAAGAACCAAAGACTTGGGGCGCCTGGGTGGCACAGCGGTTAAGCGTCTGCCTTCGGCTCAGGGCGTGATCCCGGCGTTATGGGATCGAGCCCCACATCAGGCTCCTCCGCTATGAGCCTGCTTCTTCCTCTCCCACTCCCCCTGCTTGTGTTCCCTCTCTCACTGGCTGTCTCTGTCTCTGTCAAATAAATAAAATCTTAAAAAAAAAAAAAAAAGAACCAAAGACTTACCCTTTAATCAGAGCTTTATAAGCTAACTGAACTAAGCAAGTGGGAAAACAATCTCTACAAGGTGCCTCGCCACAAAACAAAAACCCTGAATAGACTAATTGAGCAATGTTTCATTAAGTTTCAATCCACCAGTAAGAAAGAACAAATTCCAAAGTGCCGTTTCAGAAACACCCCACTGTATGTACCCTTTAAAAGTCAGATCTCAAATATTACTAGTTACCAGATAGTTGTACTTAATATACACTCTCTTATTTAAACTCCGGAAAGATCCAGCAAGGTAGACGGTATACTGCACTTTACAGAAGAGGAAACGGAGGCTCACAGAAATTAAGTAACTTATTTAAATCAACAAAACCAGTCAGTGGCAGCACGGAATTCAATCTCAGGCCTGATTTGAAAGACTGAGACCTTTAAGAGTTTTCTCCTCTACTACACAAGTCCAAAAAAAGAAGAAAATGAAGATAAGAGTATCTTCCTCTTTTGAAAATTAGGAAACAGAATTTAGAGAGTGGGGGCCAAACAAAAGTTAATGCGTTCCACTACCCCAAATCAAACTGCTTCTCTGCCATTAAGGCCCGACAGCTGAAGAACATGGCCCACAGAGGCTGCCTAGATCCAGCCCACGGGGAGCTTCATTCGCTAAATCAGCATTTCTCAAAGAATATCTCTGCCTTGCATTTGAAAACTTGCGGAAGTACCTTATGTTTCCCTTCCCTGAGGCTACTGTATTCAGAGCAAGGGAAAGGTAGCTCATGTGAATAACGCACTGACTCAACCAAACTCCAGACTTGGTGCCAAAAAGCAAACCTCACCTGAATGAAAACTCATGTCAAAACCAGGGGAGAGCACCGAGGAGAGAGGCTAACCATCACCAATCCACAAGCTCTGCCTCCCGGTGTGTGAAGGCCGGAGGAGCTGGGCAGTTCATCACCAGGCCTACCAGGCCTCTATGTGCCCTAGCCTCACAGGGAGGGAGATCAAGGCCAGTGCCCTGCTTGACCCTGCGACCTCATTTCCTATTTCAGAGCCCTTCCCAGGGCCAAGAGTGACCAAGCAGTGAAGGAAGCTAATAGCTGGGGAGAAGCAACTGAGGCTAAGTCCCAGGCAGAAATGCACAAACTTAAGGAAATGAGGAGGGAGCCGAAAGGAACAACTTTTAAGAGTAAAATGGAGTCACTACACCCCTTCCCCAACACCTCTACTACTCACTTATTGAAAATGAGATTCTCCTTCAAAAGAAATAGAGAGAGCAGAGTAAAAAACATAATCCAGTTAGTACAGTTTAATCATTTTCTGTGCTTTATATTAAAAAGTAAGCTAATATGTTTGACATCTCTTAATTGAATTTTCCTTTTTTGAATTTAAATGATTTTAGCAATCACAATGGTAAATTATGCATATAATATGGTTCCTTCTCTTTCCCCATTTCGGCCATTTCTAAGCTTTTCAGACATTCCAGGAAAAGTACCCAACCTTTCCAGAATTAGCATAAGTTTTAAAAATAAAACCCAAACCCACTGAAGCTGCAATTCCCCATTCCCAGACAAGCCAAAAGCAGATGGGCTGAAGCAGACAATAGTCAGGGTGATGAAGAGGAGCCTGAGTGGACAAGAGTGGAAGCCAGAGAGGACCAAAGAGGGAGTGCAGCTTGGAGAAATGATGCAGAGAAATCCTGGCAGCAACGTACACACCTTGGCATTGATATAAGGGTCAAAGGGGCCGTACTTTTTGAATTCTTTGATCTCAAGAGCATTCTATAAAAAGGAGAGGAAAAGAAAATGTGATGATAAAATGGATGAAATATTATCAAAGCAATGCCCAGCCCCGAGGGGGCCCAACACGAGAATGAGAACAACTTGGATCTGCCCTCTGGGTATCTGGAAAGGAAGTTAATGGGTAAGGCAGGCTCAAGGGCACAGCACTCATCACCCCCTCTTATCCAAGCATCCAGCTGGAACCACATTAACGGTCTTTAAATAGATCAATGTGGTACTACTACCTAGAGCCATTAGGTTCTTCCAGCTTTCACAGCCATCTTGCCCAGCCCCTGCCCCACCCACCTGCCTGCCAGATACTCAGAACACTGGGCTGGTGTCCCACCTATCAACAGATACTCCAGGCAGGAGGCAGCTGTGAGCAGGGCAAGCTAGCACACTCAAGTGGCTCAAAAATCCAAGCAGCTGTGTTCCAAGGCAAAAGTGAGCAAAGACAGGATTAGAAATGGTTGCCGAAAATTTCTTAAATGAGAAGGACTTTAATGGGTGACTAGTTTGTTCAACATTGAGGAGTATTAGTTACAAGCAAACTTCCTTATAAATTTCCTCCAGTTAAGAGAAATTACAATCACTTTAGCCAGGAGGAGTAAAATTGCATTTAGATTCTAAAGCAGCAATTCTAGAGACAATTTTCATTCTTAATGTTATAACACAAACACCCTCATCGATGATTTTAAATTTCTGTGGCTTACCTATCCAGAAAATACAACCTGAGGGGGAAAGGGAAGCTGATTAACAGCTATACATACACAGTCTCCAAACTGAGAGATTTGGGAGCATCGTTTTAATTTTCTCAAACCTCAGAGTGAAGCTGCCCTTCTGCGAGTCAGCCATGCTCCGAACAGCTCACCGAGAGTGTGCATAGCCTTGCTGATTGCAAAAATGATTTCCTCTTTTTCGAGGAATAACCCTAACCTAATCCTATAGGTAATTTAACAATCTCCTCTCAGCAAAGTCATTAGGAAAATAGTCCTGGGCTTACTGAGAAAGAGCAGCATCTCTCTCATTCGAGCAACTAAGAAAAAAGAACCTGCTTCAGTTCCGAGCAGAGAGGAAAACAGAATGGCCTGTCACACAGGGAAAGCCCATCTCCTCTCAAATGGACACAGGATCTCAGATCCAAACTACAGGAAACTGCATTTTATGAGAGGATTGTCTAGAACTTGCATAATGTGAGTTATTCCTTTTCCAAAGGAATCAATGTAAAAAAGAGGAGGTACAGTCTCAGGGTACCTAAGTCCAGGGCCATTTCAAAGTATTTTTGCTCAAACGCTGCTTTTTTTTATTTTCTAAGAATTATCTCCACTTTGTCAAAGCATGGTCACTTTGAAGTTGACATTAGGGGACATGATGTAAATGATTTTCATTCTGCTGAATCACCTCTGACCACTGAGCTTACTCAGATGTTTTTGTGAGCTCCTTTTTCAGTCCCAGGACGAGTCCTTCCACTTCTGCCAGTTGTGATGTAGGGAAAACAACAGCAGGGTTCAGGCAGCCCTGACACGCACCAGGAGGATTGCTGTTTACCAGCTAAAGCTGCACTGCCATGTTGATGGCATAAGCACAACTTAGAATTAATTAACCCTGCTGGCTAGAAGTGGCCACTAAGCAATTTTACGGGATTTGTATTATTTCCCATTTTGCACAGAAGGTATGTAGATCTTTACTATAGCACTACTCCAAATCTGCACGAGTCAAATGCACGTAAAATGCATCCCTGGGGTATGAGATCTCCCTGATGCACTCGGAGGAGTAGCGCTGGGAGGAGGGGAACCATTTGTAGGGCCTGGAAGAGCTGGTTCCCTGAGATCTGCGCTATGGAACTGAAACAGTGCTGGGGCTGCCACGGTCTGGCTATAGCTGAAGGGAAGAACGCTTCTCCTCCTTCCGACCTGTTCGTTGACTCGGGTGTGTGAGGGCCCTTGATGGATGAGCAACCGCACTATCTGGGCATCTCCTTTCCAGGCTGCCAAGTGCAGAGGGTAACAGCCTTTACAATCAGCCACATTGGTCAACGCATCGTTCCTCAGAAGAACCTCAACCACATCCCTAGAAGGCAAAAATCAATCATGAGTTTGCAGAACTCAGCAGTCTTTCCTACTAACAGCTCTTCACATTTGGGCAGCTGAAGCCCTTTCAGATAGTATCTCACTCGGCCCCCCTCTCTCTACCTGAGCTCATCGCCCAGTCTCCTCCTTTTATTCCATGAGCTACGTGTATAGCTGCAAATACACGGCTGAAACATCTTGAGCCAAACGACATTGACTCATCACCTCGCCATTTCTCTAGGCTTTCTAGACAATCCATCTATACTCCATTATTGTGAAAATGTCTGGTTCTCTTGTCTAAACCTTGCAATGTTTCCTTGTTTGTGATGTTTAAACACCATTCGGGGATAAAATTTACATAAAAGTAGTCATGCAAGACAAATATCATTATTCACCACATTATTCAGAGCATTTAGTGATGTGGGAGCTAAAAGCAGACAGGCAGAGCAGAATTAAAGTTGCTGCAAACATAAGCCAGACACATATGGTATCATTTGATACATCCAGAAAGAAGGGCTTGGCTTTCTTCTTGGTGACACTGCTAATTAAGCAGATACAAATGTATAATTAACCCCATGCACATGAGGTTAAAGAAAATCCCCACTGTAAATAAAAACAGCATCTGGAGATAAACTTGGCTAACGAGCTGCAGCCATTTCAGTCTACTTTAATTCAGGTTAGCCCCCTACTGATGGGGGGAGGGGTCTCCACAGAGTCCGTGTTAGCTTGGTCTAAGATGGCCACAGAAAAGACACAAGGATCACATTCAATATATTTCAGGAAAGTTTAATGTAGAAGGAAACAATTATCACCTCTTTTTGGCACATTAGAGCCCATCAGGCTGGGCCAATTACCGCACAAGTGATACTGGACATCACAAGGTGGTGAGGGCCCTGCTTCTTGCTCAGCAAAATCGAAAATGGTTCCAACAATCCCTCCTCATGAAAACTAAACTTCTACTTCTTTTCTCCTAGAGCATGATGTCTCGAACTCTCCTTACCACCCTCTGTGCTGCTCCACTCTGGTTTCCATTCTTCCACATCCTGCCAAATCTACTCACTGTACCCCAAGACCGTGCCTGCCCCCGGGCTGAGCCATCACAGTCTCTCTCACACGGAGGGCAGCACCCTCTGGAAAAGGCTGCCAAATCTTTTAAACCTATGTCATCTTCTCTCACACTCCCCCCAAAGCACAGCTTCTCCAGAAAACTTCCTGCACAAATCCCACCTAAAAACTACTAACCAATACCTAAGAGAATTAAACAGGCCATATGATTTATGTATTTTTCCCCTTAGAAAGGGCTCTTGTTGTCTACAAGGCTAACTGTATGAGGAAGAACAGCAAGCAAAAAGAGTAAATAAATAACTACTTTAACAGAAGGGAAGTTTCTTAGGACCACTCGATCTATTTTCAGGTTACAAAGGTGCTGGTTACCTAAGAGATTGTCGAGCCCCTTTACGATCTGGCTGCCCCCAATGTGACCTTCATGTGCAGATCACGTGTGGCACTGCACCATTTCAAAACAGGAAAGGACGAACAGAAGAAAAGGTAAAACTTAACCTTTGGTTGAAGTTTTTTGGGGGGTGGAGTAGGGAAGGGTGATTAAATTATACACTAACGAGAGACTCAGGAACTCTGGGTGGACTGAGTTCAGTTTGTTGTTCCCTATTCCTCAACACTACTGCTTAGTAATCCTCTACAGAAACACAAGAAGACAATCCAAAGGTCTGGGTTATGGAGGACAGGGCAGGAATACAGCACATTAATACTTACTTATGGCCATTCAAAGCAGCATGGTGTAGAGGTGTATAGCCGGTACTGTCAACACAGTTCACATTGGGCCCTCTCCAGATGCTATAGAGGGGGGAAAAAAAGAAAAAAGAAGACTGAAGTCACAAACCAAATTTAGAGCCAGTTAACCGCTTAGAAAAGAATTCTCTACGGTGTTTAACCAAACTAGTTACGTCCACATGACTCCTGATAAAGGACAGCAGCTATTTACTACAGAAATGCACAACACCAACAACACACAGTCGTTTGCTGAACAGGGAGTCAGGTGTCAAGATAACAGTGTCATCATTTAAGAGCTCGCTCTTCTGTACCTTCTCATCTTTTTGGTTTTTATTTTAAATTTTTTTAATTGAATTTATCTTTCTCTTCAGGCCTATGTTTTGAACTCTGCTCTATGATAAGCCATTGAAGTGTTATATTTTTTTGTGTGTATTTTTTCTTAAGTAAACTCTACTCCCAACGTGGGGCTCAAACCCACAACCCCAAGAGCAAGAGCTGCATGTTCTACTGATGGAACCAGCCAGGCGCCCCATGTACCCTTCTCATTTTTAATTACATTATCACTCAGTCTGGGACTCATGCCTCTAAATATTTCCAGGATTGTAAGAACAGTTCATTGAAAGGTCATCAAAAATGTCACCGAACCAACCATTCAGCCAGTCACAGGTATTGAACACCCACCTCTACACTGGTGACTGAAGACTTAAGAGACTTACAGATAATCTGGATGATTTAACCAGCAAGAACCAAGACGAAAGAACCCACATTAATTAAAGCACCAGGACACATGTATTAAGATCTAAGAGGCAATGGGTCTTTCCTTTCTGAATGTCTTATTGCTTAAAAAAAAAAAAATAACAAGATCTAGAATTTCAGGGCTTTATTTGAATCAGAAATACTGTTCTAGGAAGGCTGAAGTGTCATCTAACTTAATCCTCAAACCTCTTACTCCTATTTCACACCTTACTGCACTGGCCAGAGCTGCTGCTGCTTCTTTTTAACAGAGAGAGAGAGAGGGGGAGAGAGAGAGAGACTCTTAGGCGGGCTCCATACTCAGCGCAGAGCCCGATGCAGGGCTTGATCTCATGACCCTGAGATCTTGACCCGAGCTGAAATCAGGAGTCAGACACTCAACTGACTGAGCCATGCAGACACCCCTTGGCCAGAGCTTCCAAAATAATATTAAGTAGTAGAAGGCAGTCTTGTTCTGTCCTTGCTTTTAATGAGAATGCCTCTACTGCTGGCAGTTGGTAAGAGGTAACATGTAAAGGAAGTGTCTTATTTTTTCCTTAAAAAAAAAAAATAGTTGTTCAGGGTCGCTTGGGTGGCTCAGTCGGTTAAGCATCTGCCTTCGGCTCAGGTCATAATCCCAGAGTCCTGGGATTGAGTCCCACATCGGGCTCCTTCCTCAGCGGGGAGTCTGCTTCTCCCTCTGCCTGCTGCTCCCTCTGCTTGTGCTCTGACAAATAAATAAATAAAATCTTCAAAAAAAAAAAAGTGGTTGTTTAGGGGCACCTGGCTGGCTCAGCCAGTGGAGCATGTGACTCTTGATCTCAGGGTTGTGAATTTGAGCCCCACATTGGGTGTAGAGATTATTTAAAAATATAATTTTAAAAAATAAAATAATCACATACTACTTTTCACCAACCAGACTGACAAAAATGAGAATAACAAAGTATTTACAAAGATCAGGAAAACAAGCACTCTTATATACCACTGGTAGGACTTTGAATTGGTGAATTCCTCTGGGAAGACAATTTGGCAGCATCCACCAAACCAAAAATAGGCATTCACTTTGAGCCAGCATTTCCACTTCCTGGCAACTATTCAACAGAAACACTTGTACACATGCACAAAGATACATGCTTGTACAGGACTGCTTCACTGTGAGAGCAAAAATTAAACACTTCATGTCCACCAACAGGTGGGCAGTTAAATACCAGGTATGCCCATACAATGAATTATTACATAACCATTAATAACCACCACCACCACAAAGGAAAGAAAACAAGCTGGACCTATGTGTCCTGACACAGAAAGATTTCCCAAGACATACCGTGTTATGGGTAAGTGAAAAAAAGCAGTCATTGTGTAGCACACAAAACAGGAGCCCTTGCTTTAGAAGTGCGTATGTACATGTACACGCACACGCAGTGGATGGTGATGGGAAGAGCGCTCGCCAAGTGTTGCCAGTGGTTACCTCTGGGAAAGAAAATGTGTGTTGGGGGACACTACAGATGGTGAAGAGGGACTCTCATGTTCTGCTCTGTATTCTACCACACTGTTTGAAACACAATGAGAATGCATTCAGGTATTTTTATAATAATTTTTTAAAAGAAAGAGGGGAAAGAACCTGTGCACAGGGAAAAGAAAACCAAGAAAAACATCAAACTGTTAATAATATATGGTTGTATACGTGTGACCTGAGCCACTTTAATGAGCTTGTCTACTTTAGGTTTAAAACCTTACGATAAATTTTAAGTGAAAAGAGAAGACAGGCATGCTTTGGTACCCAGGTCATTCATACATTGTCAATTAAGGATGCTGGTGACAGGGTCAGGAGCCTGAGGTATGTCCTGGCATCCCCATCCCCCACTGAGCTTGGATTCCTACAGCACCTTCCAAACAAATAGTTAAAAGCAATTATATCTGTCACATGTGTACGATAACTTCATTTTCTAAGTAAAAAATTAGATACCTATGCCTGGCCATGGTGAGAATGACAGAAAGTGAAATGGGTCTGGAAAACCTAGGAGGTACAGTTTTCATACTCATTTTCAAACTGACCCACCAGATAAAACATCGTCATTCTATTAAAAAATAGGTGACACTAAGAATCAAAAAACAAATTACTGGCCCCAAATCAGTGGCAGAATCCAAACTCCCACTTATAGGGCTCTCGGCATTTGGCTGAACAAGGACTTTATGATCTAACCGGGATGACAAGAGGTAAAGCTGCAGTAGTACACGGCTGGAATAATAATCCCACAGCAAGATGACCGGAATAAACCAACAGGAGCTGGGAGAAAGAAAATACCAGTAATGGGTCAGGCAGTCCTGAGGACTCCATTAGGAATCTGTTAGCTCCTCAATGACCTCAATCCAGGCCCCAAAGTAACCTGAAAACTAAGACTTAAACCCCCCTTGCTTAAAAAAGAAAAAAAAAAAAAAAGGCAGGACTGAGCAAGCCTTCTTTCACTCTCTTTTATCTCCACGTCTCTGGTCTAGAGGTGATTAAGCTTGGATATCCTTTACCAGCACTAAAACTCCCTCAGAACAATTTGAAAGGACAAGGAAGAAAGACAAGGACTTCCCGCATAAAGCTGCAACATTTCCAACCAGTAAGGGCTTCCCTCACTCCCCGGCTTTTTCTCTAACTAGCATTTCCTCTGAATGCCCGTCTAGAAATTTGGAGGAATGGGGAATGTATTAAATAACACCTAAATGAAAACAGAGAACTGAATCTCTCTGCTTAGAATTTTCGCTTCACACAGGATGGTAGTAATATCCCCCTCCACCCAAGTTTCTTCCTTTTTGGCAGCCCAAGAAAAGAGCTATTTACAATCTGGGTCTTCCTCTCTATCACAGCTGTCCTATTAGGTTTTTGTAAGACAGTAAATCCCAAAGGGCTGCTCACCAACAAACAAAAGCAAAATACAACCCGCCAAGAAAACCAGAGGGAAGGAAAACAGTCCCGGAGATTCTTAAACCAGGTCTAACCTATACAGACTGTACAGAAATGTAATTGCTGCCCTCGACTCATAGAACAAACCCTCATACCACCCTTGACGGGTCTCAGAGGAGTCCCAGCAATCCCGCGTGAAGCAACTACAGAACCCAGGTTAAGAGCTGAGGCTCTAGTTAGCTGCCTCTGCCACTTGTCAGTTGTAGGACAAGTCACTGAATCCTTCAAATCTTGCTCGGCATCTGCAAATTCCACTGTGATGGGCTCCCCAGGGCTTCTATGGCTCATAGAAACGAGAACTAAATGGCTGGAACCAGTTTAATAGCATTAGTGTTAAGAAGCCTAGGACACGTCACAGCAACCCAACCGCACGGAGGTGATGCCAGCGCACAGCAAGCCTGGCTGTCTGGGACTAGAAGCACCTACCTTCGAAGATGGCATCTAAAGACACTGACAGGGCAAGGAAGAAGAGGACTGATGAGAACCTGTGGCTTTTGAGTCCCACCTCAAAGGCCTCTCTCCATCCATTTACAAACTGACTACACATTGGTCCACAGCAGGTAGCGAGCTAGATCTGGAGGCAGTGATGAAGAACAGGCCAGTCATCCAGACACAGCCACTCTACAGTGGGACAGGTGCTCACTGAAGGCCTGCTCATGGGGCTACTTGTGCATGGATTCAATGGATAAGTGAAGTTTGCCCTCTATGTGCCAGGCACTGATCCAGGGCCTGGAAATGCAAATGGGAAAAGACAAAGTCTCTGCCTTCCTAGATCTTGAATCTGGAGGGAGGGAGAGTGACCAAATAAACAAATAAATAAAAATATGGTGGCAAGTAATGGTAAGTGCCATAAAGAAACAAAGGAAATAAATCAAGCGAAATAAGAGAATAAAATGTGACAGGATGACACTTCAAATAAGGTACTCAGGAAAGACCTCTTTAAGAAGGTGACCCCGGAGAAGAGATGTGAATGAAGTGAAGGAAGGAGCAGTGTGGGTGTCTGAGGAGGACAGGTAGAGAGAGCATCAGGTGCAAACAGCCTGACCAGGAGCAGACTTGACATGCGGCTGGAAAGCAAGGAGGAGCCGGGGGCTCTGCCTGCAGGGAGCAGGCTTACGGAGGCCACCCAGGGGAGCTGAGGTCAGAGAGCGTCCATAAGCATCTACTAGAGGTCAGGCTCTGGCGAAAGACACAAAGTCCACAATGGAGCAAGGAGAGGGGGAGCACTCTCTGAGCAAGAAGAAGGGGCACAGAGTCTAAAGTCCAAACCACGATGATCAGACACTAAATCTCTAAAAGGGAATCAGGGTTCCTTCCATCTGAATTAAAAGGTCCATTGACAACACCCATATTTACATCTACCTATCACTCTTCAGACCCAGCAAAACTCAGGCAAAAACCTGAGGTAAAACTGCTCAAGTCTCTGTGAAACCAAGTAAGAACAGCAGAAAACACACAGAGACACTTATTCGAGCCACCACAGAAAGTGGCCTGGTTTAAATGTGCGCTGGTCCATGGCACCTTTCCTGACTGCACGGGCTGATACTAATCTCACCTGTCTCAGATTTTCCAGATCACCTATGGCACCTTCACCACCACATTTATCATATTTGACCTTGAACCACTGTGAATTCTTTATGCTGCTCATCCACACCATATATTTTAAGCTCTTTACGGAAATCCTTCGTTTCCAAGAGCACAGCACCAAGCAGGCAATTGGCTTAGGGCCACCAGTATGCAACTTTAACACTGGGTTTTTAAGTAACCAGCTACTTAAACAAGACATGGTCTCTAGGGGCGCCTGGGTGGCGCAGTCGTTAAAGCATCTGCCTTCGGCTCAGGGCATGATCCCGGCATTATGGGATCGAGCCCCACATCAGGCTCCTCCGCTGTGAGCCTGCTTCTTCCTCTCCCACTCCCCCTGCTTGTGTTCCCTCTCTCGCTGGTTGTCTCTATCTCTGTCAAATAAATAAATAAAATCTTAAAAAAAAAAAAGACATGGTCTCTATGCAGTAACAGACTTGCTACACCTGTATCCATTAAAAATGGCAACAATCTCTTGATGGGACAAAGAAGAATACTGCATTTGAGATGTCTGTCCATAAAACACAGAGACAGAAGAACCCTAAGTTAGAACCAAAGTGCCCAGCCCATTTTCACCTGTGACTACTCTATGGAATCTGATTTCAGGACCCAATGATACCCTAAAGTGGCTCTCTGCTAGCAGTCAGCTTGCTTCATGTGGTCGCCCAGCTACTTAACTGCTTACTTGACACAGACAAGTAATGGCATCTCAATGGGCCGGTAGAGTGTCCAATCCAGTTCAATTCAATAAATGTTTATGCATTACCTTCCATATGCCAGGGTGCTACACAGTCTCCACCCTTGAGTAGAGAGGGGAAGTCAGACAAGTAAACAAATGACAATACCGAATAGTGTGTGACATTCTGTGAAGGAAGTATGCAAAGGGTAGCTTATAGGGAAATGGAAATACGGGAGGTTTTGCAGAAGGGGAGATACTTGGGCAGACCCTTAAAGCTGAGAAGGAATCCGCCAGACAGAAGAAACAAAGAGCAAACACCCAAATTCACCTAAGTCCACCCAAGTCGTCCCAGCAAATTGGGGCACATGCAAGTAGCTGTGACTGGCCAGAGCACACAAGTGAAAGGACGGTGGATGCAAGCAAGGAGAGGTAGGCAGAGCCAAACCATGAAGGGTCTTGGAAACTACTGAAGTTCTGAGTGGGGGATAATCAGACGTATGTTTTAGAGAAATCCTTCTGTTGACAGCTAGGAGATGGGAGCCTAGATGGCTGACTGGTTATTCACTATGCTGTTGTGATGGCCTGATATATTTCAGAGTTGGAAAAAAAAAATCATTATGCTAAGCAGTCGTGCAATGATGGAGAGCAAGAGGTGTGTGACTAGATCCAGTGAGCCTGGCTGGAAGTCAGCAATTCAGGAATGAAGTAAGGACCTGAATGAAGCCAGTCGTAAGGAGGACAGAGGAAAAGAGACTGAATCAATGGAAAAGACAGGATCTGGTGACTAAATCACGGTGGGGGCATAAGGGTGGGTGAGAAGTGAAAAATTCAGTGGACAATGAGAGTAAATTCAGGAGGAAAACCAGGGTTGATCTGTTTAGTGATGGTGATGTTGTGAGGTAGGGGAGAAAAAGAGGGGAAGGGGAGAAGGGTTTTTTTTTTTTTAAAGATTTTATTCATTTATGTGACAGAGAGACAGCCAGCGAGAGAGGGAACACAGCAGGGGAGAGGGAGAGGAAGAAGCAGGCTCCCAGCCGAGGAGCCCAATGTGGGACTCGATCCCGGAACCTCGGGATCACGCCCTGAGCCGAAGGCAGTCGCTTTAACGACTGTGCTACCCAGGCGCCCCAGGAGAGAAAGTTTTGTATTGGATTAGTTAGGGCTGAAATGAATGTGGACTCCCACGTGTAGAAGTCCAGTTAGCAGGTGCATATGAGGGTCTAGAACGCCCTATGTTGGTTACATAGTTTAAAATGATAATGTTCAAGTGTTCACATGCATGTGCGTTCCCCATATTTGACCCCTACAACCATATTATGGAGCAGGAAAGTACACAGTGCTGCTTCCATCTTATAGGTAGGAAAACTGAAGTTCAAATGACTTGCTGATCGTCATACAGCTAATTCACGCGGCACTGAAACAAAATCCCATGTCTGACTGCTAGTGTATGTTTTTTCCAGATTCTCCAGGATCTTGAACTCAACTGCTGAGAGAAAACAACTTGAAGCCCTGTGGGTCTCCTCCTGCATTGATTCTCAGGAGGTCAAAGACTCTCAGAGCACCAAGTCAGGAAAGGGCCTTCTCTAGCACTGGCTCTATGAAGAGAGAGCAATGGCAATACACACGAGGGGTAAGAGAGGTTCTGAACAGTTTTCCATCCAGTTTCATGAAATCATTAAGGTCTAAACAGCCTTTTTCTGCCAAAGGCCTTTGTTGTTTTCCTCTTTGAGTTACCTAGCAAAGGCAGATTTCTCTCTGAATCTCAGGAGGGGCTGGCAGTTTTCCAACACAATGAAACATTACCCAAAGCCAGTCTAATTTTAAAAAGACTTCATCTTACTCAAACAAATCAGACACATCCTTACTAAAATGCCTTCTACATAATTAACTGTTGAGGTTTAAAAGAAGAGATAACAAGGAGACCATGAAACCATTCCCATTGTCAAAGAAGCTTGTGATCTTTGGAAAAAGACAAAACTTACCAACATGAAACAATTAGACACAAAACCTCCAAAACAGTGTAACCTCCCCTAAAATCAAGTTAACTGGGAAAAACTAAACATGTATTTTAATTCTGCTCATCCCTGAACCCCATTAAAATGCAAGTAGGGGCGCCTGGGTGGCACAGTTGTTAAGCATCTGCTTTTGGCTCAGGGCGTGATCCCAGCATTCTGGGATCGAGCCCCACGTCAGGCTCTTCCGCTGGGAGCCTGCTTCTTCCTCTCCCACTCCCCCTGCCTGTGTTCCCTCTCTCGCTGGCTGTCTCTGTCAAATAAATAAATAAAATCTTTAAAAAAAAAATGCAAGTAAAAGCAAACGAGGACCAGGAGAATGAGAACAGTGAACATAAAAAGTCAACAATTTTTGGAAAATTAAGAGTAGTTAGCAGAACTGAGAAAGTGAATCCCTGTGGCCATACAAGGGGATGCCTTTTTGGCCTTCACACATACATACCCTGGGAAGGCTCAGGGATTAGAGGTACCAGGTGGTACTCGAGACCAGGGATAAGGAGGGGTTGAAAACAAGAACTTGATACAAATTCTGTTTATAAGGAGGCGTTAGACCACTAAATCTCTGGTCCCATCTAGGGCAGCCAGTAGACAATTACTCCTTGTATCCAGGCAGGAGAAGGTAGATCTATTCTGTGAAGAAACTGAATTAGATGGGCTCCAGCCTTGGGGGTATCAGGAACAGCAGAAGGCAGAGAGAGGCACTGTACTGGAAACAGAAGCCCTAAAAGGAAGTCTACATCCTGAAGGACATGATCTCAGCTCTGCTCCCAAAATGCTGGCAGCCCTACCCCCACCGCCAAACAGAAGGTTGGACCAAGGACTCCATGGAACAATGCAATAGATCCTGACTTGGGAGGATTCCCCATCAAAGTAGGTAGGTTTCTGCCCAATCACCCTACATGATATAAAAGCCATCCTTGCCAAGTTCTTCCCACCTCTATCCAGACGATGCAACTGGCTCTACAGTGACTCGCTCTTAAATGAAAATGACAACCAAAGAGGACCACACATTTGAGGAAGGTGTTCAACGTGAAATGACAGAGCACAAAACAGAATAAAGGGACTCAAAGAACAGAAACAGAAAACCAAATAAAATCTCAACCCAAAACAACAGCAGCAACAACAAACTATTGTCACACAAACACAGGATTAGAAAAAAAACTGCAACAATCAGTGTAAACGTTTTGGAAATTAAAAAATGATAGTAGAAATAAAAACACAATCAAAGAGCTAGAAGATAAACCTGAGTAAATATCGAAGAAAGTGTAACCGAAGAAAAGGATGGGAAATACAAGAGAAAAGATAAGCAGATTAGAAGACCTAGAGTTCCAAAGAAAAGAGAAAAAGCAGAGAGGAGAATATTATCAAAGAACAACTTGAGAGATTTTCCTAGAACTGAAGGATATGAACTTCCAGTTGAAAGAGTCCATCCTATGCTCAGTACAATGAATAATTTTTAAAAAGACCCATCCCCAAGGCACACTGTGAAATTTCAGAATACATTTCAGAAGTCATGGGATAAAGAGAACACATTTTCCAGGGAGAAAAAAGTTCACACACAAAGGATCGAGTGGCATCAGAATTTTCAATAGCAGCTCTGGAAGCCATAAGACAAAAGAGCAATGCTTTCAAAATTCAGAGGTGAAGTGATTTCCAACCTAGAATTCTATAGCAGACAAATTATCAGTCAAGTATGAAAAGAGAATAAAGGTATTTTTAGACATGCAGAGCCTCAAATTTTACCTCCCACACACCCTTTTATCAGGAAGCGACTGGAGGATATGCTCTACCAAATAAATGAGCAAACCAAGAAAGAGGAAGACAGGCATCCAGGAAACGGGGCCAGGATCAGCCATGCAGCAAGCCTCATGCATGGCTGGAGGACGCAGGGCTCCACGGGCCTGCCTGCAGGAGAAAACGAAACTGAGGAGATCAACGGATGTGTCTGCCTGGGATGTGGAAAGTAACATTTAAGGGCTTCAAAATTATGGTTGTAGTTTGGGAATTAAGAGTGAGCTGAGCACTGGAAACTCAGAAAACCACCAAGAGAGGCAGTTAATGCACTGTACAGGAAAAAAAGATCAGATTGTAGTATACTAACCGGGTTAGCAGGTGAATAATACTAACAGCCTTAATAATATAAACATAAACATTAGATACTGATATCACTAAAAATCGTGAACTATTTGAGGATGAAGAGGCAGTGGACTGACAGAGTGCAAGAAAGCTAAAACCTCTTCATAACAAAAGACTGACAGAGGATGCCTAAAACTTAAAAATCAAGAAAAGCAGCATAAGTGTAATCATCCAAAATCTGGATGAAGCAGCTACAGACAGCTAAGAGCTGGAAATGGTTGCCGTCCCGGAAAGGAACTCAGGTGTGCATCAGTGGCCTTCCGGTAAGAACGTCGGAAACGATTCTGACACTACATGACAGGTTGGACGAGCCCTTGTCAGCTAGGAAATGTATAGTTCTGGTAACCCTGGCATTTTGGGGCCATGAGTTTTTGTGTTTTGAGCATGATGAGAGGCAGTGACTTTGAAAGGTTCATTTCCTCACGAGAGGAGAAACGCAAGCAGAAAGGCAATGCGCCCGTTTAACTTCATAGCTGACAACGACTCACACAATCTACTCGGAAGGATGGCCTCCTTGGTCCACACAGCCAGCAAACAGTGCTCCCCTGCCTTCTGCCAAGGACAACAGTGTTTGGAAGAGACACACTGGTTATGTCCAAAGTTGCTCTCTACAGCATTCGATTCTCGGCCCTTCTGCTTCTAGCCGGTAACTGGTGTGGACACACCCAACACCACACACATGTGTGTCGGCAAGTTGCTGGAGAACAGGGAGACTGTGAACGCGCGGACATTCACTGGAAGAATGGCTATTTTCAGTCGTTGCTACCTAAGGCAAGCCTACAGCAGGGAGGGGTAATGTGCGCAGCAGCGTGAGGGGGCGCAGCGAACCTGCTGTTTCACTGTGGACACGGACGTGACAACCTACGAGGTACGCTGCTATGAAGTGAAGGCCACTACAGTTCTCTGCTGTTACTACAATATATTCATGAGGACCGATGCATAAATCACATTTTTACAAGCCATATTTCCCCCATGGTTTACACTATTACTTTGGGGGCCCTTATCTTTTATTTGATTCAATTTACCTGGGCGTGGCTCCTTAACACTGTTTCTGTTACACAGCGGCAAAAAAGGTACTGAGGAACTGCAGGAAAATGACCTCCAGAGTTCAAAATTCTGATTCTCACTGGTGAGTCAGGCAATGTGTTCAGTCACTGAGCAAAACAAACAGCCATCACCCTGCATGCTCCGTGACAGCAGGGATGGTGCAGGTCTCGTGCCACCTTCCCACTCAGCAACGACACAGCACCTGGCGCACAGAGGGAGGAAGGGAAAATGCCATGGTGCTGGTCTAGGTACCTTGCAATAAATAAGACCAAGTCCCTGCTCGAAAGAACTTCAGTGACACAGAGACAAACAATTATAAAGCGATGTGTTAAGTGTTTATAAAAGAACTGTGCAAACACTAAGGGAACGCAGAGGAAGGCTGGGATGAATGGCATTCCTTTAGCAAGAAAAGGGACCACAGGGCTTTGCAGACAGCAGGGAGAATGTGTGATCACAGCAGCCAAGGTAATCTTGTAAAATCAGGCACTTCCCAGTTTTCTGCATTCTTCACTCAGGGTCTTCTGTCCTGGAAGACCAGGCTCCTTCCTGCCTCTTCCCCAAACCCCCCATTCCAACTTACCTCTTCAATTTCTATCCAGCTTGAACAAAAAGCTCTCCTTTTCCTCCCTTTCCTTCCCAGGCCAGGCTCGGCTGGCTCTTCATGGGCTACTTACAGAGCTTCTTTTACTTTGCCCTCATTACAACGATTTCAGTTCAGAGTTTTCTATTTGTCACTATTTGATGGTCTTTCTCACTAGAATATAAATAACCATGTTTACCACCGTATGCTCACCGCACTGCCAAGAAAGCACGGTACCTGGCACACGCTGAAAGCTCAAAGAGGAAGAGAAATCCACTCCTCACGGCAGGAGGGGCCCTAGCTAGTCAAAGAAAGGTACGGTCATTTTTAGATTATACAAACTAGAAGAACTCAAATATCCTCCGTCAGGTTATTTCTTAGGTCAAAAATACTGCACAAATTTTACTAAATATACATGCAGACTCATTCCATCCTAAGATAACGTGTTACCTAGAAAGAAAAAGCACTGTTTCTTCTCTTGTTTAGTGAGAGAGAGAGAGAGAGAGAGAGAGAGAGAGAGTGTGTGTGTGTGTGTGTGTGTGTGTGTGTGTGTCTGAAGAATGTTGTAAGAATGATCAGCTCCCTGGCTTGTCAAAGTCCAGAGGCTTCACTGGGCTGAGGCAGGAAGGCAAGGTGCCTTAATCAGTCATGTTTGGAGACAAAGATGCCTTTGCCTTAGAGAAACCATAAATCCTGGCTTATATCTGTTGCCCCAGAATAATTATTAACAGCATCCTGGCCTGAACAATAAATTATATGGTCACTTTACTCCATCCAGACTTTGAGACCCATTTCTTAGAATTTTTGACTCTAAAAGGCCTAGAAACAACAGCTTACATTAAATGTTTGCCTTGACACAAATATACTTTAATTAAGTAGATTAAATAACTATTTACTTCTCACCAGAACCCTACAAGAGAACACTAGGAAACTGACAAGTAGAGAGGTGAATAACTGACCCAGGGGTATAGAGCTGGAATGGGTGACACTGGCTTTAACTCCAAAATCTTAACCACTGTGCTATATGCAACTTCTCAAACCCCGCTCTCCCCCCACTGTTTTTCTCATTCCTGAATAAGATGACTCCCCCATAGCTCAAATCTCTCATTTCCGCCCTGCTTCACATCCCCCACTTCTCATTCAGTCTTTCTTGTTCTTTTCCTTTCTCGCCAGGGTCACAGAAATCAATAAAACAGGGCTGGGAGAGAGAGAGGCACCATGTTCTAGGTAGGAAATGGGTCCCAGAGGGAAATGAGTAGAGGTAGTTAACTGAAAGATTCCCATTAACATTTCCAGAAATCCAATTAGTGACAAACTTCATTACTTAAGTAACTATAGGAAGTAACAGCATTATAATGAAAGATACAAACTGACTGAATTCTTTTAATCTTAAGGCATTCAACGTGACTATTTTGTTGTTTTAAGGAAATTAAAATGACAAAAAATTTCAATATAGAAGTTAATAATACATGCAAAAGGGAAGAACACCTCAAATGAAATTTATTAGCAGATTCCAGGTCCTATATACCCCACATGTATTTCCTAAATGCCCCAAGTATCACAAACAAAAATAGTATTATGAATGGGGCTAACATGGAAGCTGAAAGTTAAAGATTTTTTTTTTCCGCATATAACACTGACCCGTAAAGCTTGGACTTGACACATATTAGCTGCAAAATCTCTAGTAAATCACCCAACCTCTATGTCAAATGGAGATGTCACTTGCCCTATCCCTAACCTGAGAGGGTTATTTTATGGAATAAATGGGAGAATGTATGTGAAAAAAAAAAACCGTAAACTGGAATCTAAAATATAAGGGCTTGGCATCAATATCTCACGTGAGGCAAGGCATTCTACAGAACGAGAACAGTCAGTATATACGTGTTGACATGAGAAAACATGCAAGATATATGAAGTGAGAAATGCACCTGTATAGCAGTACAGAGAGTATGATCTCATTTCTGTTGGAATGGTGTATTTTTCTAAGCCTCTGCTCTATATGGAAGGCTAAGTACCAAACTATTAAGACTGATGAGTTCTGGGGTGAGGCATGCATTACTTTTATAATAAAACACACAAATACACACACACACACACACACACACACTGACAAAAACTCTCTCCTTGACCAAACTTCACTCAGGTTCCTCTGAGTACTCTTTTCAACTAGGCCTTGACTTTGGTCCCCATCTGTCTTTGGACTGCTCAGTCAAGTTTTAGCAAGAATCCTATTTAAGCAAGTTTAACAAGAGCTACCCGCACCCCACCTCATCTGATAAAATTCCTCATCCCCTACCTTTACCTGTCTAAGTCCTTAGCCTGCCTTTAGTAAGAATCCTGTTAGGTCAGTTTAGCAAGAATCCCCCTACCCTGCTGTCTCCTCTTAGTAATTTTTCATCCCCTGACCCCTCACCGGGCTCCTTGGCTATAAATCCCTACTTATCCTTGCTGTATTCACTGGGGCGCATCAACTCTCTCCCCTGGCAGTGGTCTTAAATAAAGTCTTCCTTACTGTTTTAACAACAGTCAGAACAATCTTTAACAACACACACACACAGAGACACACACACCTCCTTTTTTTTTTTTTTTAAGCGAAGCCAGATCTATTCCAGGGACATGGGCTTCCGTTTATAAGATTCTTAAGAGTTCTTTTAAGAAGGAGTATGGAGAAAATTTATTTCTGGAATTGGCCTCCTTTTTAAAAAACCTCTTGTGGTCTTTGATTTTTTCCAGCCTCTGGAGGATCAAAATCAATTATTCCCATTTGCTTCTGAACGGAGCTCTTCAATTACAGAGGATAAGAACAAGCTTGCCCAAATGAGGGCAGTACCAGTCCCAAGGGGAGGGGACCAAATGGGTCAGTGATTTCAAAGGCTAGTGGATTTTAGAAGACGTTGTAGGAATTGCCCATAATGGTTATGTACCGCTAGTTTAAGTGATGGTGAGGTTAGGGGAGGTGAGTGAGTCAACTGGGGGTGACCAAATCCCAGATATTCCACATCCTAAAACAGTTCACAAATTTGTCCCTTCCTCTCCATTTCCAAAGTCGCTGACTTACTCCTGAAATAACCTCCAAAATGATCTCGACTGCCTGAAGTCTCCCTCCGTCGACAAAAACCAAAAAAACACTTTCTACAATGTTTCACTACTAACTTTCTAAAATACATACACAATCAGGTATTCCTCCCCAAGAGCTTTTGATAGCTCTCTCTTGCCTCCAGGAAAAGCTTCCTAGCCTGCCATGCAATAAGGATCTTCCCAAGCAATCCCCAGTTACCTTTCCGGCTCCATCCCCCTCCACACTCCTGTACACACCCTGGGCGCCAGCTGTGTGCCACCTGTCTTTGTGCTTGCTATTCTGATTCGTCCTATTTTAATCTCTGTGAAATCTCAAACATCCTTCAAAGCCCCAGAGAAATGTCATCACACTTTTTGGGCTGAATTAACTTTATCCATGGCTTTTCTTTATAGTCTTCTATTTAAAACACTACAATACTCTGATTTCTTTATTTGCTTACACCAAGCCTGTTTCCTTCATCAGAATACGAACTCCTCAAGCGCAGGGGCTTGTTTTAGTCCTCTTTCAATCTTTAGGGCCTAAAACCATCTTGCCCAAAACTTTTACTTTAGAGATGGGAAAACTGAGCCACACTGAGAAGAAACAGCTAGTAAAAGGTGGAACCAGACTGAACTGGAAGCCTTCTGTCTTCCTATGACATGTTTTTACTACACCACCTGCCAGGATGAACCATCCTTCCTTCCTCATATGACACCTGTCCTCAGTTCTCCCCTTCCATCACCCTCCCTGCCCTTCTCCCCTTACTTCTCTTCAGGAGGTGACCTAGCAAGAGGCTTGAACATTCAGTCCAGCACACAGCTAAATACCCTCATTGTTAAGGCTCAGAGTCATTCTGCTAACGGGGAAATCCTGGTGTGAGGAATGGAATGGTACTTTGAGATCAGGCGAAAGGAAAGGAGGTGAGGTGAAGTCCATGAGGAAGCTAGAGCGTTCTGAGGGGGGGCTGATGCACAGCAAGTAATCTCCTGGCTGAGGCTAACTGTGGGTCCCCCAGCAGCTAGTCCATGGCCAAGACTTCTTATTCAAGTGCCACCATTTACCCTGAGCCAAGAGAGTCAGGATACAACTAACTACCCCCTTCTCAGAATCATTTTACTAGTAACCTCCTCTCCGCTTTCCTTCTATATAGCCAAGGTAATTTCCCCAAGAAGATTGTTTTCTTTCTAAAAATTACATTCTATTCTTAAAGAAAACAGGGCAATTATTTCTGAAAATACATACTTACAGGTTATTCAGATTGAATTTTGCTGTGTTAAGCTTTTCCGTTTAAACTAATTTTTAAAGTCATTTCTCCATAATTTGGTAAGCCCTGTAGCCACCTAGTTGCAAATTCTGTTAGTGAAAACAGCTGAACAAGGCACATTACTTTGGAAAATTAAAAACAAAACAACAATAACAAAACTTTTGGCTTTAACTAAGTCCAGGTTTTCTCACTTTTCTGTCTCTATTTGTACTATGTTTCGATCTATTTTAATCCCGGAGCCTGTCTCAGGAACTCTACTGAGATCTGCATTTAATCAGCCTTCCAAATCTGTGCTGTTTGCCCAATTCCTTTCCTAGCTTTCCCAAAAAGCACCTACTACCCTGTCTTTGGAGTCTGGCCAAAAATCAGCACTCACTCTGGATGACTAAGAACCTTGGCAAAACACCTGACTGAAAAAGCAACCCCATGCTGTGTATAGTATCTACCAAATCAGAAATGAGAGACTTGAGCATGAAAGCTAGAAAATAGTTTCCCAAACTGGAGGGCTTGCCCACAAACAGCTTTTTCTTTTTCTTTTCTTTTCTTTTTTTTTTTAAGATTTTATTTATTTATTTGAGAGAGAGAAAGAGAGAGAGAGAGACAGCCAGAGAGAGAGGGAACACAAGCAGGGGGAGTGGGAGAGGAAGAAGCATGCTCCCAGCAGAGGAATCCGAAACGGGGCTCGATCCCAGGACCCCAGGATCATGCCCTGAGCCAAAGGCGGATGCTTAACAACTGAGCCACCCAAGCGCCCAACAAACAGCTTTTTCCTTCTCAAATTTTAAATGTACAAGTCAAGAGGCTGCCATTTACAACAACCAAAAACTCTGTATGGGAAGAAATACAGCTTCATGTATCAATGAATAAGAGGATGGCCCTATCATCTCCTAAAGGCCTAGAGTATGAAGAAACCCAGAGATTCTTTAATGAGTCTAACAGATGTTGTCTTTAAGAAGTACAATAGCTGCAATACAGTCTACTAGGTACCATACTAGAAACCTTGTATTAGCTCTATTTTTCATTCTAAACAGTAAAATAAGAACTTGCATTTTACAAATTTTAACATGCTCAGAGAGGTGAATAGTACATAAAACTAAAGAGAGGTGAAGCCACTTGCCCAATGACATATAGCTAGTATAGGGAGCCAGCAAGCAAAGTTGTTCTCTCTAACCCACCATTCTGTTAATAATGAAAGCCTTAGTCTTATTAATGAAAGTCCATGGACTCCTAAAAAGTTCTAATGATATCTCTGTATTAGATCCTAATACTTATGCCCTTGTGCACACACATATACAACAATTACTGGCAAAAATGTAGAGACTGACTCAAAGTCAAGACTTATTATGGCTCTTAACAGTAACATGAACTAAAAATCCCACCCTCCCAGCTGGTTCTTTGGAAAGATCGATATAATTGATAAATGTCTAGCCAGGCTAACCAAGAAAAAAAGAGAAGACATGATTACTAACATCAAAAATGAAAGAGGAGTCATTACTACTGATCCCATGGACTTTAATAGGATAATAAAAGATTATAAACAACTCTATACCCACAAACTTGATAACGGACATGAAATAGACGAATTCTTGGGGCGCCTGTGAGGCTCAGTCAGTCAAGTGTCTGACTCTTGATTTCAGCTCAGGTCATGATCAGGATCCTGGAATCCAGCCCCGTGTAGGGCTCTGCACTCATCAAGGAGTCTGCTTGAGATCTTCTCCCTCTCCTGCTGCCCCCCCCCCGCTTGCAAACTCGCTCTCTCTCTCTCCAATAAATAAATAAATAAATAAATCTTAAAAAAAAAAGAAATAGACCAATTCTTATCAAAATTCACACAAGAAGAAATAGATCCCCTGAATGGGCTTATTCTATTAAAGAAACTGACACAAAACTTAATAACCTTATAAAACACAAGGCACCACGCCCAGATGGTTTCACTGATGAATTCTACCAAACATTTAAAGAAGAAATGATACTAATTCTCTGCGATCTCTTCCAGAAAAGAGAAGCAAAGGGAACACCTCCTAACTCATTCTGGGAGGCCAGTACTACCTTAATACCAAAACCAGAAAAAGATATTACAGGAAAGGAAAATTATACACCACTCTCTCTCATGGCACAAATGCAAAAATATTTGAAAAAAGACTAGCAAATCAAATATAAAAACACATGAAAAGAATTATACACCATGACTGGATGGGATTTACTCCAGGTATACAAGACTGGTTCAACATTTGAAAATCAACTAATGTGGTCTATCATGTCAACAGGCTAAAGAAGGAAAATCATATGATCATATCAAGATAGGCAGAAAAAGCACTGGACAGAAATCCAACACCCACTCATGATAAAAATTCTCAGAAAACTAGGAATGAAGAGGAGCTTCCTAAGTTTGATAAAGAATAAATATACCTATAGCTAACATCATACTTAATGATGAGAAACTAGATGCTTTCCCCCTAAGAGCAAGAACAACACAAAGATGTCTCCCCCTCACCACACCTACTCATTGTCATACTGGAAATCCTAGTTAATGCAGTAAGAAAAGGAAAAAAAGGGGCGTCTGGGTGACTCAGTTGGTTAAGCATTCGACTCTTGATCTTAGCTCAGGTCTTGATCGCAGGGTCTTGAGTTCAAGCTCTGTGTTGGGCTCCATGCTGTGTGTGGAGCCTACTTAAAAAAAAAAAAAAAAGGAAATAAAAAGTATTCAGTTTGGGGGGCACCAGGCTGGCTCAGTCAGAGGAATGTGCAACTCTTGACCTCAGGGTCATGAGTTTGAGCCCCACGTTGGGGATACAGATTACTTAAAAAATTTTTTCAAATATGCAGACTGGGAAGGAAGAAATAAAATAGATAAAGTACAAAATCCTGAAGAATCAACAAAAAATCCTCCTAAAACTCAAGTCAATTGCTTTCCCAGATACCAGTAATGAACAATTGAAGTTTGACATTAAAAATGTAACACCATTTACATTAATTAGCACCTCAAAATGAAATACTTTAGTATGAATCTAACAAAATATGAACAAGATCTATATGATGAAAACTACAAAACTCTGATAAAAGAAACCAGAGATCTAAATAGAGAGGCATTCCATGTTCATGAATAGGAAGATTCAATATTATTAAGATCAATTCTCACCAAGCTGACCTATAGATTCAACACAATCCCAATCAAAATTTCAGGAAGTTATATTGTGGATATCAACAAACTGATTCTAAGGTTCATATGGAAAGGCAAAAGACCCTGAATAGCTAACACAACATTGAGGGGAGAAAGGACTGACAGTATCCGACTTCAGGACTTACTAAAACTGCAGTTATCAAGATGGTGTGGTATTAGCAAAAAGAAAAAAAAAAAAAAAAGACGAAAGATCAACAGACAAAGAGCCTAAAAATAATCCCACACAAATGTATGAATCTTTGACAAAGGAACAAAGGTAATTCCATGGAGAAAGGACAGCCTTTAAAACAAATGGTGCTGCAACAACTAGACATTCACGTGCAAAAAATGAATCTAGACATAGACCTTACCTCTCTTATAAAAATTAATTTAGGGGCACCTGGGTGGCTCAGTTGGTTAAGCATCTGCCTTCAGCTTGGATCATGGTCCCAGAGTCCTGGATGACCTTGGAGTCCTGGGATGGAGGCCTGTGTGCTGAGCAGGGGGCCTGCTTCTCCTTCTCCCTCTGTCCCTCCCAACCACCCCTGCTTGTGCTCGTGCTCTCTCTCTCTCTCGAATAAATAAATAAAATCTTTTTTTAAAAATTAACTTAAAATGGATTGTAGACCTAAATGTAAAATGCAAAACTATAAAAATTCTAGAAGATAACAGGAGAAAATATAGATAAGCTTCAGCTCAGCAACGACTCTATGGACACAACACCAAAAGCATGATCCATGAAGGAAAATATTGATAAGTCGGACTTCATTGAAATAGAAAACTTCTGCTCTGTGAAAAATGCTGTTAAGAGAATGAAAAGACAAGCCACAGACTGGAAGAAAATCTTTGCAAAACACGTATCTGATAAAGGACATGTATCTAAAACATACAAGTAACTCTTAAAACTCAACAATAAGAAAACAAACAATGCAACTTAAAAATGGGCAAAAGATCTGAACAGACACCTTAACCAAAGAAGATATACAGATGGTAAAGAAGCATATGAAGATACTCAACATCACATGCTGAGTTAAGGAATTAGGGAATTGCAAATTAAACTACAATTAAACAGCACTACATACCTATTGGAATGGCTAAAATCAGAAACAAAACACCAAATGTTGGTGAGGACATGCAGCAACAAAATTCTTATTCATTGCCAGTGGGAATGCAGTGATACAACCACTTTGAAAGATAAATTTGGCAATTTCTTACGAAACTAAATATAGTCTTACCATATGATCTAGTAATTGCACTTGAAGTACTCAAATGAGCTGAAAATGTATGTCCATACAAAAACCTGCTCACGGGGCGCCTGGGTGGCACAGCAGTTAAGCGTCTGCCTTCGGCTCAGGGCGTGATCCCGGCGTTATGGGATCGAGCCCCACATCGGGCTCCTCTGCTATGAGCCTGCTTCTTCCTCTCCCACTCCCCCTGCTTGTGTTCCCTCTCTCGCTGGCTGTCTCTATCTCTGTCAAATAAATAAATAAAATCTTTAAAAAAAAAAAACCTGCTCATGAGTGTTTATACCAGCTTTATTCATAATTGCCAAAACTTGGAAGCAACCAAGATGTCCTTCAGTAGGTGAATGGATAAGCTGTGCTACATCCAGACAATGGAATATTATTCTGTGATAAAAGGAAATGAGCTATCAAGCCTAAAAGACATAGAGGAAACTCAAATATGTATTACTAAGTGAAAGAAGCCAGTCTGGAAAGGCTACATATAGTAAGATTCCGACTACAGCTGACCCTTGAACAATACGGGTTTGAACTGAGCAGGTCCATTTATACACAGATGTGTATATATATATATATATATATATATATACACACACACACATATATATATAAATACAGTATAATAATATAAATGTATTTTCTCTTATGATTTTCTTAACACTTATTTTCTCTAGCTTACTTTATTGTAATAATACAGTATACAGTACACATAATGTACAAAATATGAGTTCATCAAATGTTTATGTTGTCAGTAAGGCTTTTGGTCGGTCAACTGTGAGCAATTAGTTAAATTTTGGGGGAGACAAAGATTATATACGGATTTTCAACTGTAAGCACCCCTAACCCCCATGTTATTCAAAGGTTAACTTTACGTAACATTCCAGTAGAGGCAAAAAAATAAAGACAGTTAATCAGCGGTTGCCTGGGGCTCAGAGGGTGTGGAGGAGAAATGAATAGATGAAACACAGGCTATTTTTAGGTCAGTGAAACTATCTTGTATGATATCGTAATGGTGGGTATATACATTAAGCTTTTCTCAAAACAGAACTGTACAACACAGAGCGAACCTTAACAGACTTCAGTTAATAATGACATATCAATATTGGTTCATCATTTATAACAAGAGTACCACAGTCAGGATGTGAATACCATGTATACAGGGTGTTCATAATAGGGGAAACTGGGGGGGTGAGGGAGAAGAAGGGGTATATAGGAACTCTGTACTTTCTGAGCAGTTTTTTCTATAAACTTAAAGTTGCTCTAAAACAATTAAGTCTATTAAAAAATCCCACACTCCCTAAAAATGAACACTAATTCCAGAAATAGCAATGTACAATGTATAGTCCAAAACCTGGGAAGACAAAAATCAGCATCAGAATGAAAAGAGGCATAAGACAACAAGGGTGACACAATTTAAATACAAGTCAAGATCCTAACTTTCTACCCCCTGCCTGCAGTCTTCAATTCTCAACTGAGGGATCAACCTAAGAGAAGTGGATGCAATTACACAAAATAGGAATATTACAAAGATAAAATAAACTTTTGAGATCACCCACCCACTCACTCACTCCTTAGACTGGGAGTATGAAACCTAAATGTTTAAACTGTCTTAGCTCCGAGAAGCCAACAGATCACATCTCTTTCAAGCTACTAACCTCAAATCTAGACCATAAAACCCAAGAGCCTTTGAGCTCTGGCCACTTGTGATGACTGTTCACAGCAAATCTCCAATTACTCTATCATGTACTGCTAAGTCATCAGTTGTTCTAAAGAGCACTGGTAAAGTAGGGAACACTTTCCCTTGGAATCTGATTCCTCAAAGAAATGAGATGACCAAGGTGTGACCTAGTACTCAAAAGACACCAAAATATTTTAATTGCAGCATGGTATGACAAATTCCACCTGACCACTAAGACATCCCCAAAGGACTCTGAAAGAAAATGAGACATAATAAACTCCAAAAATTGAAAGCAGTCATAGTGCTAAAACCTCTCCATATGCAAATTCCTCAAGGTTACAACCAGGACAATGTTACTTAGAAGCCAATACTTTGTAGACTAATTATATTATTAACCCCTAATAAGGCATCACTCCTTTCCTTTCCTTTTTTCTTTTTAATAAGTTATCACTTCTAACCACCACCAACTACACTGAGAACAGCAGCTCAATTCAATTCCCCATCTCCCACAGTGTGTGCTCAGTTCTATCCCCAGCACAAGTCAGACTACGCCCCTCTCAGGTTTCCGAGCCCAGGTCATACAATGCTGCTTGGTGACATCTCTGAAATGTCATTAAATAAAGAGCAGCTGTCAATTTTAAGGACTGACTAAAGTTATACCAGAAATGTCAGGAGAATTGAACGTCGGAGAACTGGATGTACCCATTACCATATTAAAGAAGAAAAATCATATGTTCCTTTCATTAGATATAAAACCTTTGTTGACTCAGCACTCATTGGTGATTAAAAAAAACAACTTCAATTATCGAATGTCAATAATGTATTAAGTGAAAAAACCCAGGTTGCAGATTATGTATGATTATCAAAACAAAAATGGAATACATTTGTAAAAGCATAGGGGAAAAAATCTTAAAATATATACATACGTAGAACTGCTGGAAAAATTGAAGGGAGGAAGGGACACTATACATTTTTACACTAACTTTTCCCATCATGAAGATGTATTACTTTAATAATTTTAAAATCATATTGTTTTAGAAAAGTTAGGATCGATGGCACTCCTAATCTTTGTTCAATTTTATATCAAATGTATAGAAAAGACTATCTACTGAGAATCATCAGAAAAAGGTATTTCTCAGTTATACAGACTGATACAAATTAAATCATCTCTCATTTCCATTTTTCCTCCAAATTCTCTTCCTCACTGTGTGTGTCACATACAGACTCCCATCGGTGCCTCAAGCATAAAGGTCATACCAAGTGTATTGCCCCCAGTGCTCTGCACATTGATTAAATACATTTCTCAAGAAAAACAATGTGAAACAGCACATTCCAGGCTTCTTGGATCCATCTTCAGGTCAGTGAACTATATCGGTCAACTCAGAGTGCTCAGTGAGATAAGGAATGTATAATTAATCTTTTCATTATCTTCCAAATTTATGGGCAGTTGTTTTCCAGAGCTCCCTTTGTGGAATCTCAACTTTAGAGACACAAAGTGCTCATCGGACGGTGCAAAATACACTCCGTTCTTAATCCACAGAACTGCTTATCTTAGGACTATTCTTGGCTCAAAAGATAAACGAATAGTCCCTGCGAAGTCAAATCTGGAAATGAGAGCATTAGTGGCCATCTAACCAGGATCAAGCTGACTAAAACTCATTATGCTTACACCACAGCACTTCCTCCAAAGCCTGCTCAAGTGGCCTCAGCCACGGCCCACAAGAGCTGGGAGCAGCAGTCACATTTCTTAGATGAGCAAGACATGAAAAGGCCACAGAAACAGAAAATACCCTGACTCTTCAAGCTTGCTGTGGTTGACTTTTGTACCGTCATATACTTTGCAGATATTTCTTCAAAGCAGAATGAGGAAGCTATTAACAAATACTATGAATAAATGCAAAGCTTTTATTGCCCTTAGCATATTCTTTTTATTTCTGATTGCTTGAAAGCAAGTAGCAGAAGGCAACTAAATGCTTACTTCACCCCAGTGCCTATCATGATATTGCTAAGGCAAACTGGACTAATTTGTGATAATAGTATGTATCAAATGCAGTATTACAACCTAGATGTCCCCTGAATCAACAAGATCTGCAGGCCAGTTCCACAAATCTGATGAAACATACAGGATCAAATTACGTGAGTTTGTTGAGAAGACTTGTGAACTCACTCCAGTGAAGCTGTCAAAGAGACTTCCATTCCCAGCTGCAGGAGGCATGCTTTCTTATCTGACCCATCCCAAGAGTTAAAGAGCCTGCCCTTCAGGGAACGGCTCCTGTGACAGTTTGTTAGTCATTAGTCTGTAAACCTGTACACTTCAGATGCTAAAGTGAACTCATTTGGCCACAGATCAAGGCCACAGTTGTCAATCACCTTTATTGGTAATAGAAGTGGTATTTCTATCTACATCTGTCTGACTCTGTGTGTATTTCTCTCTCTTTTCAATTGTTGCAGAAACTACTGAAGACAGGTAATTGTTTTTCAGAGAGAGAGTGTGTATGCACGGTCTAGTGGTTTGGCAGAGAGGGAGAGAGAGAGAGAATCTTAAGCAGTCTCGCAGGGCTGGATCTCACGACCCTGAGATCATGACCTGAGCTGAAACCGAGAGTCAGAGGCTTAACTGACTGAGCCACCCAGGCACCCCAAGATAGGTATTCTTTAATTGGCTCCTCTACACCTCAGAAAAGTCGCCTCCAAAGAACCTAAAAGCAGTGCTCTAAGCCCTTATATAATCTACAGTCAAATGTTTTTAAAACAAAAAAATCGTAATTCTCAGGACAACCAGTTATACTCTAACATTGTAGCTATTTATGAGATGCGTTTCACAATTGTTTGTCACTCTTCCAAACTCAGAGAGGGAAAAACAAAAACCAACAACAACGTAAAAATCATCAAGGTAACTACCCCAGGACTCAGAAAACAAAACTAAGTAAAAAATAAAAATTCAAATGTGACAAAAACACACTTCTGCGGGGAGAGAGAGAAGAATGAGTATGTTATGGACATAGCATAGACCACAGCCATGAAGGCATGTGACAAACATTTGTCCACTGAGGGACAGAAGTCTGTGTACATGAAGAACAGAATGATTTGTGTCAGGGCAAGGAGAATGACACAGGCCTTTTCCATACAGCAATTTCATTCTACTCCCCAAGGGAGAGGAAAGCTCTTTTTGGGGAAGATACTGGAGACCTGCCCTGCCCCCTAATTCTAAAAAAGCCTAAATGAGATTGAGTTGTTTTTTTTTTTAAGGGCCAGTTGAATAGGCCTAAAAGGATTGTTCCCAATCGGCTTGATGCCTGAAATTCTTCTAAGGAAAAAAAAAAAAAAGCCTATTAAACTGCAATTAGAAATAAACGGCTTAAAATATGCTTTAAAAATATGCTTGAGAAGTAATGCATTTGCTGCAACTACATTTTATTTAATTATGAATAAGTGACATCAGAGCTTTCCTAGCTTAGCTGGAGGGAAAGAGAAAAGAACAGGAGGTCAATAGGTGCTGTAAGCAGACAAAAGGTCACTACAGAGGGAGGCATAGGTTGGGGCAGGAGAGGAGGATGTAAAACCACCATTTAAAACAATGATGTGTTAGAAAATTCAATG
Source organism: Ailuropoda melanoleuca (assembly GCF_002007445.2). NCBI lineage: Eukaryota > Metazoa > Chordata > Mammalia > Carnivora > Ursidae > Ailuropoda > Ailuropoda melanoleuca. Next base: position 29,874,256 of record NC_048222.1, on the reverse strand, counting down.
GCTGAGGCGTCTGGGTGGGTCAGTTGGTTAAGCATCTGCCTTGGGCTCAGGTCATGATCCCAGGGTTGAGCTCCCTGTGCTTCTCCCTCTCCCTCGGCCCCTCCCCTCGCTCAGTTGGTCACTCTTTATCAAAAAAATAAGTAAAATCTTAAAAAAAAAAAAAAAAAAAAAAAAGAAAGAAAGAAAGAAAGAAAGAAAGAAAGAAAGAAAAGAAAAGAAAAGAAAAGAAAAGAAAATTCAATGACAAAGGAAAGTGTCCATGATACATATTGGACCAAGTTCTAGAACAGGAGACGCTATGAGACAACTGACTTTTAGTTTAGGCTCTAGCACCTCGTCTTAATTTAGTTTCCACCCATGAAAACTGTAAATATTGTTGCCAGGTTAATTTTCCTTAAGTCAGAGTCTAATCATTACTAAGATATTCCAAAACCTTCAGCAGCACCCCTCAGCCTTCAAAATGAGGTAAAAATGACTCAGTGAAGGATTGATGACTTGTATGGTCCGGCCACAACTTACACTTCCCATTCTTATTTTCCTCTTCACTGCTTCATATCCCCATTGATTCAGCAAAATGTAACCTTTCTCCAAATATGCACAGCCCCCTCCCCCCTTCAATGCTTACCTCACCTGCCTCTGTCCCTATGGTGTGTACTTCCCCGATGCACACTACAGAGTCGGGGTTGCTGAACACTCTAAAACAAGTTCCTAAAGTCCCCTTTCCAGGTGCTGGGGACAGGCTAACCCCATCACCACTTCACGGGGGAGGTACTTATTTTAAATAAGTAACTTGCACCTTTCTTCTTCCAAGGTTCTCCTTACACAGCTGGTGGCCAGAGAGATACAGGAAGTATCACTGACACTTTTTTTTTTTTTTTAAGATTTTATTTATTTATTTGACAGAGATAGAGACAGCTAGCGAGAGAGGGAACACAAGCAGGGGGAGTGGGAGAGGAAGAAGCAGGCTCATAGCAGAGGAGCCTGATGTGGGGCGATCCCATAACGCGGGGATCACGCCCTGAGCCGAAGGCAGACGCTTAACCGCTGTGCCACCCAGGCGCCCCCACTGACACTTTTAATATTAAAATGTTGGTATGTTTTACCCAGTGTAGCTTTTAACAACATATATTCATTTAAAGTGTTTTATGCCTCCAGGATTTAAACAAAGGAGACATCAAAAACCTCAGGAATGAGGAGCCTGACTTATTGTTGGAAGCAGTTCCCTTTCACAAACTCAAGTACAAACAATGGAGTCCAACAATGTCAGAAAGTCCCAGGCCCACGTTGAATCTTGGCAGTTTTGTTTTGTTTTGTTTGACAGACAACAGAAGAGCACAAGCAGGGGGAGCAGCAGAGGGAGAGGGAGAAGCAGGCTCCCGGCTAAGCAGGGAGCCTGATGCTGTGGGGCTCGATCCAAGGACCCCAGGATCATGACCCAAGCTGAAGGCAGACGCCTAACCAACTGAGCCACCCAGGCGCCCTGAATCTTGGCAGTTTTTAATGCAAACACTAGGTAGACCCACTTCTGATTCGGAAGATGGCCATTAAAAAATATAAACCAGTCCTTCCCCATGCAGAGAAGCATAAAACCAACGTCAGATCTCCTAAGCATGTCGAAAGGACAAAAAGATTTTCTTCTATCAGAGTGAATGCAAATGGCCTCACGTGGCCACTGCTCTAAGGGAGATAAAAACAGGCAAGAGAAGAAACCTGAGTAGCAAGGTATTTGAAATAACTGGAAAAAGTGATCCACAAAGGTCTTATCAAATAAAATGAGAAGGAAGAAGAGGGAACAAGGTTAAGAGAAGTGGGGTAAGGGAAAGAGAGGAAAGTAAGACAAGATTGTTTTAACTGAGATGTAGACACTTCCCCCCCCCTTAAATGCCTTAGCCAAAAGAAACAGGTTTCACATGTGTAAGAGCAAGGGAAGCTTGGTTCACAGCCAACTTGTCATGAAGCCCAGTTTCCAACACTTACTAAAAGGCAAAATTGCAAGGATTTTTTTTTCCTTGCGTTAAGTCCCAGGGGGAGGGAATACAGGGAAACCCCTGAGCTATATGCACATGCAAACGGGAAAATAACAAAAACTAGACAGGGTCCTTGAATAAGGCCAAAATAATTTAAAGCTAACCAAGCTCAAGGCAAGCCCCAAAGACTTCAGTGAATAAAAAACCCTTTTACCCAGCGTTGTAAGTATCCTGGGAACTAAGATGAGGGCTTCCTTCCTCATCAACTCTCTTGAAAATGCTTCAATTTGTAAGTAGAGTAAAAGAAAAAACAAAGCTTTTAACTTTGCAACATACACAGTTATTTGGTTGGTTCTTCAATTCTTCTCCCTTTTCCCACTCATTCCTCCAAATACCATAGTATAGTAGTCTAGAACCACAATTTCTGGAATAACACCCATAAAATATCAGCTACTGACTGCCATATTTTTTAAACTTACAATATCCTCAAATGAAAATAATGCTTGATTGCATTAATTTCCATCTCATTCATTAATATTTTTCAAAGGCACTAGCCCTGAAAACTCTTTGGAAGATGTCAGTCAAAGCCACAAAAGGGTGGGAAGAAACCAGGCATTGGTACAATATCAAAGGAAGTCACACAGGGTGCCTGGGTGGCTCAGTTGTTAAGCATCTGCCTTCGGCCCAGGCGTGATCCCAGGGTCCTGGGATGGAGCCCCACATCGGGTTCCCTGCTCCGCTGGGAGCCTGCTTCTTCCTCTCCCACTCCCCCTGCTTGTGTTCCCGCTCTGGCTGGCTGGCTCTCTGCCAAATAAATTTAAAAAAAAAAAAAAAGGAAGTCACGTGTTTGAAGGAAGAGCAGTTGCTTCCAGAAAACTTAGGGTTCTTCCATGTATAAAGCCAAAACAACCTTCTTCCCATCACTCTATGCATGACCCCTCTGCTACCCTGCATTTAAAATCTATTCAAGCTTCCATTTCTAATAGCTGACTTCAAAAAAATCCATTTAACCAGTTACATTTAGTCTACCAAAGTAGTGCTGGAATGATCAGTGACACAAATTTAAAGTCCACAGTGCCAAACAAAACTTTCAAAAAGGACTCACTCTTCTAACTTAACAATAAAAATAAAAATAACCAATTCAAATGTGGCTAAAGGATTTGAAAAGATAGTTCTCCAAAGAAGATATTCAAATGGCTAATGTGCACATGAAAAATTGCTCAGTATTCTTAGTCATGAAGGAAAAGCAAATAAAAAATCACTTTATGCCCACTAGGATGGCTAAAATAAAATGGACAATAACAGGTGTTAGCAAGGATGGGAAAAAACTAGCACCCTCAAACACTGACGGGACTGCAAAATGGTGCAGCCGTTTCGGAAAACAATTTGGCGGGTCCTGAAAAAGATAAATAGAGTTACCACAAAACTCAGCAACTCACTCCAAGAGAAATGAAGGCATATGCCCACACAAAAGCTTGTACATTAATGTTCAGAGGAGCAATAATCATAATAAGCAACACATGTACACAATCTAAATTTTCACCAACTGATGAATGGGTAAGTAAAATCTGGCATCCCATACAACGGAGTGTTATTTGGCAATTAAAAAAAAAAAAAAAGAAGTACTGATACTCACTATAACTCGCTCTGAACCTTGAAAACACTAAGCTAGGACTCCAGTCACAATCCAGATTGCTGTGGATCACCTTTTCTAGTTATTTCAAACAGGCTGGTCAGGTTTCTTCTTTTTCTATTTCCCTCCCTCCTTCCTTCCTTCCTTTCTTTTTTTCTTTCCTTCCTTCCTTCCTCTCTTCCTTTCTTTCCTTCCTTCCTTCTTTAAAGATTTTATTTATTTGAGAGAGAGAGCGCACAAGGTGGGGGGGTGGGAGGGACAGAAGGAGAGGGAGAAGCAGACTCCTCTCTGAGCAGGACCCTGGGATCATGACCTGAGCCAAAGGCAGACGCTTCACCTACTGAGCCATTCAGGCACCCCCAGGTTTCTTCTTTCATGTTTTTAATCTTCCATTTGTGTGAAATGTCCAGAATTGGCAAATCCATAGAGACAAAAAGGTTAGTAGTTGCCTGGGGGGACTGGAGGAAAATGGGGAGTGAATTCAAATGGGTATGGGAGTTTCTTTTTGGGGGGGTGATAAAAATGTTCTGTAGTTAAGACTATGGTGATGTCTGTTCAAGTCTGTGGCTATACTATCAACTACTGAACTGTACACTCTAAGTAGGGGAATTTTATAACATGTGAACTATCTCTCAGTAAGCTTTCAGAAAAAAACACCACCACCACACACTAATTGGTCGATATGACCAGGTTAAAGACAGTAATAGCACACACAAGAATAGCCTATAAATCTGTGTCTGTCTTGTCTCTAATACAAGCAGAATGCTAAGAATCACAAGCTTTGGAGCTAGAAGGGACACAAGAAAGCATCCAAACCAACTCCCTTACCTCATACATGAAAAAAGCACGGTCAAAGAGGAGAAATGACTCTGACTCCGGCAGAGTTGAGGCAACAAATGAAGGCCTAATCCCATGTCAGATCCTCTAGTCTCTCTCTGTACCTTAAACTTTGTCAGAACTACCCAGGGTCATCCAACTGGCTGCTGGACGCCTCAGGCTAAAACAGTCCACCTCATCCCTTCTCCAGAAGATATCGATTGTTTTAGGGGTACACTCTCTTGTATCTACAATATATGTTCATTAAACTTCAAATATAGACTCAAATACAGTCAATGTTCCAAACCTCTGACCTATAAGGTATGCATAAAGATTCTTCAGTTGGAAAGCAATATATAAAATGGAGAGAAAAGATGAGTGCACATTATCTGGAAGTGTGAGAATGGTAAGATGTTGAACCTTATCATTCAACACTACCTGTTTTGCATAGAAGCTATTACTGTGGAATTTCAGAAATGAAGACAGGTGCTTCTCCTAGAGTCTCTATCTTACAAATGCAACAGATTCACTCATATAAATATGTTATTGTGAAAAAGAGACCCAACAGGGGAAAAAAATAAACTTTGAATACAGAAAAGGACATTCACACTTATTATTAATCTTCTACTATTTTGTGCCTCTTTTGCAACTATTTTCCCACCCTTTAGCTCTTTGGAAGTGTCCACAACATAAACAGGTGTCATCTGTCATACATCCTTCTGAGTGTGGATTTTCCCAGGCTTGCACGTAGACTATTACATGGGACTTTCCTAAATGAGGGAAAAGAACTCAGCAAATAGGCTTCTTCCTCGTGCCATACTGGTTGGAACAAAAGGTACAGCAGTTCCCTCCTTCAACCATTTTAAGTCACCCAGGTTTTATAAGATTTAAATACCTCTTAAGACTTGGTGGCTCTGTGAAATAATGCCATTTGCTAGAAGCAAAAAAAAAAAAAAAAAAAAAAAAAAAAAAAAGAAGAAGAAGCAGCCCGAAGGGGAGAGGGCAGGAGTTCTTCTTTACAAAAATGAAACTTATTTCTGAGAAATCTCAAAGCTAAGAAAGCATGAAGGTCCAAAGCCTTTATTTGAGATAAGCATAAAATCCTCCCCTAGACCAAAGTAATAAGGAAGAAGGGTCACTTCTGATGGGTAGCTTACCAAGTAGAAAAGGGATTTGGTTACATCTGTGGTCGCCACCATGGGAATGAAAGAAATGATACTTAAGGAGACATACCATTCCTATGTTTGCAAAATTGCTGTTAATTTCCATGACAGGAAATTGTGCAAAGGCAGAGAAACTGGCTTCATTAGAGACAAGTAGAACAGGGAGGGAGGCCAAAAGAAGGGGGAGAGACAATGAGCGCCCGCCACAGGTCATCTCCATCAACCCTAACGCAATTCTGTGCAGTAAACGTCAGCATCCCTATTTTACAACAGGAACCTGGGATTTAGAAGAATTCAACAGCCTGCCCGAGTCACCCAGACAGTGTGTGGCACGGCTGGAGTCTGAACTCTGTTTTGCTGGGCTCTGCAACCTGAGCTTGCATTGCCCCCGGAACCATTCACTTGCCTTCCTTCCCACAGGAACTCCTCTCTCTCCATTCCTTTCCTGTGCTTTACCTACTTAGGTTGTTGACCTTCCAAACACAGCCCTGGAGAGATGCACCTACCACCCCCTTGCTAAATTCTCCCCCAAAAAGTAATGAGAAAAGAGTAACCATCCAGGTATCTATTCTAGCGGGGCAGTTTTGTTATTTACCATTGTCATTGGAGTATTTAGCCATCTGCCAGTTTGCTTAACATTTTTTCTTCACGTTTCTTTATTCTTTTGAAATATTTTACCTCTCTCTTTATTGTAAAGATTATACTGGTTAACCATTATTTTCATTTATTTTTAAAAGTTTTGTTTTTTTGAGAGAGAGAGTGCACGCATGCAGTGAGGGTGGGCACAGAGGGAGACAAAGAGAGAGAATCTTAAGCAGGCTTCACAATGAGCATGGAGCCCAATGAGGGGCTTGATCTCACGACCCTGAGATCATGACCTGAGCTGAAATCAAGAGTAGGGCACAACAGACTGAGCCACCAAGGCACCCCAAAAAAGTTTTCTTAATTGGAGTAGAGATGCTACCCAATGTTACACTCCTTTCAGGTATATAATCATTACTTTTAGTTATGAGACCCAACACCTAAAAAGTCCCAATTAGGCCTTACTTTTATCCTAATTTTTCCCATATAGTTCTAGCTTACTCCCTGTGTTGCTGTTGTAGGACTTCTGAAATCCATGAAAGAGATTTTTCTTTTTAGCTTTGTGTCATTGATAGATCTCTCCCCCTCTCTACACAACAACCCCTTATGAGGGGGGGTACAGTTGTTGCCCTATTTTACAGATGAGGAAACTGAAGCACAGCATGGTTAAGCACCTTGCCCAGAGTTGCACACCTAGTACTGTGGCTGGGGTTCAAATCCTATGGGTCCAAAACCCCACAGCCACTAAATTCTAGGCACTTTACAAAAACTGTCTCATATCTTCAAGAGAAGTCTTTTCTTCGTTACAGAGACTTAGAAACTGGGGCTCAAAAAGGTTAAATGACTTGCCCAAAGTTACACAGTGAATAAGGAGACATAGCTAGTGTTCACAGCAGGTCTATAGGACTCAAAAAAACACCTAGTCCCATACCATGTGGCACTCCTAAAACAAATTCCTCTAAAAAGAGGAAACAGAAGATGCCAGCCTTAAAAATGGTGGCCACGGCTAACAAATGGGAGACCAGGAAACAAGGTAATGAAGAGCAGGGAACCAAAAACCAACCTGCCAGGATTCGAACCCCAGTCACAGTACTAGGTGTGCAACTCTGGGCAAGGTGAGCATCATGCTGTGCCTCAGTTTCCTCATCTACAAAATAGGGTAACCAGGGTACCCTCCTCCTAAGGGACTGCTGTGATGATTAAATGTGCCAGTACTTGGGAGAGTATTAGAATAGTGTCTGACACAAAGCAGGGAGGAGAAAAACAAAACAAAAACCTGCTTAAAAAAAAAAAAAATCGGGGCGCCTGGGTGGCACAGCGGTTGGGCGTCTGCCTTTGGCTCAGGGCGTGATCCCAGCGTTGTGGGATCGAGCCCCACATCAGGGCTCCTCCGCTATGAGCCTGCTTCTTCCTCTCCCACTCCCCCTGCTTGTGTTCCCTCTCTCGCTGGCTGTCTCTCTCTCTGTCGAATAGATAAATAGAATCTTTAAAAAAAAAAAAAATCACTGAAACAAAGCAAACATGGAGAAGGGCCTTAGCCCTATCCTCCCCTGCTGGGATCATGCTTTCATTTAGGCTTTGGGCTAAAGCCCTGGCCTGGGGGAAGCCAGGGCTCTTCCTTATCGTCCCATGGCAGCATCCTCCCTGAGACACAATGCTCCTGACAGGGTGATTCCCAGCATGAAAATATGAGACCTTTCAGAGGATCCTGTGGTGCTTAGGGCTCTACAAGGCTGCTCTCGTCTTTCACTATTTCACTACGTTTCTTCCTTTGCAGTCTCAAAAGCAATCACATCACCGTCAGGGCCTAACCATGGTAGCTGAGGGCTTGACAGAGATTTGAAACAGCAGAAGTCTGTGGTTTGTGAACACAGGGAAGGAAGGGGGAGACAGTATCTCCAACTTTGATCAAAGTTCGGAGGCTCCCTCAGGGAAAACAGGGTTATGGCCCAATTACTATCCCATTCTCTGAGAAGCTGGCGCTCAAGAGGGTCTGGGGGAACTGGCAGTAAAGCTGAACAGGAGCCACTAAGAAGCAAGTGCCAAGTCCGGGCGCTGCCTACAGCAGACCAAGTACGGCTGAACGCCCTATGAACGAATAGGGGAAACGCTAAGGCTGCCTACTGCTCCCGCATTCAAACTGCAGCCCAAAGAAGCTCTCTCAGTCCGGGAAACAGGGCTGCTCTCAGTGTTGCTCTTCGTTCTGAGCGGCAACGACTTCTTGTTTGTCATCAAACTTCCCCTAGCCTGCTGCTCCTCTCCATTCTCTCTCCGACCAGATTTTTGCACAGCCACTCATACAAGATTGAAGCCCTCACCTCACACGTGTCTCCCTGTGCCTCCATCAGTCATCAAGTCCTGTGTCTTAGTACTACTTCGAAAGACCACCCAAACCTACCCCTTCCTCATTCCCGTGGCTATCACTTAGTCCCGACCCAGAGGAGATGGATTACAGAACAGCTTCCAGGCTGGCCTTCTGACCCTTACCGCTCTCCTCACTTCGACCCACTCTCTCAGTTTACCAAAGACTCATCTGCTTGAATTTCCAGGTCCTTATGTCATTCCACAGCTCAGAAATCCTTCATGGCCCAGATTGCTCCTGGTGTCCCTCTACAGAAACGAATCCTTAGAACAGTGTTAGAATTTATCAATCTCTCCCACACACAAAAAATCACATAACCCAATCTAAGTTCCCGTTACCTTAATGTTTCCTTATAGCTTCTAGAACACATCAAGTCCCTTCCAACCTCTGCACCCTTATGCACACCGTTCTCTTTGCCTGACTCAAGCCTTCAGCTCATGTCAAGGCCCACCAGTGAAGCCTCTCCTGACCACATCTTCCTCAACTTACCCCCTCCTCCTCTGAATTCCTCTAGCACTTATATTCCGTAACACACCACTTCATGTAAAAAAAAACATTACCGAATACTTAGTATGCGCCAGGCACAATTCGAAATGTTCTATGGTCATTTAATCCTTACAACAACCTGATGGAATTATTCTCATTTTACAAATGGACAGACTGAGGCACAGTTAGGCTATCTGGCCCAGAATCCACAGCAGAAAGCCCTGGAGTCAGGATTCAGCCTGGTGCCAGAGCCGGCACTCCTAGCCACTAGGTAATAATTACACACTGCTTCACGCCGCACCATGATTATAAGCTACTCACTAGCGGGATCCATGCCCACATGCCCTGCAGCCCATCCCCAAAGCTGCACACTAGCTAACACCCGGTAACTGATGACAAGAAAGGAGGTCAAGACCCCAATCAGGCACTGGTTCTGGTGCCTAGCAGCAGCTGAAAGAGGAGCTTTTCTCCTCCTGGGAGGCTGGGGCCAGGGTAACATGGCCATGAGTGAGCCATAAACCCTTTAAATTAACATCTGACTAATGTTAAGTGTTTCAATATAAAAAACCACCTCAAGTACAGAGACAGAACACACTTTGTCTCCTTGTCTACACACTGCACCACGAAGTCCACAACTTTGGGGTCTGGGATTCTATAGTGAGAAATACTTAAGAATTCAAATAAGTTACATGATGCAAATTAGAAGGGGTCACAAAACAATTCAAAAGGTTCCATTTTGGAAACTACGAATAAAATGATGCCATCTCCTTAGAGAAAGGATCTTCAGTATCATCAACGTTCCCCCATCCACCCTCCCTTGCACAGTCAGTCAGGGTCGGAGATCATGCACCTAACATCACTAGCCCCAAGAACAACGGCTCTAAGAGGCTGGGAACACTATACTTTCAGAAAACTCGATCTGAGGGACTGTCTTTCTTCCTTAAACACATCCAATCGAAGGTACAGATGGTCAAGGGAGGCCGTGGGCAGCCCTCAAGGAAGTTTCTCAACTACCTCAGGTAAGTTTCCCAAGCTGTCACCACCCAGGGAATGGCCTGGGGAATTCAAGACTCCAGAATGTTCTGCCACTGTCACTGGTGAGCATCCCTCACCTGTGTCCTCTGCAGGGTAGCACACCAGTGGCTGGGAACAGCAAGGTTTCTTTACTATAACTTGTGATCATCCAAATATATAAACCACACCACAGCGAGAACTACACAAACAAAACCTAGTCATAGTTTTGCTTCACATTAGCCCAGACACGTTAATCCATATAACAAGATCTGAGCGTTTTTACAGCCTCCTCTAGTTTCACTTCCTAATTCTGATCCACTCCTGATGAAAATCCCTCAACTCTCTCTAAAGCAGGGTTTCTCAACTTTAGCACTACAGGCATTTTGGCCAGATAAGTCTTGGTTTGGGGAACCTGTCTCGTGCATTGTATATGTTTATAGCATCCCTGATCTGTACCCCCAGATGACAGTAACACCACTCCCCACCCCCAGGCTGTGATAACAGATATCATTAAGGTCAGAGAATGGGGAGGATCATGCCTGGGTGATAATCACTGCTCTAAAGAAACTAAAGAGAGCTCTATTTGGTCTGAATCCCAGAGAGCATCCTCCCCCGGAACCCAGTTTCAAGCTGAAATTACTTCTCCCTCAGTTTTCCCATCCCCACACACAGCTTCCCAGAATTCTATGGACAAAGTCACCCTGAATAAAATTCTCTAACTCTTGGTAAAAAGGCTCTTCCCTCCATGTCTTATCACTTAAGCTTCCATGGTTTCTCAGCTATTTCTCTAGAAAGGTTCTAAGTTTCTCATTCAGTTACCCCTGGGCCCACAGGCTTACTCTGCTATCATCCACAGTGTGAGAAGGCCTTTGCCCTAAGGCCTAATTACAGGCTCATTATCTGATCACAGCCAGGGACCAACCAGACTCCCTTTTCCTGCACCACTGATGGTCATACAGGACTTCAGGAAAGCCATTCTACAAGCAGAAACCAGGAGGAGAAAAATATATTGAGAGGGTTTATTGAAGGCCCAAAACAAATGGGTTTTATTAAAAAATAATCATTCACAGAGGACAGGAAAGAAATCAAGAGTCTGCTAAGACAGTCAAGGCTTCTGAGAAAAAGAAAAGAGTAATGTGAAGCTATCCTTCACGCAAACCAGTAAGATACTAAGAATTAATGTCTCCTTGTAAATAAATGCACGGTAGAAATAGGACACTTAAAAGACCAACAGAAATAAACATAATAGTAACTGCTGAGTTGTCAATTTTAAAAAATTAGTCTTCAACAACAAAGAGGCAAAAAGATCGACATAATCAGGTAGGAAAAATAAGAATGACACTAGAGGCAATTAAGACTCTTCTAAGATCAGATTACATTGATAAATGTACTAACAGATTCTTATGCCTTTGTCTCTCTAACCATTTGGCCTCCTCCTCTGCCTCCTTGATGGTTTCAGACAGATTTTCTCGAAATGGCAGGAGCCACCCATTTGGAAACCCAGAAGTCCCTGAGTCAGTGGTTGCCAAAACCACATCCAGAAATAGCAGTGCTGCAGAGAAACACGAAACTTAACATTCTGCCCCCAAAGAATGTCTCCTTTAGGAAGGGTTAAAGGCTGGGAAAAACAGGAAACTGCACTTGTAGAAGTTTTTTTTTTGAAAGCAACTATGCTCACCACTGTAGAAGCTTTCTGAAGTGTACAAATTGTCAACAATTTTATGAGGACTGTAGTGAGTACCGAGGACACAGGTCTCTGGGACCTGCAAATGCACAAGGATTTTGTTGAAAGAAAAGCTAGAGGAAAGCATATCTAAAACCAAACCCTGACCAACTTCTATCAGACTTCATAGACCTGGCTGAATCATTCATATTACCATCCATAAATACACGAGAAAAGAAAAATACACACACCAAAAAAACCCTCCATTCAATGCCAAGTACAAATAGATCCTGGGAGGCTGTGGAGCCAAGCCAACATTCACAGTGCATTCACCTTTTTTTTTAAAACCTCCTCTAGATGTCTAAGACCCTGTCTCTGCAAAAGGGCTTGGACCATTAAAAAAAAAAAAAAAAGCAGACATCCTTCAAACAGCTTGTGGGCTCTGAGTACGAAGCTGTAAGGAGCATATGGAGCCAGCCATTGGGCACAACACATTTAACTAAGAGTCAGAGAACTGATCCATCTTCCTCTCTCTTTACCAAAATTTAGGAATCCTTTCCTAGGATCTCAGAGGAAGAAAGGCACCTCCCTTCTCAGACTATCTCCACGTCATCTGCTCACACACATGATGTAGCCTGGCAGACCTGTTTCAAACTATACGACTTAGCAGCATTCTGAGCGTGGGCAAGTGGGTTAAATAAGAATTACTGAGACAGTAAATAAGACACGACAGGAAACGTGCTTACCCAGCCAGTACCTGGCACCCTGTAGGTGTTCGATATGTGCGATCAGCATTGCTGTAGCAGCACCATCAATTGCTCCCTTTCCATCACTTTTCCCACTGCCTTTGGATATGGTCAGAACAGAGAACCAAATGGAGGAAAAGGCCTTCACTGGGTCCCATGGCCCCAAAAGCCATACTATTTCAACTCCTCTGGTCCCTGCCAAACTTTGGAATTCAGTGTCCTATATGCAACAATCTCACGGTGGACTCCCTACCCACTAGTTGCACCAGCCCCACAAGGCTACCACCAGCTTTCCCCCACTTTAATGGAACCGTACCCTCAAAGACTGGCAACTCACGCAATCCCCTCATCCAATTTCTGATTTCATTTTCCACGATCTCTGAAGCACTTGATACAGTTGATCCAAACTTCCCTTACATTCTTTTCCCTTGATCACTCTATTATGGCCTTTGAGACTTCTTTAGCTCTTGCTGGTTCCTCCCATGGTGGCATCTCTGGCTGCTCTCTGCAGGAACGCCTGGGGCTCAGAANACTTCCCTTACATTCTTTTCCCTTGATCACTCTATTATGGCCTTTGAGACTTCTCCTTTAGCTCTTGCTGGTTCCTCCCATGGTGGCATCTCTGGCTGCTCTCTGCAGGAACGCCTGGGGCTCAGAACTCTGTACCCTCTTACTCTGTATATACTTGCTCTCGGGGGACACAGTCACCCTCGAAACTGCACCTCACCATCTTCCATTGGGATGGGCCCCGGAGCTACAAAGGCTAACTGGGAGGGGGCCCGAGCAGTCTCGTATGTGTGTGAAGGAAACCTTTGTCCTGTGAGGACAGATTTCACCTCTGCAAATCTGCTGGAACACGAAGCCAGGTGTGCTGATCACGGTGGGAAGGTGATGTCTGTGGCCAAAACAATGTATGAAAATAAAAGCATGAATTGGAAGGTTTACAAATGTCTACATTTCTCATGATGCCTCCAGCCCTGACAGGAACAGTGTGGTGGTTAGGAACGTGGGCTCTGGAGCCACACTGAATCCTGACTCACCCATGAACTAGCTCTCTGGCCTTGAACATGTTATTTAGCCTCTCTGTGCCTCAGTTTTTTCATCTGTAAAATGAGGGTAAGAGTACCCATTCATATGGGGAAGATTCGATGTAAAGTGTTAGCAAGGTGCTTCAAATACAGTAAGTGTGCCTGAAATTTCAGCTGCTGTTGCCTTACACTTACATTCACAGGCTTAGTCAAAAAGAATGTCAATTACACAGACAACAGGGAATAATCCACATAGGAAACAGAGCAAGGAACAATGTTTTAAATGATCTGCATGTAACAACCTGGAGGAGGGTATCCATTTCTTCAGAAGGATCTAGATACGTTCTTCGGAGTCTCCCCACATACCTCTAATGCCCATAACATTTGTTTACAAAAGTGCCTGATTCTTTTGCTAGCCAACAGATGCTAACAACACTGGGTCTGCAAGTTTGACTAGATGGGCCCACGTCCCAAAAGGAACTTCCCAAAGTGTCCCAAGCTGTTGTGAACACCAAATATCAGCTGTCTTGATAAATAAGTCATTACCTACACCATCTTCCGATCAGAAAGCTTCAAGTTATACTTGGGCTTTTTGAGAAGAGAAGTCATCACACAGGTACCTAACATTAGAAAAAGATTCTAGATAGAATTTGTTAAAGATGTTAATGTTTAAAAGATGTGACCATTTTTGAAGGACTTAAAATTAACAACAGAGATTCTCTCTCCTTTCTTCTATATCTTCAGAGTTCTTACACAATTTCAGAGCTAGAAGGAGCCTTCGATATTTTTGAAGCCAAGGCTTTCAACAGCAACTCCGTTCAGAAGCTCCTCTGAGTCGTCCCTGTGCCGTCAGTTTGGGTGAAGGACTGAACAAACCACAGGAGGAGGGGATTCCTTAGGTGGCCCTGCAAGTTCCTTAGGCCTATTACACTGGAAACAGCTCAGCTCGTGGGAGCTAATTAATCAACTAAGAACATGCCACTCCCACTCTGTTGTTTTTTTGAAACATGAAAATAGAAAATTAAAATGTAATGATGTTACAAAGGCTGGTATCCTAATGTTTCCTGCAATAAAAAGCAAACATTGTATTATTCTGATTCATTAGCTTATCTTACCACTTAGATCATCTCTGGTCCCTTTAAATCTTAGTTTCTGAGACATCTGTGTTTTGTTGTTAAAAAAAATATATTCAAAAGGGAGGTGGAACTTATTCTTTGACAAATGGCCTATACTGATAGAAAGTCTTTAAAAAACTATCCTTTGGATACATTGTCTAAGTTTTTTGTACCAACCAGAGACCCAGGTGGCCTAGAGGGCATGCTTAACTCTATTTTTAACTTTTGGACAAACTAAGAAATGAAGCTATAAAAATAGATGATTCTCTGCTCTCTCCTCTCTAATGTTCCCAAGCTTGTTTTTGTCCAGAATCAATCCGCCTGCATGACAGTCTCAACATCTTATGCTATTAAAGTACTGCAGTTGCTCAATATAAGATGGTATCCAACGCAGTATCTTCCCAACCGAAAAAAATCAATCCCTTTAATGATTACTTTTGAAGTCTACTTGGACTGCTATTTCGGGAAGAGGCAATAAGGCCCTGGGACAGTAACTGTGGGCTGTGGAACAGCCAGTTAAGTCCCTCGCAAGGCAGTAAGCAAAGGACAAAACCAGCATGTGCCATGAGGCCAGGAAGACGTGTTTAGAGCCCAACTCTGACATTTACTAAGTCAAATGATGCTGAGCCCATGACCCAATTCTTAAATGGGTCTATTTGCACCTACCTCAGAGGAGCTGAAGGAAAATTCAGTTCGAGTGTATCTAAAGAGCCTAGCACAACATCACGAAGAGCCTAGCCTAGTGATTTTTCATACCCAAACCTTGATGCATCTTTAAAAACTGCCCTAATTCCCCGACCGCAAATCTGGAGAATGTGGGCATCGATCCCACCACCTCTCGCATGCTAAGTGAGCTCTCTACCACCTGACAAATAATCAAATAAAAAAATGGGCAGAAGATATGAACAGACACTTTTCCAATGAAGACATACAAATGGCTAACAGACACATGAAAACATGTTCACAATCATTAGCCATCAGGGAAATTCAAATCAAAACCACATTGAGATACCACCTTACGCCAGTTAGAATGGCAAAAATGGACAAGGCAGGAAACAACAAATGTTGGAGAGGATGTGGAAAAAGGGGATCCCTCTTACATTGTTGGTGGGAATGCAAATGGTACAGCCACTTTGGAAAACAGTGTGGAGGTCCCTTAAAAAGTTAAAAATTGAGCTACCCTATGATCCAGCAATTGCACTACTGGGTATTTACCCCACAGATACAGACATAGTGAAGAGAAGGGCCATATGCACCCCAATGTTCATAGCAGCATTGTCCACAACAGCTAAATTGTGGAAGGAGCCGAGATGCCCCTCAACAGATGACTGGATTAAGAAGATGTGGTCCATATACACAATGGAATATTACTCAGCCATCAAAAAGAATGATTTCACAACATTTGCAGCAACATGGACGGGACTGGAGGAGATAATGCTAAGTGAAATAAGTCAAGCAGAAAAAGACAATTATCATATGGTTCACTCATTTATGGAACATAAGAAGTAGGAAGATCGGTAGGAGAAGGAAGGGGGGTAAACAGAAGGGGGAATGAACCATGAGAGACTATCGACTCTGAGAAACAAACTGAGGGCTTCAGAGGGGAGGGGGGTGGGGGATTGGGATAGGCTGGTGATGGGTATTAAGGAGGGCATGTAATGCATGGTGCACTGGGTGTTATACGCAAGTAGTGAGTCATGGAACTTTACATCAAAAACTAGGGATGTACTGTATGGTGACTAACATAACAATAAAAAATTACTATAAAAAAAAAACTCCCCTAATGAGGGAATGAGGAAACAATTGAACCTCTTGGCTCACGAAAAAAACAGGCAAACAGACCCATTCATCAAAAATCAACAGCAGTTGGGGCACCTGGCTAGCTCGGTCGGAAGAGCCTGTGACTCTTGATCTCAGGGTCGTGAGTTCAAGACCCATGTTGGGTGCAGAGATTAGAGATTACTTAAATAATTTTTTTAAACATCAACAGCAATTTAGTTAGGGACTCCTTTTTTAAGATTAAAAAAACAAAACAAACAAAAAACCCAAAAAACAAAAAGAAGAAAATGAAAACACCTACCCTAACATCTTAGAGCCAGGAGAGGAAGGAAATAATGTCTACCAGGCAATGAGGATACAACTGTAGCCAAGAAAGAGACCTTGAGTACCTTAAGGGGATTGCAGTGGATTGAAACAACCAAGTGGGAAATTACCACACTGCATAATAAATGCAACACCAGAAGTTACAGAACAGGTTCTGGGAGCACAAAGGAAGGGCCCTCCTTCGCATGTAGAACTGGAAGACTTCCCAAAGGAAGTACCTATGACAACAACAACAACACCTATAATAATAGCTACCACTTCCTGTGAAGCTACTATGTGCTTGGAACATGCTAAGTGCACTTAAGAATTACCTCTTGTAATTCTCTGAACAGTGCAAGACAGCCACTATTATTACTGCCATTTTAAAGATGAAATAAAGAGGTTGAGAACCTTCCCCAAGGTCATACTACTAGCAAGCGGCAGAGCTAGGATGTGAACCCACACTGCCTGACTGCAGAGTGTAGGCACTTAACCACCACACCTACTGCTTTTTCTAAGATGAGACCAGAAGCCGTCAAACATTGGAGCATGAAAGTGTTGCAGGCAGAGGAGGCATGTGTACAGCTCTAGCTGCGATTCAGCACAGGGCCCGGTTCGAGGGAATTGCAAATGGGCATTTAATATTTGTTAATTAATTAAGTCATGCTGAAGCATCCAGCGCAAAGCGAACAGTGGTGAGCAATGAAGGAGAAATGAGCCAGAATGCAGAAGCCTCAAAGACTCATTAAAGAGACTGGACGATCCTGAAAAGGTGCTCCAAGCCAGTATTTAATTTTCTCTAGAAACAATCATCTCCTGAGGGAACCTTCCCAAGGGACTAACTTCTAACTTTTTGTACAAAGAACTAGAAACATTATAGTTTAGCAGTCATACCTGATATTCATTCAGGATCAAGTTCAAAATGAAACCGTAACTTGTCAGATTCACATTTAATATGCTATAGTTACGTGGTGTTCCGTTTAAAAAAAAATCTTTTTCATGCTTGCAATCAACTTTTGCTTTCAATAGGTCAGAAGGCAACAGAACACTTTGAGTGGGACTGCAAAATTCAGGAAACAGATTTAGTAGCCATCTTTAAGGAGACCTTGAGACAACGTGCCAACACTGACGGCTTTTGTGAAACTGACCCAAAGATACCTTTTGCTGCCTTCTTGTCCTCATCATAATGTTCTACGTAGAAAGCACAGAGGAATGTCAGGGACACAGCTGTCAGCAGCCATTTCAGCAACCCCACAGCCTCACCTCGTCCAACAGGTATAAAGCTTACACTGAATAAGCACCGACCATGTGCCAGGTGCTGTTCATGTTGTCTTCATACGTTACAGATCCTCACATGGGCACTATGAGGTTGCTGGGTACCGTTATTATTTCCATTTTGGAAGTGAGAAAACTGAGGCACAGAGAGTTTAAATAACTTACTGCTATGCAGAGAGCTGGCATTTGAACCCAGGCTGAGTGGTTGCACAAGCTGTGTTCCGAGCACTGTGCACACCGCCTCTCCCAAGTCACACCTGCCTTCGAATGGCATCACCGATCCCAATTCACAGCTGCACAGAATTCCACACCCTTTGATTCTCAAGCAGAAGGTGTTCCACACCCTAAACTCTCTCAAGGCTTTGATTTTTCAATGATGGCTAAACTCAAGTCTCTGGAAGGAACATGTCGGGGGCTGGTTCTAGGCACAGAGCAGAGGGGGTAGAATGAGAAACAGGAAAATATTTCTGGAGTGAGCCTGAGACAGTAAAACTGAGGGGAGCAAAAAAGCCTCCTTAAGGAGAGCACAAGTATATGTGCTACCAGGTGGGGGGCGGGCAACCAGTAACCAGAGACAGCCTCTTCCTCTCTCCAAAGACTGTACAGTCTGGGAGTTCTGGAAGTTCCTTATCAGCTCCCATTCACAGCTCCACCGTCTTAAACTGTTGTGACCCCTGCCAGAGCAGAAACACCTAGAAGCCCCTAAATAGGGCAGCCACAGGGTGGAGAGGCAGGGCTCAGCTGGGCCAGGGGGCTCCTGGCCTTAGGTCCAGAGAAGAGACCAGTGAGCAAGGAGGGGGTACAGAGCAGTTAGCAGTGGATTCTGTAGGGACAGGCTGTCCCTTTCCCTCTACTCAGCTGCAGAAAGCAAAGAACCTCTACCTCAATAGAGTTTTTCCTGCAGCACACCATCAGATTTTTGGGTTAGTTTAACAGAGCGGGACAGGGCAGAATGCCACTTCACTTACACTTTCATGTGAATTCTGATTATCTAACACCGAGTAGAATCTAGCTACAGTGGTTACAGGGATTTTGCTAGGTAATTTGGAACATTTGGAGGGGGAGGGGGGCTTGGCTGGATGCAAAGCGAAGAGGTAACACAAATGAAAAGGTGCAAAAGAAAACATCACTGACATCTAAATGCACCTCGAGTGAAGGCTGCCTTTCCACAAACCACACAGGAAGAGCCTCTCCACTCAGCCGAGGGCCTGCTCCCGTTTCTCCGCCCGCAGCCCTGTCTGCCAGGCCTGGGCAAAGCAGCAGCAGGCTGCTGAGTTAGCTCCTAAATCCCGCTTCCTTCTCCCCCTTGCTCTTCCCCTGCCAATGCACACAGGACACTGAGAGCGCCTGCAGGGAGAGGTTCAGGGGTGGATCAAATAAAGGAATCCACAGGAGTGTTTGATGTTGCCCCCCAAAAGGAGATGGCCATTAGAAGGACCTGTGTCTCTAACTGTAAAAGGGAAAGGCCCCTTTAACTATAGCCATTCTATCCTGCTACCCCATGTAAGGTAGGAGGGCTGTCGGGTACACCTTTAATGAGGGACAACCACGCTGAAGGCTGCTGCTTGCTGCCTTAAAGAGCAGTGTTTGTTCACAGCTGGTGCTCAATAAATGTTGAGTGAAAGACCAAGACAGAGTATACTAAATAACTTAAGAAAATTTCCCAGAACTCTGTAGTCCAGTAATGTGGTATTTTTTGCCCTTATTTTTATGCAATGCAATTCCCAGCTGAACCACACAGAATCATAAGCCCTACAGAGATGGGATTCTGAACATTCTGAAACTTTTTATTTTTAAGTCACATGGGGGCAGAGCATATTTCAGAGGCAAAGGGAAGACTTTTACAAGAGACCAAATGAGGAAAAATTTCTTTAAAATGAGACATCTGGCAAACCTGGCAATTCAGTTTTTGTTTGTTGATGAACATTTCTTGGACCTGGGTTCCTCTCTGAATCATTCTTCTTAAAATAGAGGCTTTATAGAGAGCATTTTGTCTAATTACTCTCCCACAGCAGGCTCCATTGAGAACACAAATGAAGCCGCAGTCTCAATCCAAAGTAATTTTTCATTTTCATATTAATTAACATTTTAACTCCAATTCAGCAATATTTATTGAAAAGTGTCCTGTGGTTGACTCTGGCCTCACTCTTTCATAAATCTCCGTGTCCAGATTTTCCTTAATGTGTCAACAAGTAAGATGTAGACACGATGCTCTCTTACCCCCAAATCCTTCAGAACTTTTAATGGACTACAAGAAGGAAAACAGCTCAGGCCTGGAACCAAATACTTTCTCTGAGAAGACGGGGGTGGAGAGAACCAGCTCTGCCTTAAGCCAACAGTGGACCCCAGACAACACTGAGAGGCTCAGAGCATCAGGGCTTCAAGAACATGCCAGCCACCTCAAATCACAACCACAGCCCGCCTTGTCTTTCACTTCGTTATTACACTGTCATCAATAAAGCTGATAGAGAAGAAAGCCCTCTGCCAGGAAATCTTGGGAATATAAAAACCCAAACTGTACCTTGTTAACAAAATAAAAAAAACATGAAAAACACAAAAACAAAACAAAACCTGCCTAGACCTGAAGCGCCAAGATGTTAACAACTGCAGATGTCTGCTTACTGACAGCGTGTCTACATTTTCCCCAGCTGCTACAGTAACAACGGTGGGGACACCTTCACTTACCAAGTATCTAAGTATCTCCTACGCTCTAGGCGCTGCCATAGGGGCAGGGATACACGTTAGCAAAGAACAGACAGATAAAGCCTTGGCCTTCATGGAATGTATATTCTGATGGACAGGACAGACTTCAAATGATCCCAGAAATAAACGTATGTAAAGAGCTATCTAATACCTCCCACTCCAAACAGAAGGACCCTCTAGATACATTATACCCCCAAATTCCCTTTTAAAAATTTTTATTTATTTATTTTTTAAAGTAGGCTCCAAGCCTAGTGTGGAGCCCAACGCAGAGCTTGAACTCACAACCCTGAGATCAAGACCTGAGATCAAGAACCAGATGCTCAACTGAGCCACCCAGGCACCCCCCGAAAATTCCCTTTTATAGTCAAAGATCATCCTATTTTATAAGGCTGAAAAAATGAGATACATAAGCAATTTGCCAAGATCATACAACTAACTACCTCAGTTTGTCAAGGCCTCAAGTCCACACTCTCTGACCATGCCAGGTGACCATGCTCTCTTACTGCTGCTGCCAGAAGCCCTCCGTAAGAGAGCCAGGAAGAAATAACTCTACAACACATCCTGTTGCCACACTCAGAGCCTTCAGACAGGCCTATGTTCAATAGACACTGTTTTGCCGCAGTCCACAATGCAATGTTATAATGCTCTTCTCTTCTCACTTCACTTGTGAGGAAATTCTCCTCCTTACGTTCTTCAGAAACTGAAGAGTCGGGGCGCCTGGGTGGCATAGCGGTTAAGCGTCTGCCTTCGGCTCAGGGCGTGATCCCGGCGTTGTGGGATCGAGCCCCACGTCAGGCTCCTCCGCTATGAGCCTGCTTCTTCCTCTCCCACTCCCCCTGCTTGTGTTCCCTCTCTGGCTGGCTGTCTCTATCTCTGTCAAATAAATAAATAAAAAATCTTAAAAAATAAAAAAAAATAAAAAAAAAAGAAACTGAAGAGTCAATAACACAAGAAGCCCAAAGGCCTTTTTCACGGAATAAACCTAAAATGNAATAAAAAAAAAATAAAAAAAAAGAAACTGAAGAGTCAATAACACAAGAAGCCCAAAGGCCTTTTTCACGGAATAAACCTAAAATGGCTACTAGGCGCTGGAGGATTTCTAGCTGCGCAAGAAAATGAGCCGACACATTACCTTAGCTCTGTTTTTCTCATCCTGGCCAACTCAATATTGGCTAACAGAATTTTCAAAACCATTTCCTCCCCAATCTTAGAAAAATCTTACTATCTCCCAAACCAATTTAAAAATACATTGAACAGTATCTTCCTAAAAACACCATATAAATCAAAAGGTGATGACAAATCATTCTAGGCTCATTAGGATGATTTACTAAGTGACGAATATTTTTTTGAGCAAACAATGAGTCCTTAAAATTTACTGTTTAAATTCTGATTTTTTAAAAAAGATTTATTTATTTATGAGAGAGTGAGAGAGAGACAATGCAGAAGTGGGAGGGGTAAAGGGAAGGAGAATCGCAAGTAGACTCTATACTGATCGAGGAACCTGACCCAGGGCTCAATCTCATGACCATGAGATCGCGACCTGAGCCAAAAACCAAGAGTCGGACACTCAGCTGACTGCACCACCCAGGTGCCCTTAAATTCTGAATGTTTTTAATTATCAAATTCTCACAAAGTATGGTCAGAATCATTTGTATGAATTCTTTAAATGTCTGCATAACCTTCTTTGGGAAGATGCCATCCCTCCCAATTGACTGGTTTTATATTCAAAGACTGTTTTAGTTAGTCTTTCCTACATAGTGAATGGCTGGGGGTCAAGAGACTGAGGCTTCAGCTACTATGAAATGCAACCTTAAACAAGTGGGTTCATTGCTCTGTGATTACTTATCTGTACTGTGGGTACACGCAGAGTCCTTCTGCATTTTACAGGGGTAGTGAGGCCAAATGAGATTACAAAGGTAAATGCAAAAGGTATTATTTAAAGTCGAGACTTTGATCATTTTTCTGTATGCACCTGTCTCCAAGCACAGAACCCAGCACAGAACCCAGCACAGCGCAGAAACTCAGTAAATGCTTGAAGAAAGAACAAAGTTCACTTCTAGAAGCTGACAGCATTCATCAAGTACAGGAAAGGAAAACTAACCTTAGGGAACCAAATGGTGGGTCAGGTTAACCACAATAAAAATAGACAATACACACTCAACCAGCAGGACCATAATAAAAGGGTCTGCATCTCACCACTCAAAACGGAACCACGCATCACTGCATGCCACACAGATACACAACGGCAAGTCAAAAACGTCACCCAAAACCAATTCTGTCTCTCAATCCATCTAAAATGTACCATTTTCTTTTCAATGAACTCTAGCCAAGATATCAAAGTATTATTTTTTTAAGATTTGTTTTAGAGGGAGAAACAGAGAGAGAGAGAGGACACAAGCAGGGGGAGGGGCAGAAGGAGAAGAAAGAGAATCTCAAGCAGGCTCCGACTCCCCACTGAGCACGGAGCCTGAGGCAGGGCAGGATCTCACCACCCTGAGATCATGGCTGGAGCCGAAATCAAGAGTCCGCCACTTAACTGACTGAGCCACCTCAGCGCCCCTCAAACTATTCTTACAAGTGCACTCTTCTAACCTAAAATCAACTTTGCAATAGAGTAAGATAGTTCTATAAATAAACGTCTATTAAATCCTTACTAGCTGCTAAGTAAGTAATTTTCAGTTATCTCAATCCCTATTCTTTAATAGTATGGCCGACTCCTCTCCAATGTGAAGGAGTCTCTCACCCCAACAGTGTGCTCTCCTACCCCTGGGCAGGCCACCCAGTCTCAGGGTCTGGAGTTTCAACTCCCTGAAGACTCCAGACTTCCAGAATACCTCAGATCAGGGAGAAGCCATAGGAACTGCTCTGAGGTTGAGGTTGGGTGGAGAGAGAGAATGGGGCTGAGGACAACCCTCTCCCTCCAGGGGGCTCTACGGAAGAGAACCTAGACTTCTGTGTTTTAACAGGGGAACCAGAGCATGCCGGTGATGAGGATCAGACTACATGAGCTATCAACGCAAAATGCTGACACTGATGCTAAGTACAGATGTTGGAGAACCAACAAATTAATAAGCAAGAAACTGTGAAAATTTGATTTGGTCATGTAAAACTTAACACTAACTATAGTCACTTAACGCGAGCTGCTTACCTAATTACCACGCAGCACAATAACGGGCACGCATATCATTAAAGGTGTCAGATTATCATGTGAATGTTAGATTTCATCACAACACTGCACTGAAGTCACCCATAAATTGTTTCACACCTAGCATGTGTTTACTCACAACTTTCGCCAGGTGAACAAGAACTTGTGTTGTAAAAGCATTAACGGTCCCTGGGCACAACCTGAAAACTGGAATAGCGGAGATCGTGGTGGCTCAGACCACTACACAGATTCCAGAGGCAAAAAATGTATCTTGCAGTTTTATATAGAAGTCTCTGGAGACAAATTGACATTTCTCTTCTGTTCATCTGAATAAGGATTCTCTCTCTGCCCCACACACCACCATCCTTCACTCTAAACTGTCAAGTATTTAGAATAACAGGAAATTTGGTGTTGGGGCAGGCAGATGGCTGGATTTTGGCTGACTGGAGAGAAAAGCTTCCTGTCGGCATAAAGGGTGTGGTTCGGGTTTCTTAAGGACCATTCAGGGCTGGGACTCCTGACACTGCCAATCACGAGGCCCAGGCAGCCTGTGTTGCCCTTGCCTTTTCTAGGAGGTTTCAGTCCTAGACACTCAGCCCCTGGGCTTCAGGAGGACACGTTCCCATAGCTAAGGACCAGGACTGTGAGCGAGGAAGTCCTGGGCGCCTAGATAATAGCCTTGTGGGTTTAAGGATACCCCTCACTGTTATCCAGTGCACGCGAGGAGCTTATTTTAGCGGACCACAGGCCAAAGCAAAGACAGGCTTAGCTCTCAACTGTAGAAAACCCTTAGAATCGAATCTAGACATCATTTTCCAAGAAGTGCTTGTTTGGCTTTCTGTACATGTCTCCGTAAATAAATGACTGCCAATCCTGAAAGGAGAGGTCTGCCTTTTCTTCTTTCCATATCACTATTCCCCCTCTGTTTAGGGGTTCATGGGTCTTCTCTGGAAATACCCACTTGGGAGATTTAGCTTTCATCACAATAAACAAGGGAAGAGTAAAACAAACCAAAAGACAGATTTATCAGCCTGATTTTTAAGAAGTTATCATACAACTGCAGGCCTCCATCTACAAACTTCTATGACCCCCCCAATAAGTAATGGGGCTGTTCTTTTTTTTTTTTTAAGATTTTATTTATTTATTTGACAGAGAGAGAGACAGCCAGTGAGAGGGGGAACACAAGCAGAGGAGTGGGAGAGGAAGAAGCAGGCTCCCCGCAGAGGAGCCTGACGCAGGGCTCGATCCCAGGACCCCGGGACCATGTCCTAAGCTGAAGGCAGACTCTTAATGACTGAGCCACCCAGGCGCCCCAGTAATGGGGCTATTCTAAAGTAAACACCGTCCTTGTGCGGAAGAGGGGGGAAGTATGTCATTTCAGTTATGACTTACAAAAATCCAGTCCTATAAAAATCCACTCTCTTTTTCCATTGTAACATCCTATTTAAATCCCATTTTGTCATCAACCTCTCCATTGCAAATCAACAACTACCAAGTCCTGTTCAGGTGACCTCCTAAATCTCTCTTCAATTTGGCCCCCTCTCCCTAGCCACCGTTACTGGCCTTAATTGTTTTTGCACTCCTACTTAATTTCAACCCCTGCATCCATTTCCCAAAAAACTGAAGTGATCTTCCAAAACTGCAAAGCCATCATTACCTTCAGTACACAATCCAGCTCCTTAACAGGGGCAGATGGCCTCGCCTCTGCCTGCTGTATCTCAGATCGTCTCTCCCCACTCCACAGCTCCTCACCACCCTTCTTCCCACCAGGCAATTACCTGCAGTTTCCTGAACATGCCATGTTCTCCATATACCCATTCCCTGCATACACCATACACTCTCCAGCTTAGAAGAGCCCTTGCTTTCCTCCTTCTTTGCCAGGACAACTCCTACGAGCTCTAATATTCTACTCAGACTTCACTTCTTCTGGGAGGCACATTTTCCTTACACCTGGAGCTGCCCCAACCCCCAACCCTGTCCTTTAAGTTCTATGTGATCCCCCAGCATCCCTCTGCTTCCCAGCACTCATCACACTATTATCTGTGTCCCCCATTACAAGATTAGAGGCTGGGATCGAGATTCTTTTCTAACTCCATTGGCTAGCACAAGTCTGGCACCTATCAAATGAAGAAACTGCCATTGTCTTTTGGCTCCAAATCAGCACAACTCCCCCTACTCCCCAAGAGGGTTACGAAAAAAAGCACAGAAGGGAAACAGAAGGGGGTTTGGGTGTTAACTGCTGCTCTCTGACTACCCTGTAAACTACTGGAAGAAAAAAAACTACTAAGGTGACTTTACATTAATGATGATGGTAATTATTATGGTAAATGTCAGCTGAATGCACAGAGCATGGTGTCATGGAAAAAGCATGGATTCTGCAGTCAGTGAGGTATGGGATTGAATTTAGGTAAGTAACACAAAGCCTAGGTCTATGGTTTTATGAGAGAATTTACTTAAGTCTGGGAATCTGTCTAGTGTAGAACTGGGCACATATAGACCCATCCCTGTTCCAGTCTCATTGTACTACATGGACTTGGGTGAATGCGGGAGAAAAAGAAACACATTCCCAGGCAAAAACTGATGGTGGCAGAAGTCAGAATAGTGGTTTCCTCAAGGAGGGGCATTTTTGGCTGGGAGGTGACCAAGAGAGGCTTCTGGAGTTTTGGAAATGTCCTATGTCTTGCTCTAGTTGGTAACTACACAGATGTATACACTGATATCATTACATTGTTCGTACACTTCATGTCCATGTACTCACAGTATATAAATTATACCCCAAGGTTTGGTTTTGTTTTTTTTTAATAAAAGAAACACGCTCTCTCTCTGTGATGGAAGACAACCCCAAAGACAAGGCTCTGAAGTCAAAGTATGCTTGCACACTGAAGGCTTCTGGTCACTGACAGCAATGATTCTTAGTCCTGGGTCTAGGTATTATAATAAAAGGTCAGTAGGCATTGACAATAGGCAGAATAAATGTCTCACCCATACATATAACAATGTCTCAAAGGTACAGAGAAGCTCCCATACTTAATAAAACACATTTATTGCAGAGTATTACTACCTTCACAGTCATTTTGTCATAACATATTTCCTCAATCAACAGATACTCAAAGTACAACCACAATCTTGTTAGGACTGAAACAATTTTTGAAGTAGTATATCTCTCTCTCTCTCTNCTCTCTCTCTCTCTCTCTCTCTCTCTCTCTCTTTCCTTCCTTCCTTCCCCCTTCCCTTTCTCCTCCTTCTTGCCCCTTCCCTTTCTTGCCTCCTCCACTACCTCCCCTACTCCCTCCTTCCCTCCCCTCCCCACCTCTCTCAGGCCTAGAGCTAAAGTCTAAACTTGATCAAGCCAGCATCCAAGGCTGGCACCCACCCACCCTACCACCCTCCCCTTCACTGGTTCCAGAGGTGGTCTTCACTCCCTTGGGATGGTTTACTCACTGCTCAAACAGATCTTCCCCAATGTAGCTTCTCTACATTTGCCCCTAGCTGTTCCCTTTCCTCCTCCACACTAGTCTCCCATCAGCAAGTCTTGGGCTTTCTCCAAGGGTCAGGCTCAAGTCCCAGCTCCCGGGAGTCTACTGGGTGGAAGGAGGGGTCTTCAGACCCTCGCCCTCCCGCCCCTGCCACCATCTTCTCCTCTTCCAAAATCCTTTAGCACACACCGCTTACCTCCATAGCTACATGCTGAGTACCTAAGGAGGAGAACTATTATTACAGATAAGGGAACAGAGTAAAGAAATTAAGAAAGAAAGTCATTTATTATCTCTCAATTGGTAGGTGGCAAAGGCAAGGTGTGAACCCAGACAACATGACTCCAGAGCCACTATCTGATACGGCCTTTATTTACTTTTTATTTTGAGATACTTTTCGGCTTACAGAAGAATGGCAAAGATAGTACAGAGTTCCTGTATACCTTTCACGCAGCCTCCCCTTACGTCAACATCTTAAGTAACCATGGTACACTGACCAAAACGCAGGACATGAACACTATATTGTAACAGTACAATACTATTAACTAAACTGCAAAATTTATTCAGATTTCCTGAGTTTTTACACTCATGACCCTTTCCTGTTCCAAGACTGCACTTTATACTGAGTAGTCATAATTCCTTAGTCACCAGTCAGCAACAGTTCTACCATCTTTCCTCGTCTTTCATGACCCTGTCACTTTTCAAAAGTACTAGTCAGGTACCTTGTAGGATGTCCTTCAACTTGAGTTTATCTGTTTTCTCATGATTACACCATGGGGACAGATTTCGGGGAAGAACATAGGAGGTCAAGTGTCCTCACCACATCCTATCGGGGTAAGTGATAGCAACATGACTTACCACCGGTAGTTAACGTCGACCGCTTGGTTAAGGTGGTGTCTGCCAGGTTCTTCCACTATAAAATTATTGTTTTTCCCTTTTCATACTCTATGATTTGGAAGGCAGTCTCTAAGTCCAGACCACACTCAACAGGAGGGGAATTAAACTCCATCTCCTGGAGAGAAGAGTTTCAAAGAATATGCGGGCATGGGTTGAAAGCGTTAACAGTTATCAATAGATATTTTAGGGAATATGCTTTGAGGCCACGCAAATATTGTTTCTCCTTAAAATTTTACCCACTAATTTTAGCCTCCATTGGAGATCTTGCCTGCAGCGATTATTACTGTGGTGTACTCAAGGGGATTTTCTATTCCCCTCAGTCCATTTATTAGTTGGAATTCTTATGAAAGGAAAAGCTATCTCTTCACCCCCATTTATTTATTCAATCATTTATATCATTAACTTGTGGATATTTATTTTATTATTTGGTTTATAATCCATTACTACTGTTATTTATTTTCCTGCTCAAATTATTCCAGCTTTGGCTATCGAGAGCTGCTGGCTTTGTGTTCTTTTGATGTGCCCTGTCTTTTTTTTTTCTCTGCCCCAGTCCTGGAATCAACCATTTCTCTGAGGAGTTGATAGGGTCATTTTATCACTGTTGTAATCAAGCCAATCTATCTATCTATCTATCTTTCTTTCTTTCTTTCTTTCTTTCTATCACTGTTGTAATCAAGCCAATCTATCTTTCTTTCTTTCTTTCTTTCTTTCTTTCTTTCTTCCTTCCTTCCTTTCTTTCTTTTCCTTCCTTTCTCTTTCTTTCTTTCTTTCTTTTTCTTTCCTTCCTTCCTTCCTTCTCTTTCTTTCTTTCTTTCTTTTGATGTTACTTTTTTTTAAGATTTTATTTATTCATGTGACAGAGAGACAGCCAGTGAGAGAGGGAACACAGCAGGGGAGTGGGAGAGAAAGAAGCAGGCTCCCAGCGGAGGAGCCTGATGTGGGGCTCGATCCCAGAATGCCGGGATCACGCTCTGAGCCGAAGGCAGACGCTTAACAACTGCGCCACCCAGGCGCCCCTGATGTTACTTTTTTAATCAAGAAAACAACCTTGCCATCAACATACATCTTCAGAGAAAGTCACGTAATAGAAAGTACCAACAAACAAAACAAACAAAACTTACTTATAGTATCATCAGGCTCATTTTAGACTAAATGAACACAGTATATTCCAGTCAAGAAATCAATAATTCTTGAGAAGTTAAAAACATCAAGAGAAACAATATATATTCACATAATGTTTTACTTACGGACTTCTCCGAAACATGCAAAAATTTACATGGCTAATGGAATTTTCCATGTTAAAATGTTGCTCAACACAACAAATTCCTAACCAAAAAAAAATATTTTAATGTAGGAAGCAACATGTGAACATTCCATTTAGGTGGTAAAATTCACATTACAACAATACAATAAATATCAAATAATATCCTTCTAGCCTAATGAAAAACATAACAGCTGTGACAGTCACAAATCAAGACAATTTCTTAAGGGAACTGACAAATGAAAGCTTCAAGGGCAGAAGGAGCAATGGCCCACTTACACTCTCACGTAGATGAGGGGACAGACAGACTTCCTCCTCTCCTGACCTACCCTTCTGGACGAGGTATAGCAAGGGCCTGGCCCAGTTCCAGCACCCAGTGAGAGGACAGTAAGCTGCAGGCTGACTCTGCAACTGCTTTATGACGTGCTGACGCACCTGCTGTAGGAGCCCTGGCAGGACATGCTACAAACATTGCCTTGTTTTATGGATGGGAAAACTAAGATGCAAGTGAAGTGAAAAAACATTCCCAAGATCGTCCAGCTAGAGTGTGGCTGAGGTGGTACTAGGCAGACGCCCCGAGGCACTGCTCTCCCAGGCCCTTTCCCAGAGGCAGTATGCACTCAGAAGGAGGAAGGTTCCTGAGACAATATTTCCCACAATTGATTTTTCTGCCTCGCCCATGTCCTCTTTCCTTCAGAGTTCCCACATGGAGAGACTAGAGGATAAAATTAGGAGACTTATATACTTTCAGATCCCAGGGATCTAGACAGGCCTAGACCAAGCTGAAACTCTACGGACAAGAAGAACTTACAGTTTAATTTACAGGTTTTGTCCAGGTATCTACAATGTATAAAAGGCTAAAATCAAAATCCATGAAGGAGGGAGAGACAAGACTTAGATTTTGTTCCACTCAAACCCAGACAGCACATGAACCCAAAGACCAATCCCAACTTCTGAGAATAAATACTAAGTGTGCGCTGAGAAACTAAGAGGTTAAAACAAATGTGAATCAAGGGGCGCCTCGGTGCCTCAGCTGGTTGATTGGCTGGCTCTTGGTTTTGGCTAAGGTCATCATCTCAGGGTCATGGGATTGAGCCCCACATCAGGCTCCACACTCAGTAGGAGTCAGCTTGAGATTCTCTCTCTCCCTCTCTCTCTCTGCCCCTCCCCCATTCGTGCTCATTCCCTCTCTCTAACAAGTAAATCTTAAAAAAAAATGTGAATCACAATTAAAACAATGATAAAAGCAACAGGTTAAGTCTATTGGTGTCAAAATCTCACAAGTCCCTAGTACCTGGTAATGAGGAAACCTGATGCCAGCCAGACTCATCATATGCTGACTCCAATAACCTCATTATTTCATCGCCAAAAGAAAATCAGCTAACACCTTAGCAATAGGAAAGCAGTCAAAAAAATTATGTGTGTACATAGATATAAATAAACAGTGGTCATTATGTTTTTAGATAATATTCATATTTTTTCAGAGACCCAGACTTGTGGTCTCAACTCACAGCTGATTCTTTCCACCAAAAAAGTCTATTTCTACCTGATGATTTGACTTTTAAAGAAGTGGCGTATGGGTAAATTGGTTTTTTAGAATGATAGCCAAGGCCCACAATAAGCCAGATGGAAAGCAACAATATCAAGATAAAAAACACACAAATTATAAGCAATCAATTTCATAGATTACAATGGGACCTCGCCCCCACCCCCAACACACACACGAAATAAATCTTGGGTTTAGCTTCTACTTGATCATTTGTTAGTACCAGCAGCTTATACAAAATGTACAATTACATACACATTCCTTTCAGCAAACATAGGTATTTTTAAATGATTATGAAAACTCACTCAAAAAAATTAGATCTACATAAACACCTGCCAACTGAATGAGCAGAAGCTAAAGTATAGCTGGGCTGCAATTTTTATCAGTTCTCTCTGTAAATTAATGATACAATTCACAAAAGAGTAACTATTTTTTTTTTAAGATTTTATTTATTTATTTGACAGAGATAGAGACAGCCAGCGAGAGAGGGAACACAAGCAGGGGGAGTGGGAGAGGAAGAAGCAGGCTCATAGCGGAGGAGCCCGATGTGGGGCTCGATCCCATAACACCGGGATCATGCCCTGAGCCGAAGGCAGACACTTAACCGCTGTGCCACCCAGGCGCCCCACAAAAGAGTAACTATTAAAGAGAAGTAAATATTAAAGAGAGGTAAACAGAAGTGATGGTAACTGAAGATAATGCATCTAACAGATCATAATGGTAAAGAAAAGACATTAAGAAAAAGCTCTATCAATTTGATTGATGAAGCATAATAAGTAAAAGTACTGGATCCTATTTTCTTATACACTCTTTCTTTAAAAACAACAACCACCACCACCACCACCATTGGGTGGTGGTGCACCTGGGTGGCTCAGTCGGTTAAGCACCAACTCTTGATTTCAGCTCAGGTCATGATCTCAGGGTCTTGAGATCCAGCCCTGCGCTGAGATCTATGCTAGGCATGGAGCCTGCGTAAAATTCTCTCTCCCCCTCTGCCCCTCCCCCCATTTGCGTGGGTGCATGCATGTGCACACTCTCTCTCTCAAATAAATAAAATCTTAAAAAATAAAATTTACAAAAAAAATTTTTTTAATTAAAAAACGAACCAAACAGTTAAACTTTAAAATAAAGCACTAAGTGCTGATCATTTACTTAAAAACCTTTTTGAAAGTCTGCTCTGGGTCTACTAAAGATGGCAAAAAGGCTGCTGATGAGTGAGAGACTAGCAAGAAAACTATTCTCCAGCTAGGTCTTAAACATACAATTATGGAGATAGCAATAGATTAAAAAGTAGCAAATCTGGAATCTCTGCCAATTTCAGTATCTGAGGTATTTGCATTTGTAGGTAAAAGTAACAGACCTCGGGGCGCCTGGGTGGCGCAGCGGTTAAGTGTCTGCCTTCGGCTCAGGGCGTGATCCCGGCGTTATGGGATCGAGCCCCACATCGGGCTCCTCTGCTGTGAGCCTGCTTCTTCCTCTCCCACTCCCCCTGCTTGTGTTCTCTCTCTCGCTGGCTGTCTCTATCTCTGTCAAATAAATAAATAAATAATAAAATCTTAAAAAAGAAAAAAAGGTAACAGACCTCGTCTATTGCTGTTACGCACACAGGACATAGGTGTTTTCAGAGCTGTTTAACCAGGACATAGAACACTACATTTCCCTTCTACTTCTACAACCTGGGGACTCAGACGTCCGTCTTTCTGGTAGCCATGATCTCCACTCTAAAGGCCCAAATGGAAAACCTTAGTCCTGGGCAAGTCATTTAACCACTCTGAATCTCATCAGTAAAGTGGTCACTAATACCTCTATCACAGGACTGTGAAGATTAAAGAATTATGGAAACTAACATCTCCTATTCCCAAATCCCAGGCTTCAAACTAGGATCAACGCTCATTTGAACTGGCCAGATGATATTCTCTGAAAATCATTTTATGGACAAACTAATTATTATTTGAGATAAAATATTTGGTCATAAATCACTAATGAGGTAGGAGAAGTGGAGAGAACTGTTAAAAGTTCCAGAGTGGGTAGAAAGAGTTTGAAATAACTTCAAATACACAGGCCTCTGGTTTTTTGCCAATTGTTTAGATTTACTTCCCCTGCACACACTTTGGCCTTGGTGGGACATCTGGCAGTCATGTGTCCAAAACAAATCTTTATCACTTTGAACTCGGGGAAGGGGGGGGGCGGGGAAGGCTGAATTTTCTCCCAGATGAAATTCATGAACACATTAACCTGCCTGAGAGGAAGATGGGAATTTTCTAGAAGAAAAGTTTGAAAGAAGCAATATGGGAAGCTTTTTCCTCTTTGTGAGCTGTGGGGCATTCCCCTATATCCTCTAAACTAATATATTATTTGGCTTAAGTTTAAAGACATTCCCCTCATCTAATTTTCCTATATTCCAGGGAAATTGCCAATGGTTTGGTGTTGTTGTTTTTTTTAAGTAAGTCTCTCACTTTATGTAGTCAAAGTGTTCCAAAAGGGTTTTGTGTTACATTCTTAGATAAAAGGAAGAATCCCCAGTTGCATAAAAACTAAGGGGCAAGGATTCCAGAGCCAGTCTACCTGGGTTCAAAACCAAGCTCTACCACTTCCTAACTTACTACCTGGGACAAGTTATGTGACTTCTCTGTGCTTCAGTTTTCTCATCAATAAAATGGCAAAGATACTAGTGCCTTTCCCAAAGAGTTGTCATGAGAACAAAAGGAGTTAATATTTGTAAAGGGCTTAGGAAAGTGTATGGCACAAAGTAAGTGTTATAAAAACAACTATTATATTAAAATAAATAAAGCCCTAATTCATCTTTTTTGGTAAAATATTACCTAAGCATATAGTATGTGATCTCCTCCAAAGAAATTGAACTCTCCCAGTGGTCACATGGAGTGCTAAGCAAGCAACATTTCTGGAGCCAGAGAGACTCGGGGCTCTGCACCCCTCTGTGTGGCCCTGTGCTGGTCACTTTAACCTGTCTCGGAACCTTTGCTTCTTCATCTTCGAAATGGGAATAATGATAATTATCTACTAGGCATATTATAAAGGTAAACTGAGAAAATATAGATATGAAGTTCTTGGCACAAAGCAAAGTATGAAGTGCTCAAGAAGTGAAACTTATCCCCCTCCCAAATACACATGTACATACCCACCTACAATGCAATCTCTAGCAACAACCCTGAGCTGCTGGGAATTAACTTGTGAGCTAACTACCCCAGATACTGCAATGTGGGCTGGCTTCTGCAAATTTTATCATGGCAGTGGGACAACCTCAAGAAGCAAGAATCAGGTAGCTGGACGGACCCAAACAGGATAAGAATAAGAGTCAATCAATGCACAGACTTTATCAAACTGCATCAGAGGAAAAGCAGGAACAATGCACCAGACAGTTACAAACTAAGCCAGGACTGGGGTTCCTCTCCAGGCCCAGAGAAGAGCTAAGATCTAAAAACAAACACAAGAAAGCCTAAGAATCTTCCAATGATTCACATAAACAGCCCTGAACTGCTCTGTTTTGTAAGCTTTCCTGGTCACTGAACTTCTTTTAAGTGGGTCTTGACTGTGATTCAAAAGGTAAAATAACTCGAGAAATGGATTGTGTTCAAAGGAAACAAAGGAAAATCACAATGAATGCTTACTCAGGTGAAAGGAAAACAAAGTCTGACAAGTCGGTTCACTCAGACAAGAAGGGCTGTGACACAGGCAGAAACCCCCTTTAAAAAGGCTCTTTCTGAGGTTAAATAAAGTACCACCTCCAAATAAACTAGCTTGTGTTTTCTATAATAGCTGATAACCTCAAGTAACAGTACCCCTTTGTCTACCTTTCACACATAAGAATAGAAACGTTCCAATTCTTAAAAATAGAATGTTCCTTTAAAAAATCTAAATCCCTGAGATTTTAGACTTTTGCTATGACTGAAAACTACTGTAATTAGGAGATCTAATACATGTGCAAAGCCGAAAGTCACAAAATGCACAACAGGATGGACAATAAAAAATTTTACTTTCTTAATCCTAGTAAAGACAAGCACTTGATAATGCCTTCCAAATGTAAAAATCAATGCTATTACTCCAGTATCAGTGAATGTTCAACGAATGTTGACTAGCGGTATTACCAGTGGGACATACATTTGGAGCTGATTTTCCAGGCCCAGTAAAAGGCTTGACTGACCCCACACATCACGCTGCCTCTAGTCACCACTGGCAGGGATAGGCATGCACTGTAATCATGACACAGAGACAGAGCCTCAGTCTTGCAAGAACCACTGGACACCATCCAACCCCACAGAGTTGATAACTGTTTGGCACAATGGAGCTCAAGTGCTTTAAGATACATTTTCCTTTCTGAGTAAAGAAGTTCAGTTTGTTTCTCTTACTTTTATTTTCATTTTTCATCTTAACTAATGAAAATGCTCTTTAAGGAATCTGAGAGCCCAACGTGAAAGTGCCAGGGAATCGGTCAGTATAATGGCGCTGGATGCTGTCATTGCCTAACAGAGGCCAAAATCTCTCTAAAGTAGAACGCTGACTGTCCCAACAACTGTCAAACAGAAAAAACCAAATGGTTCCACGCGCTTCCTTTATCATTTTTCTTTTTAAGATTTTATTTGTTTATTTGACAGAGATAGGGACAGCCAGCGAGAGAGGGAACACAAGCAGGGGGAGTGGGAGAGGAAGAAGCAGGCTCATAGCAGAGAAGCCTGACGTGGGGCTCGATCCCATAACGCCGGTACCATGCCCTGAGCCGAAGGCAGACGCTTAACCACTGTGCCACCCAGGCGCCCCTCCTTTATCACTTTTAAATTGACTCTATAATGTAGCATTTGTATGGCTGGTCATGGGGGATGTGGGCCAAAGCAAAGGGACCCACACCTGAACAGCCCACCCCTACTCCCAATATATAAAACCAATGAATAAAATATAATAAAAGAAATGCTTTTGTTTATAGTTGAGCTCCAAACCAAGCAAAGAATACACAGATGTCAGAATAGGAACTCAAAATCAGAGCTGTGAATGGGAACTCCCAATGCAATAACAGAAATCTATAAGTACACAGAGAAATGTGCTTAGTATACTTAATAAAAGACAATTCAGTGGATTCTTCAATGTTCATGTAAAAAGTGCAACACCATGAAACATATTAAGAGTAACAAATGAGATTGAGTAATCTAAGCAACAACTCAGCTTGACACACCTAGCTTCTTACCTAGAGCCAACCCATAAAGCTGGTGGGAAAACACCATTTAAAATTGGTCTTCCAAAAGTGCAACCTTTGATTACTCAAGTCCCTAGGGCATCTTTTTAAAGCTTTGTCTTCTACAGGGCCATCCACGACTAGCACGAAACTTAAAAAAAGAAAAAAAAGATTAGAAGCTGGATGAACTAATCTACACTCGCAAAGATCAGAACACTTGATTGGCAAATGGCCAGATGAACCAGCACAAACTGGGGGACTCCGAGTAGAAATATCATTCAAGTAAAATACACAAACACACACAACACCTCTCCGTTATAAACCAATTCAACTGCTTTCCACAGTAAAGTAAAACTGTCAGTCTAAGTGTTTCAGAGCACATTTTTAAAAGGTTATTTTTAGGGGCACCTGGGTGGCTCAGTCAGTTAAGTGTCTGACTCTTGATTTAGGCTCAGGTCATGATCTCAGGGTCTTGAGATCATCAAGCCCCATGTTGGGCTCCGCACTGAGCACGGAGCCTGCTTACGATTCTCTCTCTCTCTCCCTCTGCCCCTGCCCTGCTCCCACTTGCGTTCCCTCTCTCTCTCTCCAAAAAAAAAAAAAAAAATCTTCCTGTTAATAAGTGAGGAAGGCAAAATAGAAATGAAATATCACCATTTTGCCAACTCTTAATTAAATCATGGATCTAGGCAATGATCTCCAATGGCTCCCAACATCACGAAAAAGAAAGATTAAATAAAGGAAGTACACAACACTCACAGGAAGAAATCCTGCCAAAAACTTTGAACCTGAATGAAATCAAGTCTCTAGATCTGATTTCCAGCTTATAGGAAATACAAGGGACAGATGAACATGTTAAATGATACCTCAGAGATGCAATCAGTAAAACCCAGGCTGTGGGAAATGGAGCCAACACCCTTTTTTCTTCAACAAATGAACTGGAGAAAAAATGACAGAAATGAAACCCACAGATTTAAAGAGACTGAGAGAGCAAATGAATACAATGTGTGGGCCTTGTTTGGATATAGATTTGAACAGCCAACTGTGAAATATAAAATATTTTAGACAATATGGAAAATTTGAACTGTAACTAAACATTTGATGATTTTAAGGAATTGCCATTTTTTAGATGTGATAATGGTATCGTGAATATTTAAGGAGTCCTTATCTTTTAAAGATATGTACCTAAGTAATAAGATATATAGGATTCTCTTCAAAATAATTTAGTTGGAGGCCTGATTAAAAAAAAAAAAGCAGGGGGGCGCCTGGGTGGCACAGCGGTTAAGCGTCTGCCTTCGGCTCAGGGCGTGATCCCAGNGCAAAACTGGTCATGAGCTGGTAACTGTCTTAGAGAACATATGGTACATGAGGATTCATTTTTTTACTCTCTTGACTTCTGTATGTTTGGAATTTCCCATAATAAAAGCTAGAACAAAAGAAAATGGCTTTTGTCTCATTTTGCTTGGAGCATATTGCTCCATGCATTTGTGTTATTAATGGCCCTCTTCTAAACATTAGCCTCTGAAGGACCCAAGAGGCCCCAACTTGACCATTAAAAATCCTATGCCTGCACAAAGGTAACTTTCTAAATATAAGTAGCATTTAGCAGCTATAGATCAGTACATTAC
The DNA here is from genome assembly GCF_002007445.2 of Ailuropoda melanoleuca. Taxonomy (NCBI): domain Eukaryota; kingdom Metazoa; phylum Chordata; class Mammalia; order Carnivora; family Ursidae; genus Ailuropoda; species Ailuropoda melanoleuca. The sequence goes on along the minus strand of NC_048222.1, from coordinate 29,836,486 downwards.
TTTCCAACCAGAAAGACCCAGGAGATGTAAGGGGCCTTAGAATTATTGTAAGAGTCCTCAAATACAATTACATATGTGATTTCTGCAATGGTTGAATACTCAAATTACATCTACTATCCTGAGTATATAAAATGTTACTAGCATGAGTGTGCACAAAATGTTATCTACAAGGCAGTACATCCCAGTGCTGTTTCAAAAGCAGAAAACTAAAAGCTAACTCATGTCTAATGGCAGAGGAGGGATTAAATAAATTACAGTTCATACCTACTGTGGAATACCACTTATTCACTAAAATGAGGTTAAAGAGAAAATGATAGGAAAGTGTTTATAATATATTAAACAAAATTTTGGGACAAAGTATGTACAGAACAATGCCATTTCTGCTAAAAAAAAAATTGCACAAAAAAAAGACCAAAGAATGTACACCAAAATTGCAAGTTAATTCCTTTAGGTGGTGGAATTACCGATGATTTTATTTTCTTCTTTGTGCTTCATGTGTCTAGCAATTTTTCTATAATAAATACAGAGATCCATAATATCAATATTGGATATCCAATTCAGATATCCAAAATCTCTGAAAATAAATTTTTAAAAGTTAGTGGCAGGGGCGCCTGGGTGGCACAGCGGTTAAGCGTCTGCCTTCGGCTCAGGGCGTGATCCCGGCGTTATGGGATTGAGCCCCACATCAGGCTCCTCTGCTATGAGCCTGCTTCTTCCTCTCCCACTCCCCCTGCTTGTGTTCCCTCTCTCGCTGGCTATCTCTATCTCTGTCAAATAAATAAATAAAATCTTTAAAAAAAAAAAAAAAGTTAGTGGCAAACTTGCTTAGGTACAAAACCTGTCCTAAACTGATACAGAGCTGCTTCGTACTTATCCCTTTTGTGTGAATAGTGACAGATTTCACTGTAGTAATACAACGTTTCCGAGTGTTGACCCCAGATTCCACCAAGGGCTTGCTATGACTCTCGAACAACCCCAAAATTTTGGATACTAAATCCAAGGGTTTCAGACAAAAGACTGTGGACTTGTATCAGTTTGTAATTTGCCACCATTACCATTTTTAGACTTCTAAAAATGGGACTCATATTTAAAAAGTTTGGGAGCTTCTGCTATCAATTATTATACATTTTTTTTAGATTTTATTATACATTTTTAAATGGCATCAGTATAAAATATGTCCTTAACAGGATTATCATTCCAGTTTAATCAAAGGTGGCAAGCACTGGGCTCCCATCAGATGATTTTAGCAGCCAAGGTTTACCAAGTCCTTGGCATGTGCCAGGCATTATGTGCCTTCCATATTTTTGCTCATGTGATGCTGCTTCAGGAAGTAGATACTATCCCAGGCCCATTATCCATATGAAATACAGATGCTCAGAGAGGTTTATGTAACTTGCCTAACTCACAAGGCGGAGTTGGGTCAGAGCCTGACCTTCAGCAGCCATGCTGAGCCCTCGCCAGTTAGGCAAGCCAGGGGGCAGTTCTACTTCCTGGATCATCTCCACCATTTTTAATAGTGGTAATAACATCAAAGTAAAGCAGAGACAACTGACTTGTTTTAAAAACTTTTTGATTTGTAAACTAAACAAACTTGATCTACAAATTACTAAGAAAAGATAAATATGAAACCATAACATATAATTTCTAGTATTACTACTATTAACTCTAACCACACCAAAGTTATTTGAAGATGTTCTATGAATGTAACAATATAATTTTCTATACCACAGAAAATCTCCCAGTAATCTTTTGGAAATCAGTGTGGGGAACATTTTCTGAGAGCTGTCCAGAAGAGACCAAGTTCCTACCCACAGAGAGCCTGACATTTCCAAGAGCAAACTCTCTACTTTGGGGGTTTCCTTGGTATCTCTGGGCTATATAACCCAGTAATTTACTTTCCCTCCTGAAAACTAGGGTAGAAATAGCCTTGACTTCCTTTTTGCAAACCAAAATTCACAGCTGTTTGGGGTGAACAAACCAAGAGGAAAAAAAGAACCTTCTGAAGGGATTTTTTTCAGCCAAGGATGCAACTTTCACTGGGACCATAATCCCCCAGGACCAATGAACATGCTGAAGCTTACTGGATACAAATCAAATTCTTAAGACCACAAGACCGCTTCACTGTTTCCAGTCTCTAATTTTTGTAACTAAGACAGTAAAAACTAAACTTCAATTGGAGAATTCAGAAAGAGGAAGATGTTTGACTTTTCAAACTTCTGTTAAATTATCTTTTTCTACAAGCACATGCTTTAACTCAGTTTAAGATCAGCCACTATTTTTAGATAAAATAACCACACAAAGTCATATTCTGCTTTAAAGAAAGGAAAAATGCACAGCAATTCCAAAATAAAGGAAAAGGACTGCTATCCCAATAAAATCATACTTAGAAGAGATATATTAAGAAGTTCTTTAAAAATCATCTTGAGGCGCCTGGGTGGCACAGCGGTTAAGCGTCTGCCTTCGGCTCAGGGCGTGATCCTGGCGTTGTGGGATCGAGCCCCACATCAGGCTCCTCTGCTGTGAGCCTGCTTCTTCCTCTCACTCCCCCTGCTTGTGTACCCTCTCTCGATGGCTGTCTCTATCTCTGTCGAATAAATAAATAAAATCTTTAATAAAATAAAAAAATAATAAAAATCATCTTTAATGAATTAAGAAGGTCTAGTGTAAGATCTAGAAAACTGTTATCCTAATGGATAGTTGTGTTTTGTTTTTGCTTTGTTGCATGTGCTTGGAAGAACGAGAACTTAGATCACACGAATCCATGAGATCCTGCTTCAGGACCACACCTTCTACAGTCCTTAGTCAGCACTGTCCTCTTCCTTAGGATGTTAAAATCATTTTGCTCTAATTAGGCACATCGAAAAGAAATCTGCCACCATGGGAGGACAAAAGTAACAGGGGCAGCATGAGGAAAGCTATTTTGCCATTACTGTTTCCAAGCTACACATCCATTCTTGAGGTGAATGAAGGACCATTCTAATGGAATGGTTATGTTAACCACCTCTTTTTTTTTTTTTAAGTCTGAATTCCTGACATAAATATTAGGAATCTTTCTTAAAAAACAATGAATAAGTTGTTATATCTTCTAACATTGGAACAACTTTTTATTGTCCCCACTGTCCCCAAGTTGGGTCCATTTTTCAAAAGTTTTCATTCTTCATTCCTTATTTCAAAAAATATTTCATGTTTTTGGAAAGCTGTGGCTATTTCTGGATAGTCTCCCCCAACCACCCCAAAAGGTAGAGTAAAAAGTAATTTATAGCCACGTTTATTGCTACTGTCTATAAATTTTCCGATTTCCAGTAAGCCTCCTTGGCTTATTTTCTTATTCACTCTTATGCTTGAGAAATTAAGTACAGAAATCTCCTAAACCATGACACAATCTACTCCTCGATCCTAGCCTTTAGTTTAGTTTCTCTGTGCTTCTGAACCCTCAGGAATGCATTTAACTTTACATTGTTCACATACACAAGTATTTAGCTCGTAATTCAATATAGTTTTAAGTTAATATATGATGTTTTCTTGTAACATTTCCTTTTCTCAGGTTTGCCCTTTAGTTGACAGAACTCACTTCTAACCCAAATCTTACCATCTTCTCATACAGAATGTTTTCTTAGAAATCAGTAGTTTCAGTATGACCATCAACATATCAAACTCTGCATTACATGAGAATTTGTGTGCAAGATTGAAAAATACCATGAGTTAAAAAGAAGTTAACATGGTGCCTGTTCCAAGGTACCAACTGAAGGCACACAACTGTTCAACAATCAGAAAATAAGATCATATTATATAAAGCAAAATCCACACCATCCAGAACCTTTCTAGGACTAGACATTTCAGGTAACTATGCTTTCTAAATAATCTATTGCTTGTCTTCTTAAGTAATATTTGAATCATTTTGGATAAAAAACTAAAATATGTTTTTCCTACTTTCATTAACATGCTACACTGAACATAATTTAATCTGTATCTGACGGCTGAGAGTCATAATAAACAGAAATTAGAGCACTAAGCTACAGTACCATGATGCCTGGGACCTAAGCAAGTGTGCAGGGCTATGCACATCTATGTTAACGGTCTCAAATTACTGGTGGGAAAAATTATGCTAGATTTTAATTGCTTTTTCTGTCTCTTATTTTGTCAATCTGTCACACAGACATACTGTTATAAATGCTGTAAGGAAACAGACCATGTATCAGGAGAGGGGCTAATTTTGATAAAGTACCTACTATGTGCTGGGTCTGAGATGAACTTTGCAGTGCATTTGGCAATCGGCATGGCACAAAATAGATGACAGGTAAACACTAGATAAATGAACGGCACTAATGTGCCTACCTAAGCAGGCCCTCTCCCTTATTTACTGTCTCTCATCTGCCATAGCCCAGAAAACACATACCCAAGGTTGAAAGAACACCATTTATCATACGTCTGGCATGGTACTTTGCACACAGCAGGGGCGGTATGGCAAAACTGTATGTGCTGAACTGAACTGAGGATGGGTAACAGGGAGCATTTGCAGTGTGCCAGGAACTGTGGAAGTATCCTACACACAGTATCTAAGATGATACCTATAAGGCAAACAATATTGTCCCCATTTTACAGATGCAGAAATTGAGGCTCCAAGTGGCTGAGTAATTTGTACAAAATCAAGCAGCTAGTCCGTGGTGGGAGTACACTGTGAATTCAGGCGGTGTGACTGCAGAACATTATACTATACAGCCTCTGAATTAATGGGCAGTAAGTGAAAGACAGAAAGACATGAAGTTTTTAACAACTTTTTTTTCCTTGAAGTTTTTGCTCACTTTCTGATTCTCGGGTACGTTCTCAATTGGCGAGTGTTACTATTCCTAAACATTATACTGACAGGCCAAAGCAATAAACTATGAAAGCTAGGCAAGTAAAGTATGAGCCAATGAGCTACTGTACACTCCAGATGATGCGTTCCAAAGAAGGAGAAGCCTGAGAGATCTGTGTGTATTAGGGTCATCAGGGAGGGCTTTAAGAAGTTAAGACCTAACCCCAAGAAGTATAAGAGTAAAGAGATGGGGTGAGAGAGGGAGCATCTTGTAGCTTAAGAATAAACACAAAACCTTTGTGGAACTGGGGATGGGGGTCATAAATAGATGAAAAGACCAACACACATGTGGTTTAGAACATTTATATCCACTGCCACTGTAAGCTCCCACGCTTGCCAGCTATACTTGGTCAAACAGCTGAACAAACATAGGTTGCGGTTGGCACTACTTGTAAGGGTAGGATATGGCAGCTAATGCAAAGGCCAGATCTGAAGCTATGATTCCACAGCTCTTGTTAAAGGTACTTAGAGGTGGGGAGTGTGGGCATAGGGAACCTACCCTCTACTATTTCCAAACCTAAAAAGGGAGGACATGCTGACCTAGGGACTATTTAAATACAAAGTGTCATCTGCTCAGAATCTTTCACTAGGTTGAACCAGAATCACCTCTAATTAAAGACACACCTAGTGTAACTAGTACCTGCAGATCCTCCCTGCCCTTAGGAATCCCAGGGATGAGAGGCTAGGGCAGCTCTTAGGCCACCTACCATCTCCGTAAGAGACACAAGAGCAAGTCAGGAGTCAGCTCTCTTACGCAAGGAAATGGAGACACCATGCACACTTTATGACAGAGACTGGAAATTTTAGCATGAGGCCAAAAGTAAAAACACTGTGGTCAACAAGGATTTCCTAGTCTTGCTTAACTACATGGCAGCTAAATCCTCAGCAAAATTTCAACAGTCTCGTGAGTGTGAGCAGTAAGAGTAATTTGACCCGTACTTGAAGGTGGGAGATATTTGAGTTTCTCACCTCAGCAGAATATACTAGGGGTTAAAGTATCTCTGGCAAACCTCCAAATGCTACATTATTCAACTAATTAGACATGGGCACCCTCAAACTTGTATAGTCTTTCTCTCATCTCTCAGACAGCAGAAGTGCAGAAATGTAAGTAATCCAGGGAAGATTCAAAACCCAATGCATGCATTCAAAGTACATCTATTGAGGGACACCTGGGTGGTTCAGTTGGTTAAGCGTCTGCCTTCAGCTCAGGTCATGATCCCAGAGTCCTGGGATGAAGCAATGCGTTGAGCTCCCTGCTCAGTGGGGAGCCTGCTTCTTCCTCTGCTCCTCCCCCCACCCCCACCCCACCCCCACTTGTGTTCTCTCTCACTCTCTCCAATAAATAAATAAAATCTTAAAAAAAAAAAAAGTACATCTATTGAACACCCATAAGCTGTCAGGCACTGATCTAGGGACTGGGACTATAAACATAAGAAAGACTAAGTCACTCTAGAATATGGAAGTGTACCCATTCATTATTATTACTCTTTATCACACCCAACCACTCAAGGCTCCAAGCAGGAAGTTCTTCTAGTGCCCCACTAGCACCAGATAAGTTTCCTTTCCTGCTTCTGTGCCTCTGATCACAGCTTGCCCAGCCTCTGATCACAGCTTGATCACTGTACTTCACCTATCTAAATCCTCACATCCTTCAAAGCGAACTGAAGTCCTCTTCCTGGAAGCTCTGATCTCTACCTCATTCCCAAAGTTTTGTCTCATTTCTCCGAACTACTAACAATTACTGCCAGTACCACCACCAGCCTATTTAGAAATTTGTCATCCTCTAATTGATACTTTTATTCATTCAATGAATCCTGAGTACCAACTGTGTGACAGCATTGTTCTAGGGGCTGAAAAAAGGGCAGCAAACAGCATTGGTTTTAACCTCCCCAAAAGAAATCTTGGGGAGAGTTCTCTTATACCACTTTTTAAAAATATTCCCGTGTAGACCTGGGTTTATACTCAGTGCTCAATACCTAACAATTTATTAGATCCTTGGGCTACTTTGGTCCAACCTCACTCGAATTGAAGTTACATAAACTAATGGGGAACAAAAGCCAACGAAGCCATTTCTAAATGAACTTCCACTTCTTAAAAACCTCAAAAGAACAAGGAAGGAAAAGAAAACAGGCAATGAAAGTGCTGCTGAACCAACACATTTTACTCACACTGACAAAGCACCTCCAATTCCCCCCTCCAAGCCATGCAAAAGTGACCTTTTTCTCTCAATCCGTACAGCTCCAGATTCAAGTGATTATTTTAACAACAGATCTCAGAAAACTTTAAAGCACCCCTCAGTTTCCTAAACCGGTCTTTCTAAAGCTTTGTTTCTTGACGAATAAACCGCTTGATGAATCCCGCATATGCAGGATTAGCAGACTTATCCAATGAGGTTCACTACAACGAACTAGAATGTGAGCTTCAAAAACAAGAGGAACTAAAAGAACACTTTGAATGTGATAAACCCAGACACAATTTTAATATAAACAACAAAAGCCAGGTCCTGCAGAGCGTGGTGGAAGGTTCCAAGTTACCAAAAGAAGGGAATCAAGAGAATTTCCTCCAGGGGAGCGGCGAGATTCTGCAAGGCGTGGGAGTTTCTGCAGGAGGTGAGGGAGATTTAAAATAAATATTCCTTTGCTCTAAAGTGGCTTGTGAGATACGACAGCTGGCACCCTACAGCGGGCAAGGGTGAAGCCGGGCTGTGCCATGCGCCGGCGGCTGCCACCTGGGCACTCCCACCATTCTCCGCAGCCAGGTCAGGGTGCGAGACCGGAGCCCGGCACCGCGCGAACCCGCACCGGCGCTCCTCGCCCCGTGGGCCTCCCGCCCTCGACCCGGGGCACCCAGCAAACCCACCCGCCCGGGTCTCAGGAGCGCGGACCTCTCAGGAGACCCAGGAGACGGGCGGGGTGAGGGGGTCTCCAGACGGCTGTCCGCCCCGGGCGCGTTACTCACCTGAGCAGACTGGAGAGGGGATGGCTCGAGGACCCGAGGCCGCCACCACCGCCGCCGCCGCTACTCCCGGAGGAGCCGCCGCCGCCGCCGCCGCCGCCCCCAAAGCCTGAGGAAAGCCGCTTCCCGGACAGCAGCTTCTCCACCGCCGGGAGGTGCCCGGTGCGGGCCGCCTCCAACAGCTCCTGCTCCTTCCCCATCCCCAGGGCCACCGCCCCCTGAACCCCCTTCCCAGGGCTGCGGCCGAGCCTGCTCGGGCTCCCAAACTTTCCGTCTCCGGGCAACGCACCCCCCAAACCGGCCGGGGACACCACCCCCCCTCCCCCCCGCCTTTTCTCCCCAGGAGCGCGTCACTTCCGGGATCTGGCGTCACGCGTCACCGCGCCCCCGCGCCCCGCCCCCTTGCCCACCTAGCTGGGCGGGGCTCGGCCGGCGGGTGCAGGTGGCTTTGGTCCCCTGGAAGTGGACCCGGGTCTGCGGAGATAGGCCTCCAGGGGCAAGAGGAAAGCGCCTTGTAGATACCCACTGTACAGGTGGAAGGGAACAAACGGAGCCCACCTGTATGCGCCTCCCGAAGTGCGCTCCTTCCCCCAAAGATTTTGGGAGCCCACAGGACAAGAAATACGGTAATTCACACTAGCAGCGTAGAAACAAAGAGAGAAATATGGTAACGCGCACCTACAATTCCTAGCCCATTCTTTCAGCACGCATAAATTAAATAAGCGGTGGTGGGGACCTAGTGATAAAGAGGTGAATAAAATGCCCCGCTCCGTACCTCAATGAGGGAAGAGAGGAAAAATTTTAAATAAAAATATCTCCACTTCTTCATGGTCCCAATCTCTGAAATGGCTTGTTAAAGTGAAATATGGAAAAAAAAAAAAAAAAAGAGAGAGAGAGAGAGAGACCTCCTTTCCCAGTAGGATTTGCTTCCTCTTACTCTTGATAAGATTAACCAAACTGACAGAAGTCGGGTTTATGAAACCGACGGCTATCTTGAGTACTGGTGAATTGGAAAACTCACTTAATTGGGTAGAAACTATGTGTTTTTGCTACTAGAACTGTTCCTAGCTCGAAGTAGGCGCTCAACAGTTGTGGAGTGAACAAATGGATTGGATCAATTCTGTTCAAACTATATGACTTTTGTTTTTTTTTTAAGGTGCTTAAGGAACCAAAGAGAAATGCTGGCAATTCACACAGGCCCACGGTCTCTACCCAATTGAAATGTACGAGGTTGAGTCCCTGCCTGAAAGTTACCAGACAGCCGCATCTCACGACACTGGCGTACAACGGAATTGAGTTTTCTCCCGTCCCCAAACTTCACTCTGAAGAAAGCGGATTAAGGAGTTAACTACGTTTTTAGAAAGGCAGACGTGGGAGAGGGGGGCCTTCAGTAAACAATACAACTCTCCTTTACAAATGCTGATTTCCCAATGTGGAAGGAAAATCCACAAACTGAATTCTGCACCCTCAATCTTCCCCCTCCAACCGCCACCAAATCAGAGTTAAAACGGAGCCCTGAAGTTCTCTACGCGTGTTTCAAACTGTCCCCTCCGAGGAGCCGTAAGAGTGATGTCATCATAGCGCGACGACAGGAAGTAAGCTGCTGCGTTACTGTATTCCATTAGGTCGGGAGCTCCAGAGGCTGGCAGGACTGCGATCTCTCTCCTCTTTTTCTTGCTGCTATGGATAATGCCTGCGAGTCGCCCGCGGAAAAAGGAGAGACAGGGGAGTCAGATGAAACGGCCGCTGCTCCCGGGGGCCCCGGAGCTACAGATACGGACGGAATCCCGGAGGAAACTGACGGGGACGGAGATGGGGATTTGAAAGAAACAACAGCCGAAGAAGGCGAGGTAGGGAGAGAAGTGTTGATGAGGCCAGAGATTGTTAGTGCTTGTTGGACCGGCTTTCTGGTTGGTCCCTGCCAAGCTAAGATAACTCGAACTCACCGTGACTCCCTCTAGATATGCGAAGGTGGGTGGGGAGAGGGAGGAGACAAAACTATAATGCTGGTTCGGTTCTAGACACCCAGCCATTGGGTTAATACTTTTAATCCCTTTAATCCCTGCCCTTAGATTAAAGGCTACTTCTAAGGGAATTTTTTTTTTAAGTAAACTCTACCCCCAAGGTGGGGCTTGAACTCACGACCGGGAGATCAGGAGTCGCAGGCTTTACGCAGGGAGCCACCCAGGCGCCCCTACGGGACTTTGACATAGCCTGTTGGTTTTCCTGGTGAGGAAATTGGGATCTGATGTCACACTAAGATTTAGTGCAAGAGCTAGAACCCAGGATTCCTAGTACCCCTTTGAACGAAATATGGTTTCTCCTAGATGTTGCTCAAGCATAACTTTGTCATTATACGCTGCAGAATCGTTCAAGGGAGACTTCGAGGGAGTTACTGGATTAGCCATGTTTTTACCCTCTTCCGACATTTAACTACTATCAGTGACCTGGGTGCTAATGTCCAAGGGTCTCTATAGCATAAATACACCAAACCTATCAGTTGTACCACCCGAATAGCTCAGCAGTGTTGCCTAACTGAGCATCAGTCAGGGGACCAGAATCTCGGTGTTCTCTTGGTTCCATTTCTAGAGATAGAATCTTGGGTTCTTAGAGCTTCTTAGGGACTTAAAGAGATCATGGGGAAGGACATTGGATTAAATAGAAACAGGCTTTCAGAGCATTAAGTTGCATCAAAATATATAAAGTTAGGACTTTTAGAAAAAGAAAAATATGATGAAACTCTTTTAAGAAGGAACCTTTAAAACAGATCTGAAGGATAGAGAAGATTTGAATAATTGACTTAGTCCCATAAAGAGATCACTGCATACAGAAATTTCCACCCAACAGAAGATAAATTTTTTTTAATCTGAAACACTTTTTAAAGTTGATCATATAGGAGCACCTGGGTGGCTCAGCTGCCTGGGCGCCTGCCTTCAGCTCAGGTCATGATCCCAGCATCCTGGGATCAAGCCCTGTGTTGGACTTTCTGTTCCGTAGGGAGTCTGCTTCTCCCTCCCCCTGCTCTTGTGCTCTCGCTTGCGCTCTCTCTCTCTCCCTCCCTCTCAAATAAGTAAAAATCTTAAAAAAAAAAAAAAAATGATCGTATACCATACCACAAAGAAAAACACAAATTCTTAAAAGCAGAAATCAGGGGCGCCTGGGTGGCACAGCGGTTAAGCATCTGCCTTCGACTCAGGGCGTGATTCGGCGTGGTGGGACCCAGCCCCACATCGGGCTCCTCCGCTATGAGCCTGCTTCTTCCTCTCCCACTCCCCCTGCTTGTGTTCCCTCTCTCACTAGCTGTCTCTATCTCTGTCAAATAAATAAATAAAATCTTAAAAAAAAAAAAGCAGAAATCAAAATAGGCCACATTCTGTTAGTACAGTGCAATAAACCTAAAATTAACAAGAAAAAGCTTCTCCCCACCCCCACTCCCCCCAAAAAACTAGCGCCTGGATATTTTTAATTGTTTTTTAAGTGGCCTTTAAATAAATTAACAAAGAGAACACTACATTAAATCCTATAGCCAAAACCTTATTTAAAGAAGAATTCATAGTTTTATATATTTTTATTAACAAACAGGAGATGCTGAAAATAAGCACCCAACTCAAGAAACCAGAAAAAGAACAGAACAGGAGCGCCTGGGTGGCTCAGTCAGTTAAGCATCTGCCTTCAGCTCAGGTTGTGATCCCGGAGTCCTGGGATGGAGCCCCACATCAGGCTCCCTGCTCAGCCGGGGACCTGCTTCTCCCTCTCCCTTCCCCCCCGCTCGTGCTCGCTCGCTCTCTCTCTCTCTCAAATAAATAAATCTTGGGAGCCTGCTTCTCCCTCTCCCTTCCCCCCTCTCATGCTCTCTCTCTCTCAAATAAATAAATCTTGTAAAAAATAATAAGCAAACTGAACAAACCAGAAATAATTTGATGTTCAAGTTTAGGCCAAATAAATTTGAAAATCCAAGAAAAATGGCTCATTTTCAGGGAAAATATAAATCACCAAAACTGACACACAGAGACGTTAGAAAACTTGTATTAAATAGGTAACTAGAAAGGAAATTGAAAAGTTTTTTTAAAGGTATACCACCTTCACTTTCACCTACCCCCCTCATATTCCTGTATGAGTTTATGTGAGTTCCTCTTTAGGGAAAACAGAGGTTAAATCCCATTAATGAGGTTTGTAGTGTCTTTTGATTTTATATTAAGGTAGAGGGGATGAAGTTCGGATTTTGATTTTAATTGCTATTAAACAGACGTTAAACATCTAGTGTGAGTAAACCTATACTAAATGCTTATGTGGGGAGAGAGAAATTATAAGAGACAAACCTATCTTCGAAAAGTTTTCAGTCTAGCAATGGAAAATAAATCTTTGCATGATACAGTAGAATTGAGAAATAGGAAGAAAAGAGCACTGCATGTGGGAGAAGCTCACTTATAAGTTCCAAATCCAGGGCCGCCTGGCGGGCTTAGTCGGTAGAACGTGCGACTCTTGATCTCAGGGCCATGAGTTCAAGCCCCATGCTGGGGGTAGAGGTTACTTAAAAAAAATTATTAAAAGTTCCAAATCCAAAGAAACACTGTTTTGATGAGAAGGTGCCTCCTTTTTAATATTCTTTCCAGATGGAACCATCAGCAATAAAGAGATCTCTAGATTTAGAGGCAGGAGAGCTGGCTGGATGGAGAGGACTTTTCTGACGTCCCCTCTAAAGAATGAGGTCAGGAAAGTGGGCTCAAGGCGGGGAGTGGTTTTCATGATCCTTGGCACATCATTTCCTTTGTAAACATATTAGAGCTATGATCATAGCTAAACTGGAAAACTGGATTATTTGGCTGGTTTTCTTTCCACAGCTGGGCTATACACTTCTTTAGGAGAGAGAGTGTATCTTACACATGATGATGGTACAGCCAGTGTTTGGAACCCAAAAACTATTGAATAATGGATTTGTTGTGTTGTAATGAGAATGAGTCTGGAAAGTAGGCCACATATATAATGGGGTTTCTTTCATCTTCTCAGCTCAAGAGTCAGGACATCTCAGATTTAACAGCAGTTGAAAGGGAAGACTCATCTTTACTTACTCCTGCAGCCAAAAAAATGAAAATAGATACCAAAGAAAAGAAAGAAAAGAAGCAAAAAGTGGATGAAGATGAGATTCAAAAGATGCAGTAAGTCACTTTTGGATTTTTTTCCCCATTTCAAGGCTCTAACTTGACCACATGAAGTTAATAAAAAATTTTTTGGCCTTTAAATTTTTTTCCTTTTTTATATTCAAAAGAAAATAAAGTACATGATACCTTATGTTACATTTTAGGAAATACAAATAAATAAAAAGAAAATACCATCTTATCACCAGAGATAAAAAAAAAAAGTTAATATTTTGGTGTATGGTCTCCAAGATATTTTTTATACATACATATATGTAGAAATAAATTTTTTCGAAGATGTTACTGTTTGTAACCTGTTTTTCACATTATCTATGGTGAATGTTTTCCATGTCAGTAATTATATATCTAGGTTGTAACTTTTTTTTAAATGGAAGTAGCTTCGTTGTGGTTATTTGGGGTTTTGTTCTGTTTTGTTTTTTAAGGTTTTATTTTTAAGTAATCTCTACACCCAACATGGGGCTCAAACCCACAACCCCAAGACCAAGAGTCACATGCTCCACTGGACTGAGCCAGCCAGGCGCCCCTCATGGTGTTTTCTGATTGTAAAAGTAGTATGGGCTCGTGCAAATTATTCAGAGACTACAGAAAAATGGAAAAAATAATTACCTATAATCCCACCACCCAGAGTTAACCCTGGGTATATATTTGATTGGTATACTTTTTCAGATTTGGGGGTTTTTTTGGTTGGTTTTTTTGTTGTTTTCAGACTTGTTTTTAATGTTTGATATGTATAGCTAAATATTTTGCTAGTAAATATGCCCATAAGTCATCAATTGCAGTGGCTGCATTGTATTCCATGCAGATGAATAATTTAATCCATCCTGTAGTTCTTTTTTCTTTTGACAACATTATGATGACTACCTTGGAGCGTATCTTTGCATACTGGCCCGTGTATTTCCTAAATAAACTCCTAGAACGGAATTGCCAGTTCAAGCAGTATTGAGTATTTTCAAAGGCTCCTCATACACATTTCCAAATTCTTCTCCAGAAAGGTTGTCCCACTTCACACTCTATCAACAGGTATGAGGTTGTATCCTCACATTCTTACTAATACCATTCTTTTATAATACTTGTTTGATTCATGAAAAATGTTATCTTAGTTTATCATTTTCATTTCTTTAATTAATGATAGTTAATTTTTTCCCTTTGTGTTGGCTATTGGTATTTTTTGTAAATTCCCTGTTCATGTCCTTTGCTTATTTTCTAAATTAATATAGCTTTTTATTTATTTGACAGTATTAAGAGCATTAACCCTTTTCCACATATTTTGCGAATATTTTCCCCCAAGTCGGTTAATGTTGAAAACTACTGGTTTGAATATAAATTTATGTATCAAATTTTTACTGTCAGTGTGTAGAAAGGTAGAGTTGTGGGGAGAGAGCCATGTGCTGAAAACACAATCTAGACAATCTAGATAGCATAGTACACTGGGACCCAACATTGTTGTTTAAGTTTTTGTTCTTAAGGAAGTTGTGTTTTACTTTTTCTCAAGTTCCTTAAGAGTAAAAATGCTTTATCTTCATTCCCAAGCCTAATACTATTGACTGCTCGAAAATTCATTTTCTAACTGTCTGAGACTTGTTTTTATTGATTTGATAGTATATGTTAAGCATTTGTTCTTGTAAGCCAACTTAATTACCTGAATCTTTGTCTAGAATCCTGGTTTCTTCTTTTTCGGAGGAGCAGCTGAACCGTTACGAAATGTATCGCCGGTCAGCTTTCCCTAAGGCAGCCATTAAAAGGGTAAGGATGGACTCCCACACTTCATTTCCATCAGATGTGAGAGCTGAACTAGACGCAAGAGCTATGTCCATTAGCATTTTGAGAGGGGTGTTAGTCAGGGTGGTGGATCATTCATGCAGGAAAATAAAAATAAAATGCCCCTCAATTATCAATTGGAGTTTTGTATTCTAGGGATGGGGTCTCGACATATAGGTCACTATACACCCGAATCCTTGTCTTAATGGTCTGAATTTCACATCCAGCCTTTAGCAAACAGTTTTTTAGGGAAAAACTCTTAAGGGGACCATATTCCAATGCCAGTTTTTTACTACCTTAATCATGGTCTTTGTCCTTCTTTCAAGCTGATCCAGTCCATCACGGGCACCTCTGTGTCTCAGAATGTTGTTATTGCTATGTCTGGTATTTCCAAGGTTTTCGTCGGGGAGGTGGTAGAAGAAGGTGAGTATTATTGATACACATACGGGATTGAACCTCTGGTGATCTTATTTTCAAGAATATCTATACTAAGGGACCTATTAAAGCACTTGTGGGAGTTTGCATTTGCACTAGGAGATGACCAAGTGTATTCATGACCATTATTCCTCAGAAGTTTTAATACTCAGAGGGAAGGAAGCATCTGGGAAATCTCCTTTCTAGATTCCTCTCCTCAGCCCAGGGTGACAGAAGCCGACTTTGTATTTTTCTCCAATGGACTTGGCTCATTTCTGTTGCCAAATTCAAGACACAAGAAAAGCAGTCACTGGGGGCTGACCAATGTGGTACGATGAGGCGTTGTCCCCGGTGTTACAGACCCACGGGAACTGCCCTCTGTCCATCAAGGAAAGAACCTGGCTTCTGTATATTGCTAATCTCATCAGTGAAATGTTTTATTTTTTTAAGCAGAAGTTATGTTTTAAACTGTTGCCTGTGATAAAGACTGATATATTACGCTAAAGCTAACATGCTATGTTTTATAGCATTCTCTTAAGGGACAGTGTCTTGGTGTCCTTAGCAAGCTTAAGGGTTAATCAGAATTACAGGATTCAGGGGCGCCTGGGGGGCACAGTGGTTAAGCATCTGCCTTCGGCTCAGGGCGTGATCCTGGCGTTATGGGATCGAGCCCCACATCAGGCTTCCTCCGCTAGGAGCCTGCTTCTTCCTCTCCCACTCCCCCTGCTTGTGTTCCCTCTCTCGCTGGCTGTTTCTATCTCTGTCGAATAAATAAATAAAATCTTAAAAAAAAAAAAAAGAATTACAGGATTCAAATGGATCATATGATATGAAGTCCTTGTGTGACAATGAACTTTTCTTCTTGTCCTGTTTAGCACTGGATGTGTGTGAGAAGTGGGGAGAAATGCCACCACTACAACCCAAACATATGAGGGAAGCTGTCCGGAGGTTAAAGTCGAAGGGCCAGATCCCCAACTCAAAGCACAAAAAAATCATCTTCTTCTAGACCAAAGCCTAGAAAGACCTGGTACTGAAGGAAGCAGCGCTGGTTCCAGACTTGCTGCTGCATGAGACTTGGCGCCGGTGCTTCTGTATCTCAGTCCCTCCAAGGAGTCCACGATGATTTTAATGTCTTTCTCGGAACTCTGATATTCATCGCATCTAAAAGGCATGCAGCCTGTTTCATACTTGCCTTGACTAAATATTGGGACCTCTTTGGGCATTTTGAGGCATGTAACTGTTTCTTGGCCAGTTGGAAGAAGGTACGTGAGCCTCAGGCATCTTCTAGACAGGGAAGCTGCGGTCAGAGAGAAAACCTTTCCAAGAGAGCTTTGACGGTTTCACACTGAAGCATGAAGTTGCTATGACTTAGGTTGTTTCTTCCATCAGGTTTTAAGTAGATGAAACAACCAGAAACTTTTGACTTGAGATACTCTACCATGAAGAACACCGTGATAGCAAGAGTAGTGGAAAAGTTTGTCCCTGTAAACATGTAAAGATCTATGGATTTTGGTGAGTGATCATTAAACTGGTTTCCAACTTGCTGTATGTGTATTCATTTTCTGTCTAGGTGGTTGTAATGGGGAGAAGTTCATCATTCTTCTCTGGTGTCAGAATAAAACTGGTCTTCGCTTTTTTTGAAAATTTGAGCCCTTCTCATTTTCTATTAGAATCATTAAAATTTTATCTCATAAAAGAGTACTTAAACCACTTAAAAATACTATAAAAGGGGATGCCTGGGTGGCTCAGTCGGTTAAGCATCTGCCTTCAGCTCAGGTCATGATCCCAGGGTCCTGAGATCAAGTCCCGCATCAGGCTCCCTACTCAGCAGGGAGCTTGCTTCTCCCTCTGCCTACCGCTCCCCCTGCTTGTGCTCTCTCCCTCTCTGACAAATACATAAGTAAAATCTTAAAATAATAATAATAATATAAAAGCCCATATATTTCAGGTTCTTATAAACAGATACACCACAACCAGTGTTTAGTAAGTTTAATTTGCTTTTTCAGGTGGTTCACAGAACCAGTACACTCAAGGTTTGATTAGATAATGCAACATTAAAATTTCCCAACACTGACCAGTATTCCAGTTCATCAGATACATTCTCATTGTTTTCCTCAAATAGAGGGGAATGGAGTGACCTTTTATTGACAGTGATTAGCAGTAATAAGGCTACTATATATAGTTGGCAATCCCCAAGAATTCTTTCCTCTGTCATTCAGTGTCATAGGGAGAAGAGTTTTGAAGCTGTTCTCTTTTGAAGCTTTCCTGAGCATGTCTTAAAAGATGCCAGTTCTGTTCAGCACCCTGATGGAGGGGAAACAGCTTGGACTCACAAAGTTGAGCAAATTGGACTTTTAGTATCTTACATTAAAACCCATGGCTTTAAACATTTATTTAGCCAGTGGAGAAGACACTTCAGTGGGGCATTCCACAAAGAAATGCTGTAAGACTCAGGCTAAATCTTGACCAGATAATAAACTGGACCAAAAAAAAAAAAAAGGCAGATAGTCTGTCAGCTCTAACAAATTTTTTTAACATTTAAAGGAACTATACCTATTGCAATCTGAGATAGTGGAGAAGGCTGAAACTTATAAGTAACAAGGGTGAAAGATCACATCACGAGTCTAACCATTTAGCAAAGCCTCACAGTTTAAGGTTCTCTGAGAGTGTTTCTCCCTGTGTCTGTTGTAAGAGATAGGGAAAAAAATCCCCACTCAACAATCGCTACCGTCCATACCTATCCGGAGGTGAATGGGAATATTCCTACTCTAGCAGAAGGCGGGAGGTCTAGGTGAGGGCTGCAGACTGGGAGGATGGTACATCACACCAGCTTCTCTTCAAACAGTCATGACTATGGTAAATCACAAGGTCAGGAGAGCTTTTGCAGTTCTCAAATAACCATATGTCATTCTACTAGCACTGCAGCAATGTTCATTTGTTTCCACAGTTTTGTGATGTTACTATAACTGATTTTAGAAGTTTAGGCAAGAATTAAATGGGAAAAAACAAACCCTTAGTGTAAAGGTTTAGAATAGCAAATTCCCGTATCACTATGGCAACACTTGAAACTACCTGCTTTCCACTACCCCCCTGAACTAGGCTAAGGGGAAACTAATGTAAATGGGTTAAAGGGAAGCATTTAAATCCTGGGGTATGTGGAGGGGTAGTGTTTATCCCTTGGATATTCCATACACAGAAGCTGTTCCTTTCAGAACCATGAAAAGGGTACATCGAGTTTGAGGACCGTGGCAAAACGAGGGTCGATTACAGAGTACAGTAAGAGCAGCCGTCACTGGAACCCATTCCTTCAGTCTGAAGTCAAAGAAATGAGGTTAATTATTCCAGTGAGTTGAAAACAAACGAGATCAATAACCATCCCCGCAGCTTAGCTAAGCTAAGGGATATTAAACTAGTGCTTACACACTAAAGCCTGTCTCCAGTACGCCCATGTAAACAGGAAATCTGGACAATCACAGATGATACATAGTTGTAAGTGCTTCACAGCTGAAATGGCGATGTGCAGC
Organism: Ailuropoda melanoleuca; assembly: GCF_002007445.2. Taxonomy (NCBI): domain Eukaryota; kingdom Metazoa; phylum Chordata; class Mammalia; order Carnivora; family Ursidae; genus Ailuropoda; species Ailuropoda melanoleuca. The sequence goes on along the minus strand of NC_048222.1, from coordinate 29,817,824 downwards.
AGCTGAGGTCAAGGAACAGTGGTGCTATCAGTCTAGACATTTTCTTGAGGTATTGTTATTTCTTGTTCACAGAGTCTTAGAGCTCCGAGGCAGAAATCCTAAGCAGTCCAAAGCACTATTTTCCTTCCATTTTTTCTTTACATTTATCCTGAGAACTACCAACCAGTTCACATTTCTTCATGATGCAACTCTTTCCCCCAATGAACAGGAGCATGAAGTTATAGAAGATGATTGTTAACTAAAATTTCATGGTACAATAACCCCTACACCACACTTCCTACAGGAGGATTTCAAGACACAATAGCCACGGATGCCACGTAGGAAAGTCAGAAATTCTAGGGCTCCATCTGTCACGTGGACAAGAACTCCAGAGAGCCTAGAAACCTGACTGAACTCTGGCCATTAAAGGGGTTGACCTGGATGTTTGCCAGACCTGTTTGTATCGCCTACCAGCAAGCACAAGCTTAAAGTGAAGGCAGACCAAACAACGCCCATTAGGCATTTTCTCTGCATGGAGGGATACCAGAGGGATACGGTGGGGGCTGGGGAGAGGAGTGGGGGAAGGGAAAGAATCAGAATGTGATTTTAAACCAATTCAGGTGAGTCTAAGTTTGAATGATTCTATTTTCCAGCTACTGATCTCCCTCCTCAAGGCCTCCTCTAAGAACATTAGAAAGGCCATACTTGAGAGGACCAGTGATCCATTTTGTTCAACATTATGCCTTCCAAAGGAGCACTAAGAGGGAGTGTGTGGCAGAACACAATTACCCTTTCAGTTGTGTTTCACCGAATAGCCCTAGTTGTCTGTAATTCCGTTGGAAGGCCATTACACAAGGATTCCTCTTAAAACTTCGCCACCCATACACAGCCTCTGCCAGCATCACTTCTTCGACAACGAGCTCCTTCAGTTTCTGATTTGCTAGAAGTGCTTTCTTGTACTTAAGGCTATGAGGTTGAGCCCCAGAGCTAGTGCATCAGGACTTGGTGAGCACGTCCTTCCTCTTGACCGGATATCCGATCTCACACTACCCTCAGCTTTTATCTTTCCAGAGTTGGAGCTGACATTTTAAACTTGTATCCTCGTGTGGAAGTATCTCCACCCCCTGATAATTTTGCTATTCTCTGGACCTTTCCTCCCTCCCTTCACCATACATTCTGTAAATAAGGTCGCTAGAAGTACACAGATAATTTAAGCCATTAATATGGTCTTCTATGAGGTCCTGTTGTCTTCACAAGTCCTTCCTGCTGATGCAGTTGGGATTTAGCCAGCGCAGCACGCTGAGCCCTCCTTCCCCTCAGCAATGGTTAGGTTCCTTTGCCGAGTTCTAACAGAGCCTGCTGTCTTGCTGGTTGCTGATTCTTCTATCACTTTACACTTCCCTAGACTGAACCTCACCTGTCCTTTTCCTGTGTCATCACTGCCTGGCTTGTGGACCTTCTATGGTTTGGTTTGGTTTTGTTTTTTTAATCCCTTCTGGTTTACCTTTCACTGCCTGAAAGTAGTGACATTTGACTGCATTATAATATCCTTTCAGGTAATTTATAAAAATCTTAAGTAAGGTTAAACCAAGCATTCACCCACAGGAAACTGCCCATTAGCATTATCTCCAAAAAGATGTTCACTCTTAAGTCTCTAAGTTGTTTCCTAAGCATGAGAAAATATTCCTGTATCTCATAGTAACTGGTGTTTTTAAAGTTGCTTTAAGTGAAGAACCTTGACGAAAGTGCTTTGGAAGTCTGAACAGTTTCTATCTTGTTGTTTCTTGAATGCAGGTTTCTTTTTGTCCTCAAAAAAACTAGAAAATGCAAGTCAGGCATGATTTCCCATAAAGGAAAACAGTTATCTTTTCTTCAATATGTCATGTGTGATTACGACTTCAGTGACACCACTAAATCACTAATTTTACCATCTTGCCAATTCGAGGTGAGTTAGCTGATGAACTTCTGTCCAATCAACACAGCTTGAAGTATATTACAGAGCAGTATGGATGAAGGTAGAATGCTGGGGAAGAATTAGGTAGCAAAGAAAGAGGGTGGACCTAGCTCTTTCACGGGGCAAGGGGAAAGCCTAGCTAGAGTGAAGGGCTTTTGTTTTGTTTTTTTACTTAAGTCAAAATTACATGATTTTAAAAAGCCACAGTGATAGAGGGGTACGAGAGGCAACAAGTTGAGATGTTTACGTTACAGTTTAAAATACATTTTCAGCTCCCAAACCACCAAGTGCAAAGGCGAGTGCTGGTAGAAAGTCCCAGTGCTGGGAGAGCAGATGTGCCAGGGAGCCCAGGGGGACTCCTGAAGCGCGGCTGTGGAAGGCAGGACTCCAGGCAGGCAACAGTGGGCTCAGCACGAGCTCCCCCAGTGATTCTTACCCCATCGTACCTTCAGCCTAGCTCAGTGAATAGTTTTCTTGATTTAAACTTCAAATACATTATGTTATAAAAGGGAAAGATGATACAACTGAGCCACTACTCCTGTTTACTTTCTACCACAGCATCGCAATGATGAAAGCCTAACAGAAAAGAACTTTGACCCTGAAAAATCTAATTGTAGTATCACCCAAGATGGTATGAGCCTGGCTCCCTTTCCAAAAAAGAGGCAGCATCCAGGTCTCCCTTACTCTTGTGCCTCTCCCGGCTCCCGCCGTGCTGGCTATTTCCTGTTCCACTCTCCTACCAAGGCCAAAGCTGAGGCCAAGGACTTTTCAGGTCTGCTACAGGAAGCGCTGGGACATGGAATCTTTGGTGGCTCTGTGGGTGGCTGAGGAGGTGGGTACTTTGTCTTGTTCGCACAGGTTGTAGAGGAAGCAAATGTCTCTGCCGTGAAACCAAGTGCTGAAATGGCCCTGGAGCAGCGAAGATTCCGCCTAGTGTGCAGAGAGCCGAAAGGCTTTAAACAGCCAAGACATGATGCTTGAGCCACATGCAAAGCTGCCCCCGATTTTCTAGAACATGGTCGTGCTTTGCCCTGCCTTCCAGCCAAGTCAGAACAGCTAGTACAAAGGACACCCCAAGGAGTGAGCTGAGCACTCCCCACCCCCTCTGGCATCCTTAGCAGACTTCTTCACTGCTGGACGGTGCCTTCTGTCGTGGGTGGTGCTATTGCTGGTGATCTCCTCTCTCCTTGGCACAGATGGCTGAGCCACTGCTATCAGAGCTCGAAGAGGGGGTTATATTTCCTAATCTCCCGAAGCAGTCTTTCTTTATCCTGGTTGGCATCGGCCAATGCTTGTTTAGTTTCTATAAGTTCCTTCTGTAGGGTAGGCAATTCTTTCACCTGGGGAACAATAAGAAATTTACAGTTAATAAATAAGATAACATGCCTTGCAAAAACATCTGGTAAGGGAACAAAGAGGCAGAATTCAAGCAGAAAAATCCACAAATTTGGTTAGTGATCAAGAGAACGCAACCAGCTCTTTCTAAAAGCCTAACCCTATCTTCAGAGTTCATCAGTTGTAAGGACAACAGGCGGAATATATGATCAGCAACCATTCTCGTACAGTTCCTGACTTATATTCTCTATTAAGCACTTCCAGAAGTTGCTGCTAGATGACAGGAGCCCAAACCACCCAGCTGTACACAGCAGAGACAACCTTTTCAGCCCTCCGAGTTTTACCAGCTTCTGTAATTACAGCCACTAAGGGTCAGTGGGGAAGGTACTGTTCAGTTAGGTCCTCACCTGCTGTCCAAAAGCTTCTTCTGTGGGCACCAGAAACATCTGTTCTTTGGGGGGCTGCCTCTTCTCACTTTTAGGTACTTCAGCTGATGGTGTGTCTTGAGCAGCAGCTGGAAAAAAGTAAAGGTTCTAAATGACAAAGTGCTGCCAACATGCAAACAATTCCTAGTTATCACCTGTCCCCTTATAGGAGAAAAAAGGCAGAGAAGCCAGGAGGCTGACGAGCCCAACTCACCGCCTATGTGGAACACACCATCATCAGTCCGCATCAGCACAACATGCTCCATGGCCAGAGTGATGGGGACAGGGCCTGGAGATGTTGGATAGATGGGGGGGATGTCGTCCTGCAGGAAGGAGGGAAATCACATGAGGTCCCCAACCAGCTCAGAGCAATTTAGGTAATAACCGTGCTTCCACCATTCAGCTTGAAGCAGTTTTCTGCCAATATGTATCCAGACTTCTTGCAAGGTAGAGAAGCAGAACCGAGTCTCTCCTACGGTCAAATTGAGGACCAGATAATCTAATGGGCTTCCTTATACATAGTCATGCTGCATGCCAGAGACAAGGTCAGGGCTAGAGACAAGGTCTCCTCACCTAAATCCAGAACACTTTGATACAACACACATTTATGTATTACTAGAGCCTTCACTAAGAATGCTATAATATGCGTTTACCCACTTGACCCTCACTGCGCTGAACCATGACAAAGGTTCAGAATTCCTTGCCTGGCAAAGTCTAGGGTAAAACCCAAAGCGCCTCTCACCTTTAGGGTGATCCTGGAGTGCAGGAGCTCAATCTGCATGGGAACTACCACTGGGATCTCCTCATCCTCCAAGAAGGGCCCCAGGCCATTGAGCACCGAAGTGAACAGCTCAAGGTCACAGCCTTGAAGCAAGAAATGCAGGAAGCCATTTTGTATGGCCAGGGGGGAATGAACAGCTGCACCAGGCCCCACCTCAAAGCGCAGGCCCACAGCTGGCCTGATGTGGTCAGTCCTCAAAGCTGAGGATTCCTGAAAGCTTGTACCTTTGAGAAGAGAGACAGAAAGAAAACATTAATTAATTAACAGTCAGGGACTATATTCTAAGCACGTTACATATATTTAATATTCATAACAACCCTATGCCAAAAGTATTATCATCATTCCCATTACTTGCCCAAAGTTACACAACTTGTAAGTAGCAAGGACAGGACTTGAATGCAGGCAACAATGACTGACTGCAAAGACTGGGCTTGGCTACTTTGCTATCATGCCTCTCATGGTGGAAGGGAAGTCAAGGATCAATAAAAGGCTGGTCTTGCTCTAAATCTGAGACACTGCGCTAAAGGCCAAGGGAAAGCTCTTAAAACACAGGACCCTCAACTCTGCTAAATTTGAACATCCCTTTCTTTCTCCAAGTCTCCAAGTCTCTCTTTCTCCATTTCTCCAAGAAATGTTTTCATTTCTCTCTGATAAAGCCATGCAGGATCCATGCTAATCTCCCCAAAACTCCATAAAGAACTGTCACAGGTGTAGCCAGGGATATGAAATGAGTCACATAGTTATATAACTGCAAATTGTCACAAGTAGGGGAGCGGGGGGATGGGTTAGCCTGGTGGTGGGTATTAAGAAGGTCATGCATTGCATGGAGCAATGAGTGTTATAAGCATCAATGAATCATGGAACACTACATCAAAACTAATGATGTACTGTATGGTGACTAACATAACATAATTAATAAATAAATACAACTGAAAAAAATTGGCACAAGTATTTTGGAAAACTTGCATTTCTGGAAGTTTAGATAAACTGGCATTATCTAGTAAAGTTGAAGCTATACCTACCCTAATGCCCTGGAAATTATATCCCCAGGAATATAACCCTGGAGAAAAACTCTAACATACATACCAGGAGACATGTACAAGAACGTTCAAGGCAGGGGTGCCTTGGTAGCCTAACCGGGTAAGTTTCTGCCTTTGGCTTGGGTCATGATCCCAGAGTCCTGGGATTGAGCCCCACATCAGGCTCCCTGCTTAGCAGGGAGCCTGCTTCTCCCTCTCCCTCTGCTGCTTCCCCCTGACTCATGCTCTCTCTCTAATAAATAAATAAAATCTTAAAAAAAAAAAAAGAATGTTCAAGGCAATCCTATATGAAATAGCAAAAAACAAACAAACAAACCAAAAAAAACACCCAGAAACAGCCCACATGTCTGTTCAGAATAGAGAAGTAAATAGAGCAATGGGTATAAGGGATGTTTTAGGTTTTAGGGGTGAAGGTAACAGTTGCACAATTCTGTAAACTTGCTAGAATTTATCAAATTGTACACTTACAATAAGCAAATATCATAAATGTAAATTATAGCTCAAAAAAGTTGTTTTTAAAAAGCAAAAAATACGGGCGCCTGGGTAGTGCAGTCGTTAGGCGTCTGCCTTCGGCTCAGGGCGTGATCCCGGAGCTCCGGGATCGAGTCCCGCATCGGGCTCCTCCGCTGGGAGCCTGCTTCTTCCTCTCCCACTCCCCCTGCTTGTGTTCCCTCTCTCGCTGGCTGTCTATCTCTGTCAAATATATAAATTTTTTTAAAAAATCTTAAAAAATAATAATAAAAAATAAAAAGCAAAAAATAGTACATTTATACAATAGAATATGATATAGTAATGAAAATGAATCACAGCTAATTCAACAGCTTAGAAGAATTTGGAGAATATCAAAGAAAGCAGTCATGAAAGAATACAAACTATAATCCCATTTAGAAAAACTCTAAAACTTGCAAAGCTAAATAATACACTGATAACAAACATGTAGAAGAGTTGTAAAGTAAAGCAACAGAATGAGAAACACAAAATTCAGAAGAGTGATTCTTTATGACAGGTGAGAGGCAGAGGAAGATTCAGGAGAGGGTCGCCTGGGGACTTCAAAGTTAATGGTACTATTCTGTTCATTAAACTAGGTGGTGGTGTACATGGGTTAATCGTATTTTTATTATTTTATACCTTACATATATTTTGTAAGTATTCCTTAGTATCTACTCAATATTTTAAAAAACATTTTTAAAATGAAGAATGCAGCATAAGCCCAGATTTTTCCTGTCATCTCCTAAAGTACAAATATCAAAGGATTGAATCCAAACGACAGAAGTTCCCTGATCAGATATAGTTGGATATCAGCAGCTACACAAATGAAGAAGTGGACAGTGGCCTCCTGTATAAGCTTCAGGAGCACCTGGGAGGTGAAGGTGGCAAATAGCCTACTGAATGCAAAGCCCAAGAAAGAGCTCTGGGAGGTTCCCTGCAAGAAGGAGGCTTCACTGGAGTTCCTCCTCCTAATGGCTGCTGGAGAGAAGGACCAAGGGCTAGGCACTTGGACAGCTACCCTTGGGGTCCAGTGACAGGAGCAAGAAGCCAGGGCTGCTCCAGATAAATCCCAGCTCTCCTGGAATGGGCCCCATCCCCACCTGAGCACTGTCCGTGCAGGAACTGCCAGAGTCCCACGGTGCCCAGCTGCTGGAGGCTCAGCTCCTCTGCCTGCAGGGCTACAGTCAGGTCCTCACCGCGTACCTCAATCCCCAAAGACACCTCATTCACCTTCAGGACCAGAACGGAGACCTGTAAAAAGATACTCTCTTAGCTGAGTGCCTCAGAAGCTTCCAGCCTACAGCCTACCCTCTGCAGAGAAGAAAGGAGAGCAGCTGACCGGGTGAAGGCTGAGGCCTTCTCCACTGGGTGAGACTGAACTGTTGGCTTCTGGTGACCCCTGGCCGTAACTATCCACAACAGGGCTCCCTTGGACACCAGCACTGTCTAAGACATTTGGAAGAGTTCCTGGTGGAAGAGAATCTGGACCAGACTCTGCATAAGAAAGAAAACAAATGAGTTTGAAAGTCAAAAAGTTCTGTTCAAATCCAATCTCTAAAAACAATGACAACTGTAGGGGAAAAAAAAAAAACCCACAACACTTACAAGGCAATTGGGAATTTGAAAACTGGATATTCGATGAATTTAAAGAATTGCTCATTTTTATTTTAATTTTTTTACAGATTTTATTTATTTATTTGACGGCAAGAGAGCACAAGCAGTGGGGACCAGCAGAGGGAGAGGGAGAAGAAGGCTCCCTGCTGAGCAGCAAGCCCGATGCGGGACTCAGTCGCAGGCCCCTGGGATTGTGATCGTGACCTGAGTTGAAGGCAGACACTTAACTGACTGAGCCACCCAGGCACACCAAGAAATGCTAATTTTTAAAAATGGGACAGTGGTATTTGGTCACATTAAAAAAAGTCTATAAATGGATGCAACCCAAGTGTCCACAGACAGATGAACAGATTAACAAAATGTGGTATAAACATACAATAGGGTATTAGCCTTAAAAAAGAAGGAAATTCTGAGATGTGCTACGAAGTGAATGAACCCTAAGGCCATTATGTCAAATGAAACAAGCCAGTCATAGAAGGACACATACTGGAATGCCTGGGTGGCTCAGTCTGTTAAGCATCAGCCTTCGGCTCAGGTCATGATCCCAGGGTCCTGGGATCGAGCCCCAAGTCCCCACGCTGAGCTCCCTGCTCAGCGGAGAGCCGGCTTCTCCCTCTCCTCCCAACTCGTGCTCTCTCTCGCTATCTCTGTCGCTATCTGTCTCTCTCTCTCAAGTAAATAAATAAAATCTTTAAAAAGAAAAAAAAGGGCAATTACTGTATAATTGTATTTATATGAGGTACCCAGAATGGTCAAATTCAGAAATACAAAGTGGAATGGTGGTTGCCAGGGGCTGGAGGAGAAGGGCATGAGGAATTACTGTTATGAGTACAGATTTTCAGTTTTATGAGATGAAAAAAGTTCTGGAGATGGATAGTGGTGATGGCTGCACAATGATACTTAATGCCCCTCAATTATAGTTAAAAATGGATAAGATTATGAAGTTTATGTAATATATATTTTACTACCATTTAAATTTTTTTCAAATATTTTTGAAGTTTATTTTCTAGAGATCCATAATAAAAATATTTATGGATAAAATGATATGTTCGGAATTTGCTTCAAAATAACATGGGAGGAAAAGAAGTGAACAGAAGTATATATGAAACAAGAATGGCCATGAGTTCTTGATATATGAAGCTAACTAAAGGGTACATGAGGGTTCATCATTTGATCCCATCTACTTTCATACATATTTGAAATTTTCCATAACATTCCATAATAATAACAAAACAAACAGGGATACACACCACCCAACTTAAGAAACAGTGCATTCTCTTTTTATTACATTTTCATTTAGACACTCTTAAGGGACCATTTACAAAGTCTCTGATTCAATAAGATGAAAGAACCAGTGTAACTTCCAGTAATGAATGATCCAATTCCTACCAGTTACTTATTCTACCATAGACAAAAGCTCCTACTTTCCAACAGTAAGATACACAGTTAAGGGGGAGAAAAACAACAACAACAAACACCAGACAACATACACACACCACTGACACCAGCCGCCAAACCAATCCTCCTGCCACAGCTACATGGCTACAAGACTAGCTCTCTTGCTTTTGGTCGGAGTCTCGTTCTGTGATAAAGGCCAAGTCTAACCAATGACCTAGAAGATGTGTAGATAAGCCAGAGCTACAAATCCACTAAAGTTTCTTTTTGGGTTTTGGTTAAGAAAATATCTGTTCTATCAAATCTCAGCTCCTTTGGTATCCTGCCGGTATACAGGCAGCAGAAAAAACCCTTTTTGGACGTCAATTTCAGCTGGCTGCTTCCACCTACCAGACTCCATGAGTGTCACAAAGCTATCACTGCCATCACTGTCCACGGAAATCCGATCTTCAGGGCCACTGTTATCCAATGAAACGCCATCAAACGACTGCTGAGATACTGTCCTCTTCATGGAGAAAAATCGGAGTCGGGCAGCTCCTCCACTCAATGGTGCTGCTGCCCCCTCATCTATTTTGGCCACGGGCTCCCTGTTTAAAAAACAAAAACCACGGGCGCCTGGGTGACTCAGTCGGTTAAGCGTCTGCCTTCTGCTCAGATCATGATCCCAGGGTCCTGGGATGGAGCCTGGCATCAGGCTCCTTGCTTAGCAGGGAGTCTGCGTCTCCCTCTGCCCCTCCCCCTTCTCTTACAGTGCTCTCTCTCTCTCGCTCTCTCTCATGCATGTGCACGCAAAAATAAATTTAAAAATCTTTTAAAAAACCCCACAAATGTGGCTTAGAAGATATGTTTTGTCGCTTGTAATGCCCATCCCTTTCAGCCCAAAGAGTTATTTATACATTAACTTTGATGTCAAATATTATCTGCTATAAGGGGGTCTCACCATTTTTCAACTGCTGGCCTTTCTGAATCTGGCATTTCAAACTGCATAAGTGCCTCTGCCATATCAACATTAAATGTCAAGTTTATTCAAGGTCATCCCATATAGAGAAGAGACCAAGTACCTATAGCCCCAGTGCAAATGAATGACACGGGAAGCCACCCACATCCATTCCACAAGTATTTACTGCAACACTTGTGCATCTAAGGCACCATACGAGTCACAGGGTAGGGGTGGAGAGTGAATAAAATAATGAACAAGGCATCCGCTGTCCTCAGTGAATGTGTAATCTCTCTGGAGAGAGGAGATTCAGAAATTACACACACCATAAGAGAGGGACAGAGGTACAAGCCAAAGGCTAAGCAATATCAAGGACAGGAAAGGATAAGAAGGGTACAGGCTTTGCTGGGGAGAGCAGTGGACGATAAAGAAAGGCACAACACAGTGAAAAAAAAAAACCTTTAAAGAGCTTTCAGGGGCGCCTGGGTGGCTCAGCGGTTAAAGCGTCTGCCTTCAGCTCAGGGCGTGATCCCGGCGTTATGGGATCGAGCCCCACGTCAGGCTCCTCTGCTATGAGCCTGCTTCTTCCTCTCCCACTCCCCCTGCTTGTGTTCCCTCTCTCGCTGGCTGTCTCTACCTCTGTCGAATAAATAAAAAATCTTAAAAAAAAAAATAAAAAAAAAAAGAGCTTTCAATCTTACCATTTAATCTTCCCATTTTATAGAAGAAGAAACTGACTCAAGGTCATAGTGAAAGATGGAATTAAGAAAAACCCAAGTCTCCTAACTTCTTGCTAAGTATTTTTTTTCCCCACTTTTTACCATATGGGTTACAGCCAGATTACAGAAAAACCTGGATAAAAAATGATATATGAAAGTGCTTTTAAAACTATAAAGTACAGAGGGTATATGGGAAATCTCTGTACCTTCTGCTCAATACTCCTATGAACCTAAAACTATTCTAAAAAATAGTCTATTAAAAAACTGTAAAGTATAGGGCTCCTGGGTGACTCAGTCCATTAAGTGTCCGAGTCTTGGTCTCAGTTCAGGTCTTGATCTCAGGATCATGAGTTCAAGCCCCAGCTTGGAGCCTACTTAAAAAACAAAAACCAAAAGTGCCACATGGATATATCATAGTAATTGATTATGCCACACTAATAAGTTCAAACTAAATTTAGGGGGTATAAGGAAAAAGCCTAGAAGTTTAACGTAGGGAATAACAAGATCAGACCTGTGTTTTAAGAAGTTTGACCTGGGGGGCGCCTGAGTGGCACACCGGTTAAGCGTCTGCCTTCGGCTCAGGGCGTGATCCCGGAGTTATGGGATCGAGCCCCACATCAGGCTCTTCTGCTGTGAGCCTGCTTCTTCCTCTCCCACTCCCCCTGCTTGTGTTCCCTCTTTCGCTGGCTGTCTCTATCTCTGTCGAATAAATAAATAAAATCTTTAAAAAAAAAAAAGTTTGACCTGGCTCTTTCAAATAAGCTAGTGAGGAAGAGACCTCCAATGAGGAAATCAAATAATAGTTTACTGATAGTCCACATGCAGGAACAGAGCAAAAACGGATATGAGACTCCCTAAAGCAGTGGTCTCAGAGTGTCATCCTGGCAGGGGCATCAGCAGCAACAGGGAGAGGGCATGGGCTTAGAAATGCATGTTCTCAGGCCCTGTCTCAGACCTACTGGATGAGGAACTCTAAGGGTAGGGCTCAGCAATCTGTTTTAAGAAGGCCTCCAGATGATTCTGAAGCATGCTTCAGTCTGAGAACCCGTGCTCTAGGAATTACAGTCAGAATCTGACAAGTGACTAGAAGATGCAGGAGAATGATACTACTGAGAAAAGAAAGACCTGACTGGGGAGGGATGGGGAATTTAATTTCATGCATGTGAGGTTTGCCACACCCCTGGGAAATCCATGGGACACTACATACAGTAGATCATATTCGATGAAGGGCAGGGGAGGGGAGAGAAGTCAGAACCAAAAATATAGACTATAGCAGAGGCGAGGAAATGGATAAAATAACCTCGAGAGAAAGTATGCAAAAATGCACTGATATAAACCTTCCTAAAGTTTGGTAAATACATCAAGAACCTTAAAAATGTTTGCAGCATTTGACCCAGTAATAACCCACTTCTAGGTTTTCATTCTAAAGATTTAGATATGCATAAAGAGTAATGTTCACAAAAACAAGGGCATTTAACACAGCTTTGGTTCTGAGAAAAACTGGAATACACTAAAGCCCCCCCCCATAGTGGGATGAATGAATAAATTAGGATACATCCATTTGCCAGAATATAATACAGCAATTAAAAATTATTCAGATACCTCATGAATGGGAAATGATTCACAAACATTAAATGAATAAAACTAGAAATTTTCTAGATGAAATAGAAATAATTCTATTATTGTAAAAATAATATTTCATGTATAGTGTATGTGTACACACATATAAGCACTCACATGGGTACCCAAATATAGGTATAAAAATCGGAAGGAAACAGATCCAAATGTGAACAGTGGCTATCTGGGCATTATGTTGTCACAAGTGACTGTTTTCTTCTTTACTCTTCTTTTTCGACATTATCAACAAAATGAACACAAATCATTTTTATAATTTAAAACATAAAGATTATGATAAAAGTGATCAGAATATAGACAGCCTAGTGCAGTGGAGCGGTTAGGTTTATAGGACGGAAGGCAGGAGAGAGCAGCCAAGGAAGAAGGAAAGACTCCTGCCGAGAAGTGCAGCGTGAGCAGCTCGCAGGGCTACAAGCGTTCAGGCCAGGCTGACGCCACAGAGGAGCAGGGGACAGAGAGGACTGAGAAGAGGCCACGGGACTGGGCCGTCAGCAAGTCAAGGTTAGGGGCTGAAAAATGGCTTGTGTCACACACCTTTCTTTTCCCTTTATTACCTCCCTCTCCTCTTTTCTCATCTCCCTTATGCTTCTCCATTTAGAAAAAGTAGCACATTTGGTGACTGGGAGTCCAGGCTTCCAATCCTCGACCCACCCACCACTCACAAGTTGTGTGATCCTGAGCAAGTTTCCTACGTCTTTGAGCTCAATTTCCTCATATGTAAAATGGAGATTGATATTAGTCCTGCCTTACAGGGTTGTTACAAGAATTCAGTGGATTAATATTGTAAGGATTCAGGACAGTGACTGATACACAGAAAGGACTCTATAAATGTTGCCTAGTATTATTCTATCACTTATTCCTTCAAGTTTTCCCTTCTCCTTCCTTCTAGGCTACCTGTGCCTAGTAAGTACTAACGCGGGCATTGCTTAAAGACCCACTTAGACCCACAAACCAAAGACAAAGCTCCAAAGCCACTGATCTTCAAACCATGGTCCCCAAACCACAAAGCATCCCACAAAGATGTCCCATAGTCTTCACTATCATTCCTAAAACCACAAGGCACCAATGGAAAAATCATACCTTTCCACTCTTCTGATTATGCACTTCCGTAGTTTTCTGCTTACTCCCTACCATATTTTCAGTGTCTGACACAGAGCCAGGGACAAAGTAGGGGCTCAAAAAATTTTTGTTAAATGAATATATTCTTCCTTCTCTATTACTCTGGAAGACATTGATAAGATGTACCAGAAAGAGCAAATCCAAAGCCCCAACTTCTCTATTTACAAGATACAGGATCCGGGCTCATCCTTTTTAAAACTTCAGTTCCCTAAACTGAGGATACAAATTTCTATCGCTACCTCATGGGGTTGCTGTGGGAATCAAATCAACAAAATATTATGTGAAAGGCCACTAAAAAGAATAAAATATCATACAGATGCCAGGTACTATTATTCTTCTCACAGAGTATACCAATATCAGTAAGACTGAATCAGTGACAGAGGAGGGAAGATCTACGAAGCAATAAATGCTGACTTGAATTCTGCCCAAGAGCAGGCCAAGCTACAGGCAGGCTCGTGCAAACCCAACTTCTGGTTCTTCCCCACCACAGAAAGTAAGTCTCTCCAGTCGGTACACCTATATCCTCCCACTAGCCTGAAAATTCTTCCACTGCCCTGCAGGCAGCACTGAAAACTAAAGCTTCGCTACATTAAAGAGGCCATTCTATGCCACCCCCCGGACTATATGATGTTTCCCAATCTAACAATATACACGGCAGGAGGCCTTAAGCCCAACGACCAGAACTAGGAGGAAGAGACAGGGTGAATGAAGGAGGCAGAGAGCCACTCACTTGGCTGGGGGCAGGGACAACATCTTGTGCATGGTGGAGGTCATTCGGTCTCTGCCCAGACTGAAGGCATCCTTAGTCAGGGACACAGCTTCCTTGGTGAGGTCCATAGTGGCATGTAGAGCCTCCTTTGTGGCATCCTTGGTCATGTGAATAGCACTTGACAATTCTCCCTCAATGTTCTTCAAGGGGATGATCTCGGCCTGTCCATTCACAGCAGTATCCCTGCCACCTGGGGCCTTCAACACAGCTGGTGAGGTAGACGTCTGGGCTCTGCTCAGTCTCTTGGCCTGTAAGGAATCTACTGCCTCATGGCCCTTCCTTGCCTCCTGCTGTGTAAGAGAATCTGAATCCTGTAGTTCTCCATTGCTATAGAGAGGCACTGGCCTATCCTGGGAAGCATCTAGATTTTCAACGCCACTATCCTCCAGAACCTTCTCAGGGCTTGCTGGGCCCTGGTCTGAGGAGGCATCAGACTTCAGCTCCCTATCCTCTGAAGGAGACAGCTCTGAATCGATGAGGCTGGTGGTATCTGAACCTGCAGAGTCAGCTTCAACAGCCCCAGGGGCAGGATGCATAAGCAGGGCCACCTCAGCGCTGGGGAAGAGGACCCCAATGCAAGCTGTCTGGTCCTGCAGAGGAGAGCCAGTCATGGCCTCTGTGTCCTTAGTCAGTTGCTCCTGAAGACCCTGGAGCACCTCCTTCAGGCGGAGTAGAGCCAAGTACTGGTAATGGTCAAGCCGCACGCGGACATGGGCAGGGGAGTGTACGAGCACGTGAACATCTGCCGCATCCTCAAGCTCGGTCAGAGGCCCTCTGTTGTCCACACTGCTGCTGCCTTCTCTCAAAACATCCAGGACTTCGGTGAGGCCTGACAGGCTTTTCAAATCATGCTCAGTCTTTGACCTCTGATGGGGCACAGCATCGGGGGCAAGGGCCTCAGAATGGACAGGACTGCCAAAGCTAGCAGATGGTTTCAGCCGCCCTTCTGTGGCCAAAAGGAGCTTCCGTGCCTGAGCTTGCTGCCAGCGGAGGGGTAGGCAGGCCCAAATGGACAAGGGGAAGGGGGCCACAAAATTCAAGGTATGGCCTTTGAAGTTTTCTGTTCCCTCAAAGTCCAAGGAGATCTGGGTGAAATGGATAGACCACAGATCCTGGGAAGCCTTAAGCCTCTGGGGAGGGAAAGTACTGGGCTGAGGAAGGCGGGAATCCATCTGGAAAGCATGATGTAAAAAAAGCATGTGCAGAAGGCTAAAGCCACCTGGAACCTTGGGAAAGTGAACATAATTGGAATGAAAGAACTCAGCAGCCGCAAAACCTCGGAAGAGACTTTGGAGGTCTGGACAACCGCAATGTGGGGCATGACGTGTATTGGTGGCAGTCATGCCCGACACAGAAAAGACGAGGGCCTGAGGACGATGCAACCCAGCCTGCTCTCTCTTCTCCAGCGGGAAGCTAACCTTCAGAGAGAAAATGAAACCCAATTCAGAATGGACATCTGAGTAGCTCCACAGCCTGCTATTAATACACACGTAAAAGACCAACCATTTGGGCTGTGATACGGTTTTTCTTTCTTCTATCAAAGGGACAGAGCAGAACCCTGGATTATAGTCATGGGAGAAATGCAGCTAGGGGCTGCCAACAGGGAACGAAAATCCCACTCTTCCCTACCTTCAACCAGAAAGCATCCAGTCGGATATCCAAGTGTTCATCTTTTTGGCTTGAATCTTCCAACTTGTAGATAGCTTTGAACTGCTCCAGACTGCGGTATAAATCCAGGCAGAAGAGGTTTCCCCAGAGCAAGCTGACAGGATCCATAGTAAACGTCAGACCATTTAACTGGATGTAGAGATTGGGACAGGGAACTGGAAAGCAGGGGGGAAAAAAAAGAATCTCCATGTACGGAGTAGCAACTCGACTCCTACTTACCAGCTGATATTCATTTTTTATGAAGAAAGCAAAGGTGCATATTTATACAAGGCGGAACTTTTAACAAAAGTGTGCTAAATAACTCAAACACCTAAAATTCCTAGCGACAAATGAGAATACAAGCCATGGCCCCAAGGCTGGCAAACGTGAAGAGCACGGGCTGAACAGTGAGAAGTGAGCAGATCAGACGCTTACCTGGAAGCTCCTGATTATCGGGGAAGTAATACTCTGTGAACTCGATATGAATGGCAGAGACCTGAGTAGGAAGACTGTGAAGCTTCCGACTGCAGGAGAGGAGTGTAGAGGGCTTCTTACTCGGCTGTCCAGCTGTAGAAACCTACACAACCATATACATGTTGCTGTTAGCACCTGTACAGCACCCAGAAGAGAATTTCCTCCATTTCCTCAGAGGTCATACAGAGCCACTGCCACCCTGGCAAAGTCTGTCACAGGGAGCAGAGTGCTTCTCGTATTGCAGGCATTCTCATCCCTGCTCACACTATCTGCAAGTTCACTTCTCTCAGGGGAAGGTTTGTAGTAGGGCATCAGAGGGAACTGGGGGAATCCCAGGTCCTGATCTCCACAGCCATCCATGCTCAGAAAGAAACAGACCAGTGTCATCGATCCACTCAGAAGTGAGGGAAGCAGCCCCCGAATTCCACAATCTCGTTCACACCTGTTGCCTTCCAAATGTACTGCTCCACCCCTTTTCAACCATGTCTCCCTGCGTCCTGGGCTTCTCACCTGGTGGATGTCCAAGTCATCCACCCGTATTACCATGCAACTGGAGCGCAAGCGATTCCATGCTGGAGGCCGAAAGGCAGCTTGTCGGCCCTGAGAGGCACTTCTCTCAAGGGGGTTCTTTCGAGGACTGGAGAGAGAATCTAAATAAAAATAAGAAGGTAGGAAAGAGAATCAGGTACATTCAACTTTCATTACTAATAGAATTAGGAAAGTAAAAATCCTAAGATCACTAAGGCTATATGTAGGAAAGAGAGCTTAACGCCGTCTAGCTCCTAGAAGGAACTCAACAATTGTATTCTCCTTAAAACCAAGGTCACGGCCTATGGAATAAAGGTGACAACAACCTCTCCTCAACACTGCAGTCAGTCCTAAAGACAACTAGGACTCTGTAAAGAAAAAAAGTCACTGATGTCTTTCCATGGGATGAGGTTGGGGTAATTAGCTAGTCCAGTGCTTTATCTTCACTGGATATTCACAAGTAAATAGCAAGAGGCTAGGCAATGGGAGTCCTCCAGCTCCTTGTAACCTACCTGCTTTCCTCCTGAAGGGAGAATCGACCCCCAGGTGCCAGGGCGGTTTGAGACCCGTCTCCTCATGCCACTTCTCCATTTTACTTTGAAATTCCATCACCAGCTTCTGGGCCCACTGGCCTCGGGTCTCCATGGCCTCACAGTGCCGTACCCAATGTTTGCAGCTGTCTCCTATGCAACAAAGAAGCAAAAAGATTTCAGTCTAAGATCATGATCCAACATTCTGATTTTCCCCTTCCATTGGTATAGTCATAGTTCAGAATCTGATCCCTCACCCCAATCCATATTTCTCTGGGGTAGGTAAAAATTATCTAGTGAGAACACTCAAGTTCTTCTGGATTCTATATGTGATTTTTCCCTAAGGTTCCCTAAAAGGCCAGCTGCTGTCTGTCACTGTCTTTGACCATGGACTACTAGAGAGGCTCTAAAACTAGTGGAAGTAAGGGGCAGAGCATAGCGTCAAAAGCAACATCTCAAGCACTGCCTCTCCTCCTACTTCTTCCCATCACTGATAAAGAATCATCAATAGTAGACCCGACAAGTTTCTTGAAGAGGGCTATTCCCAACATCCTTCTGAGCTGCAATTCCTGGCACCCTCCTGCTGGGCCCAGGAATCTGTCCTCAATACACGGGTACCTGGGATGTACCAGAACTGCTGCCATTCAGAGTTGTCCTACCTGCCCAGTGGAAGGGGTAATAGTCAAATGCCATCTTGCGGAAAGTGAGCTGCATTGCACCGCCCATGAGTCTATTTGCAGAGACACCTAGAGAAGAAAAATAAAGGTGAACAACAGCAGAAGAAACAAAGAAGCCTAACACCACTTGAAGTACTTAAGTCCTCTGAGGATCACTTCCAAAGCCTGAGGGCATCCAGGTGGCTCAGTCCATTAAGCTACGACTCTTGATTTCAGCTAAGGTCAAGACTGAGCCTCCCAGCTGGCTCCGCACTGGGTGTGGAGCCTGCTTAAGATTCTCTCTCTCTCTCTCTCTACCAAAAAAAAAAAAAAAAAAAAGCCTGGTTGATACACAAGTGCAACTGAAAAGCCATGATGTCAAGTGATTTGCAAGGCTGAGGCCCTCCTCTCTTGATTTATAATGGTCAATGGACAAGACCCAAAAAAGTATATTCCATTATTTCTATAAATGGTGGCCTGATTTCCAGAAAGGCAAAAGAAACTGCAAAACTCAGGATTCAAGAATTACAATCCTAGGTATCCCACTGACACATTCTAAAATCCTGATTGATTGGTTCCCCCAAAACTAACAATGCTAGGGTTGCTGTTCTTCAGCCCAACCCCTGGAGAGGCATAAGCCAAACTCCCCCCAAAACAGAACCCACATTATTTCCTTTCACATCCTGGCCTCAGAGCTAAATTAGACCATCATTACACACTATACATACACAGTACCATGGAACACTAAAAACACTGCAGTAACAAGGACACTGTAAGATACACACACAGGATATTGTACGTAAACTGGAATTTTTGGCATTAAGTCAAATACTGTACTATGTTTATCCTGAATTTACATTTAATTCTTTTTTTTTAAAGATTTTATTTATTTATTTGACAGAGATAGAGACAGCCAGCGAGAGAGGGAANCTATGTTTATCCTGAATTTACATTTAATTCTTTTTTTTTAAAGATTTTATTTATTTATTTGACAGAGATAGAGACAGCCAGCGAGAGAGGGAACACAAGCAGGGGGAGTGGGAGAGGAAGAAGCAGGCTCATAGCGGAGGAGCCTAATGTGGGGCTCGATCCCATAACGCCAGGATCACACCCTGAGCCGAAGGCAGACGCTTAACCGCTGTGCCACCCAGGTGCCCCTGATCTACCCTGTTCTACACTTCTCTCTCTTATTAAGGTGAAGGGAAATACCATGGGATCCTCTAGGTGTAAGCTGGTACATTTCCATCTAGTCTGGATTTCACCACCTCAAGTTCTGGATTAATCACCATCCTACACTCATGTTCCTTTTTCTCAATCTTTTTGTTCATTATCACTACCTCTGAGGAGCTTATTTAGACATTTTTTTCCTAATTGCCTCTTCGTGAAGTTTTCATACCACGGATATATACTATATATCTGCTTATGTACTATGTCTGCCTGTGCTTTATACATAAAAAGAATAAGTACAGGGGCACCTGGGTGGCTCAGTTGGTTAAGTGTCTGCCTTCATCTCGGGTCATGATCCCAGGGTCCTGGGATTGAGCCCTGTGTCAGTCTCCCTGCACAGAGGACAGCCCGCTTCTCTCTCTCCCTCTACCCCCACCCTCGTGATCTCTCTCTCTTGCTCTCTCTTGCTCACTCTATCTCAAATAAATAAATAAAATCTTTAAAAAAAAAAAAGTATAGGGGCGCCTGGGTGGCAGAGCGGTTAAGCGTCTGCCTTTGGCTCAGGGCGTGATCCCGGCGTTGTGGGATCGAGCCCCACATCAGGCNAAAAAAAAAAGTATAAATTTTACTCCTTTTATTCAATGCAGGGTAACAAAAGACTAAATAATTCTTTTAAATTAAAAGTCAAGTTTAAAAACTTAAAGCTATTAATATTTAACAACTTTTATAAATATATTTGCTGAGTAACATTTAATGAAACTTATTTCTTAGATAAATTATAATGTGTCAAACTATATATGCAAATTAGCAACTTATAGAAATACACAACAGCAATATAATCAATTTTTTTTTTAAGATTTTATTTATTTATTCGACAGAGATAGAGACAGCCAGTGAGAGAGGGAACACAAGCAGGGGGAGTGGGAGAGGAAGAAGCAGGCTCATAGCAGAAGAGCCTGATGTGGGGCTCGATCCCATAACGCCGGGATCATGCCCTGAGCCGAAGGCAGATGCTTAACCGCTGTGCCACCCAGGCGCCCCAATATAATCAAATTTTTAATTATTCAAAAGTATTTTTCAGCAAAAAAAATTTAAATAAATTTCTTAAAATTAATTTTAGTGAATTTTTTTTTTTTAAGTAAGCTCTATGTCCAATGTGGGGCTTGAACTCAATACCCTGAGATTAAGAGTCCCATGCTCTACAGACTGAGCCAGCCAGGTATCCCTTAGTAAACTTAACTTTTACTTTTGCTTGATATGAGAAAAAATCTTTTAGCTTATCTAGCTGCTAGGTATTCATTCAGACGGGGTGAGTATTTTTTCTTTTCAGCACTTAATGATTTGCTGAGTAACTTGCAGACTTAAATAATAAAACAGAAACTATTTTTATTTAATTCTTAAAGTTCAGATCTCAAAAGCACTGAAGCTCAAACATAATAACACTAACAAGGCAGCCAAACATAGCCAAGAGGCACATGTAGGCCACTCCTACCGTATGACTTTCAGATTAAGCAATCAATTTGGACTGCTGTCCTCTAATCACAGCCATCTAGTCACCCACCGTATGTTGTGTATCTTCAATGAACTCAATGTCAATGCTCCTCATGATATCCAAGAAAACCCAACAAAAGAAATTAAGTACTAAGGAATAAAATTTTGTCATGCCGAGGTAAGCTTTGGAAGGGCACAAATTATTGTTATAGCTAAGATTGTTTTTTGCTCCCACACCTCGCCAAAGAACCAATTTTTTAATGTCCAGAATAGGCAAAACTCAAGACAGAAGGTAGATCAGTGGTTGCTTAGAGCTGCAAAATGGAAAGTGACAGCTAATGGGTACATGATTTAAGGGAGGACAAAAATGTTCTAAAATTAGATTGTAGTGATAATTGCACAACCCCATGAATATACAAAAAAAAAGCCACTGACTTTTATATTCTAAATGGGTGAGTTGTATAAGATGTGAATTCAATCTCAATAAAGCTGTTTAAAGAGAGATAATTTGCAACTGCTGTTGGGGGATACCATCCTAGTTAAAAATGCATGACTGAGGCTACCAGAGGGAGAGGGTTTCACAGCAATGCTCCCTCCATTGGAATTATTTAGACATAAAAGAACAATAAACTACATAAACTAAGCATATTAAAATAGGGTCTAGAATTAAAATCAAAATCAAGTATAATTACCAATTACCAACATATTTAATTATAAACACATAATCATATATGAGACATAAATGGTAAATAGTGTCCATAAATGGCTAATTAAAATTCTCCAATGAGCTGGTGGGATGAGGACAACCTGGCCTTAAGAGAGATAAAGACAGTTTTTGGCTCACAGGTCTTATCCTAAGGAAAAAGAGTTAAAAAGAGGCAGATGACACTCTTCCCCATCAACTGCTAACCTCTTCTCTGAAGGCTGGAATATACACTGCTTCAGTTTTATTTTGAGATAGTGCTGCCCCAACTCAAGCCAAGCTGTCCCCGAGGACCCACCCAGTTTCCAATAATTTCACCTGCAATAGCAAGGGAGAGGTAAGCATGTTACTCAGGGGCCCAACATCCCAGGCTATGGTGTCCCTTAATGAAAAAGCAGGTAGATCCCTTTCATGAAGATGGAGCTGAAGGCAAAGAAGGAAGCCTCTGCCCCTCCCAAAGCTGAAGCCAAAGCAAAGGCTTTGAAGGCCAAGAAAGTGATGCTGAAAGGCGTCCACAGTCGCAAAAAAAAAGAAGATCTGCACATCACCTACGTTCCAATGACCCAAGACAATGTGTCTCAGAAGGCAACCCAAATATCCTTCAAAGAGCACCCCCAAGAGAAACAAGCTTGATCTCTATGTCATCATCAAGTTCCCCCTGACTACTGAGTCAGCCATGAAGAAAAGAGAAGACAACAACACACTTATGTTCATTGTGGATGTCAAGACCAACAAGCACCAGGTCAAACAGGCTGTGAGGAAGCTCTAGGACATTGATGTGGCCAAGGTCAACACCCTGATGAGGCCTGATGGAGAGAAGAAAGCATATGTTCAACAGGCTTCTGACTATGATACTTGGATGTTACCAACAAAATTGGGATAATCTAAACAGTCCAGCTGGCTAAATATAAATACAAAATTTTCACCAAACAACAAAACAAAACAAAACACAGGTACATGTAGACTTTAAAGAGCCTCTAGAGCCACACTGCACAAAAGAACTTTCTGTGATGACGAAAATCTTTTATGGTCCATAGATTGTACTCAGTACTTGAAATGTGGCTGGTGCAAATGAGGAACTGAATTTTTAAGTTTATTTAATTTTAACAGCCACATGTGGCTATTGGCTACTATACTGGACAGAGAGTCAGTCCCAGAACAATGCTGTCCAACAGAAATATAATGTGAGACACATAACTAATTTTAAATTTTCTAGTAGCCATATAAAAAAAGTTTTTAAAAAAGGTGAAATTAATTTTAATATTACATGCAACTACTTAAATGAATATAATCAATATTTTATCATTTCAACATATAATCAATATGAAAATAATTATCAAGGTACTCTACTCTTGTTTTCTACTGTTTCTTCAAAATCTCATGAGTACATTACATTTGCAGCCCATCTCCATTCAGATCAGCCAACAGTAGTCATGTGTGGCTGCGTATTAGACAGAAAAACTCCAGAGAATCGCACAGCCCTATCTGTACCACCTAATTTTCCCTTCCCTTTTCTCCCCAGATCCCAGGAGAAGAGTCAAATTCCCAAGAACTTGTTCTGTTCCTTGTTCCTTTACAGTCATACACCACACCTGGGTAAGGCAGGTTAGGAGTTATCCTCGTATCTAAAAATATCTCATCCAAAAATTCCCTAAATTCCACCAAGTAGATTAATTTAATAAGTAAATACCTGAGGGCTGCCAGGGAGGCGAGTCATCCACATCTTAGTGTGGATCATGGGTTCCGGCCATATGAAGAGGGCAGTGCTAAATACCCTCATCGAGCAAGAGGATGAAACTCTCAATAACGTACTCTTAATAAAGACCTCTGAACGGATTCAAGGCAAAACAAGAAAACCCAAAGCCTTGAGGTAACACTGAGAAGAAACAACCAAACAAAATAATAATCGTTTTAGGAAAAAACTTCCAAAATAAGTGGATGGCAAACAAGTGAGCAATTTATTTCTTGTGGCTACAAAAGCAATCTTTATGTTGTCACTGCTCCTTTTAGCTGTTCAGAGTAGGAGTAGATGGGGGCTGAAGTCACTTCAACACCAAGGAATAGCAAAGCAAGAGAGACAATGCTGCTTGGAGCCCCGGGAAGAAAAGGTAAGTTCCCCCGAGGAAACAGTCTACGTGTCATTAAGAGGCAGACATAACCTTTAGAAAGGATAAGGCAGCATGAGAAAAATCTACCAAATGAGAGCATCTCAAGCCAAGAGGTGGTGCAAAGGGGAGTATAAAGGGAATGTAGACAGAGTATTAAAGGAACAGGCAGCAGAGGGATAATAATACTGAGTATATGCCTATAATTAAGGTCCTCCAAATTCAGTATATTATTTCAGTTGAGCCTGACAATGACCAATGCGGTAAAGGAGTCAGATATGATTTAACTCAAGTTCACAAATGAAGAAACTCAAAGAGGTTAAGCAGGAAGCTAAGTGATTTCCCCAAGGCTCATGAAGGGGAAAAAATGAGTCAATTCCTTTTTCATTTTGAATAAGCATATATGTGTATGTAATACTAACTGCCCTAAAGAATGTAAAAGCATGACAAGAATACAACATAACCTCTCTGCTTGGGAAGAGGGCATTTACAAATAAAAAATATTTAAATTGATTCAAAAATCTGACAATCCTGGGGTTTCCTATACTTGAATTTACTTTCCTAAAAGCTTATCCCAGTGGTCAGCATTGCCCAAGATACACTGGGAAGAAAAAAGTATACACTGCTTGAGCTCTGCCCCCGAAGATTCTGACTAGTGAGGCCTGGAAGAGCGCTGCCCTCTGTATTTTATTAAGTACTGCCGGTGGTCCCGCTGCACCCTAAAGGCTGAAAGCACTACCTCCCATCAACAGAGCAAGAGACGCCACCGGAGACTGAGGTCCAAAGAATGCCTGGGATTAAGGGAAGCCAACGAAGTATGCCACAGCGTCTTGACAAGAGCTGAAGGCGCTGAGTGACCGCCCAGGCCAGGCTCAGGCCTAACAGAGTACCTGGCTCTCGGGACTGGCTATCATCACAAATGTGCAGGTCCAGGCGGGAAATGAGCAGATGGTAGGAGGACTCCTTCACATCAAATTTCTCAAAGTACTGGCTGAGGCGGCTGCTGCTGCTGTTGCTGCTGCTGTTGCTGCTGCCCTGGCTGCCACCGAACGCCTGGGCCCAGGACTGCTGGGCACTGGGAGCAGGTGGGGTGATCTATATGTGACAGAGAGAAAAACAAGAAGTCCAAACCCAGAGAGGCTCCTCACAGGCTTTCTTAAGCTTTAGCTCAGTCTGAAGAAAACCACAATTTAGCGAGATGCCCCCTCCCTCTCATAACTGTTCACCTGGTAGCTCACTTAGGTCTGTCCCACCTGAATAACCCAAACTCCAAAAACCCTAATTATAATTAATCTTATAACTCCAGTCAGAGTACTGTTCTGAGGTTTGAACCACCCCCCAAGCTCTCACCACCCCCAGGACTTAGCTGACCGATGCTACAACACTTCCTCCAGGAAGTCTTTCTTAAATGCCCTCTTGCTCTCATGGCATAGTGTCTACCTACATACAGCACTTACCACCTCCTATAACAATAACTTGTTTATAGTCCATATTTTAACAGGAATAAGAGGCTTATTCTACTTTTCCTTCCCAGTGGCTAATACTATATAGCTAACACACTGGAGACACCCAATGAACAGAATAAATGAATAAATTAGAAGCACGAACAAAGCCTATACAAATGAAAAATGTCCCAAATAAACCTAATAAAGTCTAGAGAGAAGGCTATTCATACCACCTATGTTGGTATGAATTAGGTCTGGCCTACCAGCTCCCTAGCCCCACCAAGGGTATCTGTTTTGCCTCTAACCTGTACAGGTTCAGGGGCCAGGCTCTTTCTCTGCTGGGCTGACTTCTCCATGGCCTCACTTAGTGACTCTGCATACTTCATCATAGCCTTGAGCTGCGAGTCAGTTAGCACCCAGAGCAGGTCATCCAACAGGAACATCAGCTTGGAGGCTACCACATTGCAATCTTTGGTCTGAAGGGGCCACACAAAACATGGGGTTCAACATCTGGTATCATTCCAACTCCTCAAAGTGACTGTTGCCTGATTAATTTCAGAGAGGACTTTTCATTGTGTAAGTCATAGTGAGCTACTTTGATTCATCATGGAAAGGACTTTTCAATACCCAGAACATGAAAGGAAAGCAGCAAACACTATGGAGAGTCAATTTCTTACAGAACTACTGATGTTTTCTGTGACTAACAAGAAACAACAGTAGTCAACTGCCAGGTGCCTATGTCAGTGTCCCTATATATGGGTAAAAATTGTGGTTTCCAAAATTCGGGTGACAAGGAGGTACAAATGTTTACAGAAAAGTCCTGTGCAACATTAAATTATAGGCCTGCCCCTTTCAATTGTCATTCCTGGGGCCAGTAACATTCAAAAAACAGAGAATAACAACTCCCAGGTTGTCTAGGAGGATAAAAGATGGAAGTTTTCATGAGGGCAGAGAACATACTCACTCTTCTCTTGAGGGCTATTTGGATCCTGCCTTGGTTGGTAATGAGCCTCAGTGGAGTGGTGATTGGGTCCTGATCACCATTGTCTGTAGCATCTGCCTCAATTCGAAGTGTTTGCCAAGTTATTTCCTTAAATGTTAAAACCTAGGAGAGAAGGTAAAATCCCTTAATTCTATGGATGAAATTAACCAAGAGGCAGGAAGTCCAAGGGGAAAAAACTAGCAAAGCAGAAATTCCCACCATCCTCAGTGAGAATCCTACCAACAGAATGCGGTGGGTCAGAGACCCCTAAGAGAAAAAGGCATGGAGCAGTAACACTGGGATTCTTGGGTTCACAGGAATGGGGAACATATCTGAGGAAATCCCCAAAGCAGGAATAATATCCTTTAAAAATCAGTCCTATTTTGAATCTCCCCATTCTCTCCTCCTGCAGTACTAGGGCTGTCACCTCTCCTCGGTGGGGGTCAGTGATGCGGGTGAGGCGGAGGTCACTCTGCTGCCAGTTGGGGTTGACGCTGTAGCCCTGGAGCTGCCACAATTCAAAAGAAGCGTGGAAGGCCTTGGAGTGAATCTTGATAGTGATGGAATTGACGATGATGAACATCCCCTCCACCACCTTCTCGGCAAAGCCATACTCACTACAACAAATGAGGCAGAGCAGTGTTCAGAATTAGGGGAGACTTTGTGTACACTCTTTATACTGGAAGATATCAGACAAGATTATTAACACTATCTCTTTTTGGGAGCTAGAACTGTGGATGATTTCTTTCTTTATTTCTCTCTTCCTATTTCTACTTATGTTTTTTAAATTTGGAAAATTTTTTATGATGCAGTACTCTTTTGAATTGGATTTTTTTGAGGAATGAAATAAAAGAAAAAGAGTTAACTTAGAAATAATCTCCCTTCTGTTAGAAAGAATAAATTGAAAAATATTTTTATGGTCCACAAACTACCCAAATTTGAATGTTGTACATGAGGGGAGGTATAACTAAAGAAAGGAAATGCTAGGTTTCTATAAAATCTTCAAAGACACAGCATATTCTGCAAAAATCGTGGAAAGAGGAAAGAAGTTCAGCCAGGTGAGCAAGAGGTCAAGGACAATCCCAACTTTACTCTGTCAAATATATCCCAAAGAGCACTGTACTTCCACAGTGAGAGGTCAGAAATGGCAAGGAGAATAATAAAGGCAATCTTAAAGTCCTTCTGGATGTAGAAAACACAGACATTCTTGACATGTAAATGAAATCATTACAAGAGATAGAAAGACTATGGACTCTGAGAAACAAACTGAGGGCTTCAGAGGGGAGGGGGGTGGGGGAATGGGATAGGCTGGTGATGGGTAGTGAGGAGGGCACATATTGCCTGGTGCACTGGGTGTTATACGCAACTAATGAATCATCGAATTTTACATCAAAAACCAGGGAGGTACTGTATGGTGACTAACATAATATAATAAAAAAATATTATTATAAAAAAAAGAAGGTGTGGAAATTATAAACTGAAAAAAACATATATTTGCAATTTATATCATAAAGGGCTAACATCTCTAATGTATAAAGAGCTTCAAGAAACTGAAAAGAAAAAGACCTTCAGGCCAATAAATACGGGTACGAAGTATGGACAGTTCACAGAGAAATAAATGCAAATGATATTAAACATAAAAATGTTCAACCTCACTCATAAATCACAACTGTACTGAGAGACACTTAATTTATAATAGAGGCGACAGAGCAGTAGGGAAAAGATGGTCTTTCAGTAACAGCGCACGGTCAATTTGAATATATTGACAGAGAAAAAATAATATTAACTTCTATCTCACATCAAACAAAAAAAAATAATCAGTTTTAAGACTGACTGTATCTAAATGTGAAAGGGCAAACAATAAAACTTTTAGAAGAAAACAAAAGAGAATACCTTCATGCCTTAGGACAGGAAAAGAACCCTTAAACAAGACCCTTAAAAAGGGCTAGGCATAAAGAGAAATAAAGGTAGACTGGACTACATTAGAATTAATCGTTCCTGTTCAACAAAAAAACATTAAGAGTGACAACAATGTTCGACATCACTCACTGTCAGGGAAATGCAAGTGAAAACCACATGAGATATCACCTCACAGCTGTCAAAACGGCTAGTATCAGAACAATAAGAAACTAGTGCTGGCAAGGATGTGAAGAAAAGGAAACCTTTATGCACTGCTGGTGGGAACAGCAATTTGGTGCAGCCACTGTGGAAAATAATATGGAGCTTCCTCAAAAAACTAAAAAGAGAAGTATCATACGATCCAGGAATTGTACTTCTGGGTATTTACTTGAGGAAAATGAAAACACTAATTCAAGAAGATACCTGCACCCCTACGTTTATTGTAGCATTATTTACAATAGTCAAGATACGGAAGCAACCCAATTGTACATCAACAGATAAATGGATAAAGAAGATGTGGTGTATATATACAGTGGAATATTACTGAGCCACAAAAAAGGATGAAATCTTGCCATTTGTGACAACATGAGTGAACCTAGAAGGTATTATGCTAAGTAAAACAAGTCAGACAAAGAAAGACCAATACCATATGATTTCACTTACATGCAGAATCTAAAAAAAACAAATGAGCAGACAAAACAAAAACAAACTCGTAAATACAAAGAATAAACTGGTGGCTGCCAGAGGGGAGGGGTAGGAAGAGTGGGCAAAATAGGTGAAGTGATGAAGAGGTACATACCTCAAGCAATGAAACACATCAGTCATGAGGATGCAAAGTACACATAGGGACTATAGTCAATAATACTGCAATAACATATGGTAACTACACTTATCACTGAGAGTACTACATAATGTGTAGAACCGTCAAATCACTAGATTGTACACCTAAAACTAATAAAACATTGTATATCAACTATACTTCAATTAAAAAAAAGAAAAAGGAAGCAACACCAGGAATGAGCAGTACAGAGAAAAGGCCGTGTGAGGAAATACTGAGGAGTCAGCATCTGCAAGCCAAGGAGAGAGGCCACAGGACCTGCTGACACCTTGATAATAGACTTCAAGCCCCAGAACTTTGAGAAAATAAATTTCAACTATTTAGGCACAGTCTATGGTATTATGTCA
Source organism: Ailuropoda melanoleuca (assembly GCF_002007445.2). Taxonomy (NCBI): domain Eukaryota; kingdom Metazoa; phylum Chordata; class Mammalia; order Carnivora; family Ursidae; genus Ailuropoda; species Ailuropoda melanoleuca. Next base: position 29,788,821 of record NC_048222.1, on the reverse strand, counting down.
TAGCAAAGCAATACAAATGGATACAGAGTTCCAACTTCAGAAGATGAAAAAGCTCTAGAGATTTGTTGCAGGACATGAGTACAGTTAACACTACTGAACCGTACACTTAAAAACGGTTAAGATGGGGGCACCTGGGTGTCTCAGTTGGTTAAGCATCTGCCTTCAGCTCGGGTCAGGATCCCAGAATCCTGGGATCAAGCCCCATATCAGGCTCCCTGCTCAGCGAGGAGTCTGCTTCTTCCTCTGCCCCTTACCGTACTCGTGCTCACTCACTCTCTCTAATAAATAAATAAAATCTTTTTAAAAATTAAAAAAATAAAAAGATGGAATCATACTGTATGATGCCAACTATATGACATTCTGGAAAAGGAAAAACAATGGAGACAGTGAAAAAAGACCAGTGGTCTGAGGGGTTGGGGGCAGGGATAGAGATAAATAAGTAGAGCACACACAGTTTTTAGGGCAGTGAAAATACAGTGTAATACCATAATGGTGGATATACATTTGCCCCAACCCATAGGATGTACAAAACCAAGAGTGAACCTTAATGTGACCTATGGACTTTGGACGACTGGGATGTGTCAATGTGGGTTTAACCACTGTAACAAATGTACTACTCTGGTGAGGGATGTTGATAATAGAGAAAGCTATGCATGCGTGGGGGCAAGGGGATATGGGAATTCTGTGTACCTTCCTCTAACTTTATTGTGAACCCAAAACTGCAAAATTTGTCTTAAAAAAAAAATGAATTTCTCTGTATGTCAAATTGGTATCCCAACCATATAAAAAACGATTTCAAGTGACTTTAAAACACAGCATTTCGGGGCGCCTGGATGGCTCAGTCGTTAAGCATCTGCCTTCGGCTCAGGTCATAATCCCAGGGTCCTGGGATTGAGCCCTGCATCAGGCTCCCTGCTCAGCGGGAAGCCTGCTTCTCCCTCTCCCAACTCCCCCTGCTTGTGTTCCCTCTCTCGCTGTCTCTCTGTCAAATAAATAAATAAAATCTTAAAAAAAAAAAACGAAAAACCACAGCATTTGACCATACTTCCCCAGTGGGGATATATCATAAGGTTAAAACACATACACACACACAGAAGTCTACTGTATTCAGTAGTCTTATTTATAGTTATAATACTGGCTTTGTTATTTTTTAAACAATGGAAAAAGTAAATCATTTATTATATTATTGTTGTTAGGAACCAAGGTTCAGCATATGAACAAAAAATACAAACACTAAATCTAAAAAGTTATTTTAAAATCCTCTTTTTTTATTTGAATTGAGAAATATTAGCATATTGTCATGATTTATTTTTCTCTTTCTTAAAAATACCTTTACCCTAGAACTGAATACTTAAAAGGCCTTAATTCAATGACAAATCAATGAATACCATTTTGTTCAGACTGTTCTCTCCAAATAACATTTCTCACTAAAAAGGAATCAGGATTCCTTGGAGAAATGTCAGATTCCAGGTCTGAAGTAAGGATGTATATGAGAAGCCTGAAACATCTTGTTCTGTCTAAAAACAAAAAGATTATGGGGTCTTCTCCAACAGACACAGGAGGCGACTTTGAAAGGCTCTCACTGGCCAAAGATGAGGACATCTGAGTATCAAAACAAATAACAACTATAAATGTATGAAATACAACAAACATATTTTTTTTAAAAAGTAAATGTAGGATGTAAGAAAATCTAAACGTAAAAGCATGTAAAAAGAATGTAAAATAGCAAACCACTCTGGAAAAGTTTGGCAGTTTCTTAAAAAGCTAAATCTTACCTACCATACCACCTGATCATTCCATTCCTAGGCATTTACCCAAGAGAAATAAAAGCACATGACCACACAAAAACTTGTATATAAATGTTCATAGCAGCATTATTCACAAGAGCCAAAAACTGTAAATAAAGTGTCCATTAACAAGTGAATGGATAAACAAATCATGATCTATCCACACCATGGAATACATTACTCAGGAATAAGAGGAATGAACTACTGATACACTCAACAACCTGGATGAATCTCAAAATAATTATGCTGAGTAAAAGAAGCCAGACAAAAACCAGTACATACTATATGATTCCATTTATATAAAGTTATAGAAAATGTAAACTAATTTAGTCACAGAAAGCCATGCTTGTCTGGGGCTAGGAGGGGGTGAAAAAGGAAAGGGAAGGAATATAAAGGAGAACAACAATACGTTTAAGGGTTAATGGGTATGTTCATTATCTTGACTGTGTTGATGATTTCATGGTGTATGCATATGCCAAAACTTATCAGATTGTATACTTTGCATGTGTAGTCTATTCTGTGTCGACTCTACTTTAACAAAGCTGTTTAAAAAAAACATGAATTCAAAATGATAATCCTCCTTCATCCTCCCCCCACACCCACAAAAAATCTTAGAGATTATTGCTAATCTATTATGGTTAATAAATGTAATAGGAAGAAAAGAATTATAAAGTCCCTATTTTGCATCCTACAATGAAATAACAGATCTACACAACTATCATCAATGGTCATCAACGGTCCTTACACCATGAGGTAAAGTAGATGAGGAACTTAATCACAACGGATAAATCAGGCCATCATCATCTGACTCCACTGATTAATCTTAACCAAAGGAATATTTTGTGCCTCCTGATATGTTACAATAGGAAATACATGCTACAATTTCTAGAGTATTCTTTTAAGATTTTATTTATTTGACAGAGAGAAAGAGAGACAGCCAGTGAGAGAAGGAAGAAGCAGGCTCCCAGCGGAGGAGCCTGATGTGGGGCTCGATCCCAGAACGCCGGGATCACGCCCTGAGCCAAAGGCAGATGCTTAATGACTGAGCCACCCAGGCGCCCCAACAATTTCTAGAGTATTCTTACCAAGAAAACAAAAAACAAAAACATTTACTCAAAAAAAGCCTTTAAACCTTACTATCAGGTTAAATGAGAAACATTTAAAATATAACCTTGAGGACACAGTCAGCCCAAATACAAAATTTGAGACATTCCTTAGAAAAAACAATCTAGTTTCTACAAAGAATAAATATATTAAAGAGTGCGAGTGGGGGATTGTTTAGAATTAAAGAGCCTTGAAAGGCATATCCCTAAATGTAATATGTGGAGCTCTTTGGAGCCACACTGCACTGGAAAAAATATTTTAGAGACAATTTAGGAAAACTGAATATGTAAGAAGTATTAGGTAATACTAACAAATTCCTATTAATTCTATTGATTGTGATAATAGTATTGTGTATTTTTTCTTTCTTTCTTCACAATCCCTGTCTGTTAAAGACACAGTATCTAGTATTTACCAATGGAATCATATGGTGTCTGGGATTTGCTTTTATATACTACCCGCGCGTGCATGCACACACACACACACACACAGTGGCAGGAAAAAGGTGAAAATAGAATGGCAAAATGTTGAAGTTAGTTCTTAGGTGTATGGGGGTTGATTACACTATTCTCTCCACTTCAGTGTAGGTTGGAAAATTCCCATAATAAAAAGTTTATTTTTCACTAAAAGTTGATATTGAACAGTTAATTAACATGTTGGAAATAATAGGGACCTAAGCAACTAACCTCTGTCCTGAAGCAAGGGCAATGGGAGACTGTCCATTCGGGGGCCGAGGCTCCTCACATGTTTTCATCTCCACCTCTACCTTATCCAGACACTGAAATAAAAGCCACAGAGAGCTAAGCATCTGCACAAAACCCCACACAGCACGCACTGCATCTTATTCATCCCTCTGCTCTACTGTCTAGTTGAGTGCTGTGCCTATGGTGGGCAGACAAAAAATGTTTGTCAAATGAATGAACTAACTGAAATGCAAGAAGCCTCATCTTCCCTCTTCCACGTCCATTAGCAGCAGAACTCCAGGACAAGCATGAGATTAGCTCACAGCAGGAAACTAAAACATAAATCCAAGTTACAGAGGTATTACTATTGCTGGAGATCCCAGTCTTCAGATAAAGATATGCACTGATGAGTTCCCGAAGGGCTTTCAGCTGATAATCACCCAATAGCCAACATGAACTAAACTAATTTTTTCTCTGTCAGGATTCCAAAGGAAATCTAAAAGTAGAACCTAGGCAGCAAAATTTGTTATAAAAAACAAAAGGCAAAACAACCAACTCAGGACTCCTGGGTCTTATGTCTCACTGCTAACTGCCATACGGCACAGTAATTTCAGAATAAGCCCAGGCAACAGTCACTCTGTCTCAGAGAGAAGCTTACAAGCCAGACAGAGCAATCACCACTCTCCTCCCCATCTCCTCTCAGATCTTTTAAAGCCCCACCCCAGCCATCTCCATTCCATTACTTGCAATCAAGAAAGGCCATTACCAAGCAAATGGGGTGTGTCTTCAACTTTGTCCACTGGATCTGAAAGAGGAAAGCAACACTCAGGGCTGTGGGAGCTGCCCCTCAAGAAAGCATGCCTGCTGGCCGAGGACAGCAACAGCACTCTGATCCCCATTCTCACCCGGATGGAGGCCCTGTTGCAGTAGACTCGAGTAATGGCTAACCAGGTGGGCAGCTCCAGCACATTCTGTAGAACCTCTTCATCCAGCTCCAGGTTCGTCAGCTGACCCTCCCCTTTCAGGGTGCTCAAATTGATTTTGTCCGGGGAAAGATTCTTGGTGAACCTGAAAAGAGTCAAGGTAAGAAGCTATTATTTCCATGGAAATCCACTAAATGGGCATCATAGCCCACACTTTGCAATTTGGAGAAAAGAGAAAGTTAAAGAACAAATGTTGACTAATGACCACACTGTCTTTATCCCAAGTAAGATGTCAGGTCAGACCTACCCTTCTGCTCATGATTGCGTCACCTTGCTACTCAAGCACCTATGATGGGGATTCTGGAGAAATGGCTATCGCAGTGGCAACATAGCCTTTTGGTATTTCTGAATCTCCACATTAAAACGGAGCACCTAGATAACACCACAAAAAGCCCATGGATAACATCCGTAACATAACTAGAAGGTCAAGCATCCTCATAAACCGCCATATAAAGAGGGAAAAACATCAATGGCCAGAAGTGCTTTACGCAGCTGAGCAGATCAACATAGAGGGAAGCAACAGGGCACCTGACAGACCAGAGAATGGAAGAACCCCAAGATAACCAAGTTTTAAATGAAAAGCAATGTGGGCCAATCTGAACGCGGAGACTGAAACTAGTGGGGTTGAGTCCACTGCAAGGGGTCCCTGGTGAGGCCCAAAGGACCTGGAGCAGTCTAGCCTTATAAACTCACGGAACTAACCAAGGCCCCTTCCTAGGACAGGGCACCCACACTGAAAAGAAACAGAGGAGAGAGGAATCCAAAGTGAGCTAGGTAGGGAAAACAGAAACAAAGAGAAGAGATGGTACAAACAAAAGGGGGGGGCAGTGGACAAACCAGGATATCTTGGAAAGCAAGTTATATTTTTTTAACACTACTTGAAACAGTCGAGGGAGCTCTATGAAGTTAGAATGTGAAACAGTAACGGGCTAATTGTTGGCTTGTTAGGTAGGGTCAAATGAAATCCCAGACCCTTACATGTACCCTTACTCATGTGATCAAAGAACATCCCACCACCTACAGTCCTGCCAAAGGGAATAAATCTGAATCGCATCATGCTACTAGGTCCAGTTGCTAATCTGTAGGAAACACAGAGGGAAAACCCTGAACTGCACCAGAAGCATGCAATCAGCACAATACAGACCATAGGAAACTATATAGGTCAAGTGGCCTGGACATAATTCCCACAGGTCAGTCTTCTCACTGTTTCACACTCAGTGTCTCCAGTCTGCGCATGTGCTCTTGCCGCCCCCTTTCCGGAGCATCCTCACCACAATCTGCCACTCAAGGCCCAATGCAAGACTTCTCACTGAGGCTCTTTCCCTCACTGCTGCAACTCACGTGACACTGTTTTCTTCTACATCTCTGGAATCTGTTACACATGTTTAAGTCATTATCACAGAGGGTCTTAGGATATTCTCTAATTCTCCCCTATGTAACCACCCCTATGTGATTAGATATGAAGCCCTGTGAGGCCAGAGGCTCAGTCTTCGCCATCCCTCCTAATCAAAATGGTCACCTGACACACCTACATCCTCTTAGCTAACCATCCTGCTCAGCTAACTACTGCCAGCTCCCTTCTCCCATCTTTTTGGTTAGATCAATTTAAGGCCAGTTCCTCACAGCATACCCCTCTGTCCTGTAAGACAAAATGTCTATGACAAATCTCGTCTCTGTAATTCTGTTGCTGCCTCTCAGAGTCACTATTTTCCACCCCAATAATGAACTGTATCTTGCCCTCCATCCATAACTATACTTAGCCCTTACATATATTAGATGCTAATAACTGACTTTAGAGTTACATATTGTTTACCAGCTTTTATTTTTTCACATATATCCTTTCCTATTTCTAAGCCATATTTTAGTGGTTTTGGATTTCCTTGGACCATAAGATCATGACGTACAAGAATTTTATCTTCACAATTTTTTTCTACAGTGCCTAAAATAGTACTACGTCAAAAGACCCTTTAACAATTTTTAAATGATAGTAAAGAATTTTTTGGAAGTTTACAAACATGCAAAAAATACTGTATGATATTAAGGGATTCATAGGAATCCATTGGCATGATGACAAATTCAGGAAACTGCTTACCTGTGAGACAAAAGGGGAAGGGTCCAAGGAAGCTGCAACTATATGAATAATACTTACTTGTCACGTTGGGAGGTGACTATATGGCTATTCATTATATACTCTCTATACCTTTTTGTATGGCAAATATTTCATAATAATTCCAAGATTTCTATCAATTACCTACTATATGTATCCACTGTTGGAAGAGCTGCTTCTCCATGGGTCTCTCATATTCCTACATGCCTTGCTGAGTATGCCAAGAATACATGACCCTGACCACTCCTTACCCAGGCCACCTTTCAGGACTGTGTTTGAAAAGATCAGCTTTGGGGGATGAAGTAATGTGCCCCACCCTCGGATAAAGAGCAGGCTTGCTTACCACTCACTATATTAACAACAGATTCCCCAAGTTCAGTGTTCCATTCCTATAACATATGTGCAAGCATCCATCTGGGCCCATTCATGTCACTCCGATGGGACCTGAGGGGGCAAGGGGATCTAATACAAACATATGCTTACGCTACTTGCTGGACCATGAGTAATAAAGTCCTTGGTCTCCAATTCGGGAGTCTCCTGTGTTCTGTCAGCATCCATGAATGACAGCAGGCTAATTATTAGCTTCTAAGTAGGGTAAGATAAAATCCTATACCCTTACACATACTTTTACTGACTTTAATTCATAAAAAAATTTTTAATCAACATTTACTGGGTATGAGCCAAGCTTATTCTCTGGACACAAAAGACAAGCTACAATGGCTCCTATCCTCTGAAAATTAGCTTGCTACAGAGGGAAAGAGAATTTCTCTTTTCCTTCAAGCAATGCCCATCTATAAGGAAATAGGACTGGGAAGTGAAATAGAAAAAAAGAACATCTTAAACACTTCCACTACATAAAACAGAACAACAACAGTTGAAACTAAAGGAAGATATAGTGCATGCCCTTAAGGAACTTGGAGGAAACACATTCCCGCAGGAAGGAAAGGAAAGCAGAAAACAGAACTCAACGTTACTTGTAATCACTAGTTACAGGCAGGCCGCCTTTTTCAAGCCTTTTTATATTTAAGTAAGGTATTACAATTTTTTCCTTCTAGCAACCCTTCCTCTACTCTTAAGTATTCAGGGAAGCCATATCAGCTCACAAATTGGGGTGGGCATTCTTCAGAAGTATTAGTCTTAAAGATAAGAATTTTTGAAGATGTAAAATTAGTTTTGAAGACTATAACTGTATGTCTCCTCCCCACAGATTGTGATAAGACCCCACCTCCCTGCCTCAACTGGGAAACATGGTAACTGTGAGTCACTATCAGAGATGGGAGTAAGGACTCCTTTAATATGCAGGAGAGAAAAGGCTGAAAATCACTAAGACAAGCTACTTTTCTTTATGCTAAAAACCATTTTTAAGAAAAGAAAGTGAGGGACGCCTGGGTGGCTCAGTCAGTTAAGCATCTGCCTTCGGCTCGGGTCATGACCCCAGGATCCTCAGATCGAGCCCCACATCAGGCTCCCTGCTCAGCGAGGAGCCTGCTTCTCCCTCTGCCTGCTGCTCCTCCTGTTCGTGCTCCCTCTCCTTCTCTCTCTGACAAATAAAATAAAATTACATTAAAATAAAATAAAATAAAATAAAATAAAATAAAATAAAATAAAATAAAATAAAATAGAAAAAGTGATAGGGACTTTTTCAAGTATGTTCCTCTCTGAAAAAAAAGAGGAACACACCTTGAATGAAACATAAACACAGTCAAGTAAGTTATACCGCACATTAGCACTGACATTCGCAAAAAGATTATACTAAATAGGCACCATATATCTAATTTTTACATTGTGTTCTATGCAAAATCTATTTACAGCTCCATATAAAATACACGTTATTTTTCAAGCCTTGAAAAAAAAAGTACGAGATTGTGTTATATTTCAACCTAACCTTGCCAGTATTTAGGGCACTGTGTCTCCAACTATGGTCCTATGATCATATATGGGTGGAATCACTTTGGCATATGTTAACACGCAGATCACTGGGCCACATTCCAGATACACTGAATCACAATGGGGAGGGGAGTAAGGAATCTGCATTTTAAACAAACTCAGGGTGATTCTTCTATTCTCTAAAGTTTGAAAATGGTTTGAGTTTTCAGCTAACCAGCTAAAGTGATTCAAGGAAGGAAAACAAGAGGCTCAAGATGGAAAAGAGATGCATAAATCAATTCTTCAAGAACAGAGGTGTTTTCAACTCCTATCCTTATTATAGCTTGGTGTTTAAGGGCACAGGCTTTAGAGTTAGACTTGGGCTCAAAACCTGGCTCTTTCACTTAGTAATGCTGTGACTAACTGTTCAGCCAACTTCACAGGACTGCTGGCATTACAGAGCTAACAGACATTAAATATCTGGCATTTGTTAAGAGCTCAATAAATAAATAGTAATCATTATTTCTGGATTCCACTGCTCTCTGCCTTTAGACAAGGATTAAATTATTATGTTAAAAAAAAAAAGGTTTAGGAGGCTTAGATTATCATCCTAGAACTCAAGATGTCTTCAAGACACAACCCCCCCAGATCTCTATCTCAAAGTATCATCCTCCATTCCCGGTATGCCTATTTCTATCCTTTCCACCCAGGTGTCTACAAATTGAAATCTGGACAAGATTAAAACTGAATTAATGTTCCCCAGAAAGCCTTTCCATTATATCCCACTCTGGCTCCAAGAATAGATTTTTATCCCTTGTCTAATACTACTAGGTCACAAGAGAACTAAGGACAGGGAACGAAATTATCACTGAAGCTAATCAAAATCGAGCTTGTAAAGGCAAGACCATCCAGTTGAAAACAACAGGCCTATAGCTAGTAACCAGCAGAGTTCTATGAACTTTGTAACCATGTCATCCAGCAAATGACAGCACTGACTTTTTCAGGGCAGTTCTGTGGAGGAGAGTACCCCATGCCCAATTTATCCTGATAGTAACCAGGTGGACTTACCTTGGAAATAAGTGCATGTGTGTAAACACCAGCCAGCCAGGATGACCCACTAATCTCAGTAAGGACTGCTCGCCAGCCTCTTGGCATACTACAAAACCCAGGAGAACCTGTCTTCCTACCCCAAAGTGGATGAGATCCGGATGAAAAGTGATCACTCATATTTCCAGGTAGGGCACAGAATAACCAAGAGGATAAACTTCCTTATATTACATAATTTTAGCTATCAGAATAAAGAATCTCTCTAGAGATTACGTGCAGGTCTGTTGGGCCACCACAGCTGTTCTCCCCTAACAGTAATAATGATATCTATTTGCTTTTTCATTTATCAATTTACTTTTAGTATTCAACAAAAGATGGATAGCACATTAATAGCTTCTCAAGAAACACAATAAGAATTCCTCAACTGATTTTGACTACATTTTACAGTAATAGCAAAGAATAAGTAAATAGGAAATCCATGGGGCCTGTTGTAGAGGATTGTGGAGGTTTGCTTAACCAAGGAAACCAGATCTGACATCTGATCTGAAACCACTTTATTCAGCATCTGTGTTCCTAATTGAGGATAGTATCACTGATTCCAGGATTGCTGAAAAGGCTAATGGAAGCCTGCTATTTATTCCACTTCAAGTATGTGGGGAAACATTTTTCCGGCCATCTGTTACTGTTACAGAGCATAGAAGCTAAGATGAAATTAAGTTGGAGAAACAGATTTTGATCAGGTTTCATTTCTGCCAGGGGATTGCAATCTGCCAAAGAGACAACAGAGAAAGATTCTCAGACATCTTTGTGAAAATGTACCACAATGTTAGAAGTGAAAATTCTTAGATTTTCAGAGTAGAAGGAATCTTAAATAATCATTTAGTCCAAAACTACAACTTGCAAATGGCCAGGAAGTTAAATGACTTGTCCACCTAGCCAGTGGTAAACCTGCAACTAAGTAAATGGCAGAAATAAGACTTAACCCAGCATTCATTCAATTTTCTACCCTGTACCCTGTAATTCAGTACTTTTATTGTTAATAATATAGTCAATAAGTTGCAATAAGCAGTCTGCTTCAGGTCCCACAGAAATTGAACCCCCACAAAAGCAAAAATGTCTGCAAATACACTTTGTTTCCTTCACTTCTTTTTCCACTAAGGTGGTCACTGCCCAGGCCTTGGTTTCCAAGCTTCCTACCCAAATCCATATCAAAGTATTTTCACTGCCCAGCCACACCACAGGCATATCTTTTACCAAAAATACAACACATCAAGCCATTGATTTAAACACAGGACCCCTAAATCATTTAAACAAAACATCTCAATCACTAAAGTAGCTAACATTATTCCATCCTGAATAACGTGATGGAATGTGCCATTCAGTCTTAGAGGTCTGCCCTAATAGGTCTTACTCTCAAAACTTCTACCTGAACAAATATATGCCTTAGAAGAAAATCTCTCTCCTTCTAGATTTTTGTTTTCAACACCGAGTTTTTTAATTGTTTCATTTAAGGTGCAATTTATATACAGTGGCTTATTTCTGAACTTTATATTTTGTTCTGCTGATCTACTTATCCTTATGCCAACACGACACTGGCCTAATTATGGAAACTTCATCTGAGGTCTTGAAAGTAAGTGGTTAAACCTCATTTTGCTTTTTTCCCAAGATTATTTCGGCCATTCTAGGTCCTTTTCATTTTCATATAATTTTTTTAATCAGTCTGCCACTTTCTGTAGGAGGGGGGAGAAAAGCACCTGCTGAAATTCTGATTAGGACTGCATTGCTGAATTTGGGGAGATCTGACATATTAACAAAAATGAGTCAGACTATCCTTGAACATGGTATACAATCAAAGTAGGTATATTTATTTGGATCTTTTTTAACCTCTCTAGACAATGTTTTATAGTTTTCAGTATAATCTTTTCTTCATGTATATGTGTGTATATATGTGTGCATATATACACACATACATACAGTAAAGGAATATTTACTATTGTAAAGGAAATTAAAATTTTTTTCTAGTTGTTTGCTGCTAGAAGACAGAAATAAAAGTGATATTTTTATATTAACTTTTGTTTAAGATTTTGTATTTAAGTAATCTCTACACCCAACATGGGGCTCAAACTTACAACCCTGAGATCAAGAGTTGCACACTCCACCGAGCCAGCCAGGCGCCCCCATATTGACTTTGTATCCTACAATCTTACTAAATTCAGTTAGCAGCTCTAGTGGTTGTTTTGCAGGTTCCTTAGGATTTTCTATGTAAACAATTATATCTGTGAATAGAGACAGTTTTACTTCTTCATTTCCAGTCTTTGTGAAAATTGATATATATTGATCTTGTATGTTGCAACCTTGCTAACTTTTCAATTCTCGTAACTTTTTTTAAGAAGCCGTAAGATTTCTACACAGACATTCATGTTGTCTGCAACATCTCTGCCAGGTTTCTGTTACCAAGGTTATGATGGACATGTTAAACAAGATGGGAAGTATTTCCCTTCTCCATTTCCCTAAAGAATTTGTATTAAATGAGTATTATTTCTTACTTAAATGTTCAAAAGAAGTCTTCAATAAAGCTATCTGGACCTGGAGTTTTCTTTATAAAAAAAGGTTCTGATAATAAATGCAATTTCTTTAATAGACATAAGGCTACTCAGATATTCTACTTCGTTGTCATTGTAGTATAATGTTTTTCAAATAATTATGTGCATTTCATCTAAGTTGAATTTTTTGACAAAAGGTATTCATAACATCCTTTAGTACCTTTTAACATCTGTAAGATCTATCTATATCCCCTCTTTCATTCCTGGTAGTATTTATGATTTTTTTCTTGATCAGTTTCACTAAAGGTTAATTTTGACATTAAAAAAAACCTTTGTATTAATTTTCTCTATTTGAGTCCTATTTCCAATTTCAGCGATTTTTGTTGTTTTTCCTTTATTCTACTTACTTGTATTTATTTTGCTCATCTTTTTCTAGAATCTTAAGTTGGAAACTTCAATCATTGATTTTTAAACTTTTCCCTAATATAAGCATTTAAAGCTATATATTTCCCAATACTCACTTTATTTGCTACATCCCACAAGTTTTGATATGTTGAATTTTCATTGCCCACTAGCTTGAAATATTTTCTTATTTCTTTTATAGTGTTTTCTTTGACCACAAGTTATTTAGAAATGTATTTTAAATATCCAAATTTGCAGGGCCTTTCTAGTTATCTTATTGGTATTGATTTCTAATTTAATTCCATACTGTACTCAGGGAATATACTATGTAACTTCTCAATATTTTGAAATGTGTTGAGACATATTTTATAGTTTAATTTATAGTCTATTTTGGTGAACATTCCCTGTGCACTTGAAAACATATATTCTTCAGTTATGTACAGTGTTCCATAAGTGCCAATTGGGCAAAGCAATGTATAATGTCATTCAGATCTTCTAACTTTTTTATAAATATTTGTTTTGTTTTGAAGATTTTATTTATTTGAGAGAGAGAGAGAGCAAGACAGAGTGCACAAGCAGGGGAGAGGGGCAGAGGGAAAGGGAGAAGCAGACTCCCTGCTGAGCAGAGAGCCCCACACGGGCTCTATCCCAGGACCCTGGGATCACAACCTGAGCCAAAGGCAGATGCTTAAGTGACTGAGCCACCCAGGCGCCCCAGATCTTCTATATCTTTACTGATATTTCTCAAGTTGTTCTATCAACTCCTGAGGGAAGAATACTGAAAACACCCAACTATAATTGTGGATTTGCCCTTTTCTGCCTTTGTTTGGTTTTGTTTCATGTGTATTTTTTTAACTGTTCTTTTTTAAGATTTTATTTGAGAGAGAGTGAGTGAGCACACATGCACACACGGGAGGGGATGGGAAGAGCAGAGGAAGAGGAAGAGAGAGAATCTCAAGCAGATTGAGCGTGGAGCCCAATGTGGGGCTTGATCTCACGACCCTGAGACCACGACCTGATACAAAATCAAGAGTCAGACGCTTAACCAACTGAGCTGCCCAGGCGCCCCTTGTTTCATGTGTATTGAAGCTCTTTTATTAGGTTCATAAACATTAATGACTGTGTCTTTCTGATGAAATGATCCTTTTACTATGAAATGTTATCTCTAGTAGTAAACTCTGTCTTGAAGTCTATTTTGTCTGATGATAATATAGCTACTCCAGCATTCTTGTGCTTACTGTTCCTGTGGTGTACTTTTTTCGTCTTCTCACTTTCAATCTGGGTTTATCCATTTTTCATCCATTCTGACAACCCATGCTGTTAAATTGGAGTGGTCAATCCATTTACATTTAATGCAATTATTGATACTGGTTAGATTTTGGTTTACCATTCTATTTGTTCCATATGGTTTTTTCCTCTATCCCTCCTTTGCTGCCTTATTTTTAGGTTAACCTAATTATTTTTAGTATTTCATTGTAATTATTTTAATGGGCTTTTTAGCTATATCTCTCTTTTTTTTTAAGATTTTATTTATTTATTTGACAGAGATAGAGACAGCCAGTGAGAGAGGGAACACAAGCAGGGGGAGTGGGAGAGGAAGAAGCAGGCTCATAGCGGAAGAGCCTGATGTGGGGCTCGATCCCATAACGCCGGGATCACGCCCTGAGCCAAAGGCAGATGCTTAACCGCTGTGCCACCCAGGCGCCCCTAGCTATATCTCTTTATGTGTGTGTCAGAGAGAAAGAGACTGCTCTACGGAAACATTACGTAAACTTAACTTATCACAATCTACTTACAGTTAATATTGTATTACTTCACATAAGAATATAAGAACCTTTGCAAAACAGTTCATTTATTGCCCTTCACCTTTTGGACTATAATTGTCATATATATTATAGCTACAGTAGTCTGCATTTATCCACAAGGGCTATATCCCAAAACCCCCAGTGGATGCCTGAAGTTGCAGATAGTACTGAATCTTATATATACTGGGGTTTTTTTTTTCTATTAATACATAACTATGACAAAGTTTAATGTATAAATTAGGCACAGTAAGAGATGAATAATAATAATAAAATAGAAAAACTGTAACTATATACTGTAATGAAAGTTATGTGAATGTGGTCTCTCTCTCAAAATATCTTATTGTACCGTACTCACTCTCGTTGTGATGATGTAAAATGATAAAATGCCTACATGATGAGTGAGGTGACGGACGTAGGTACTATGACACAGTGTCAGGCTACTAATGACCTTCTGATTATATGTCAGGAAGATAATCTGCTTCTGGACTGCAGCTGACCACAGGTAACCGAAATCATGGAAAGCAAAACTGTGGACAAGGGGGACTATTGTACATATGTCACAGACCCACAAAATAATGTTAAACATAAGTCTTCTCTTTTAAAGAAGTTGAGAATAAAAAATATATAGTCTTTACACCTACATTTCCAGTGTTCTTCACTCTTTCCTATAGTTCCAAATTTCCATCTGGTATCATTCCTCTTCAATCTGAAGAACTTTCTTCATTATCTCTTGTACTAGGATTCTCTCAGTTTTCATTTGTCTAAAAATGCCTTTATTTTACTTTCCATTTTTAAAAAACATTTAAGCTGGATATGGAATTCTAGGTTGAGAGCTTCTTTCAGCATTTTAAAGATATCATCCCATTATCTTTTGTTGTTCTTGATGAGAAGTGAGCCACTAATTTAAATCATTGTTCTCCTTTATGTGATAAGTCATTCTCCTCTGGCTGCTCTCAAGTTTTTCTCTTTCTCTTTAGTTTTCAGCAAAATGACTGTGATGCACCTGGAGGAGTAGTCTTTGTATCTATCCTGCTTAAGGTTGACTGGGCCTCTCGGATTCTATAAATCTGTTTTTCACCACACTTGGATCTTTTAGCCATTATTTCTTTTTAAAACAGCTCTACTGAGGGGCGCGTGGGTAGCGCAGTCGTTAAGCGTCTGCTTTCAGCTCAGGGAGTGACCCCAGGGTTTTGGGATCAAGCCCCGTATCAGGCTCCTCCGCTGGGAGCCTGCTTCTTCCTCTCCCACTCCCCCTGCTTGTGTTCCCTCTCTCGCTGGCTGTCTCTCTCTCTGTCAAATAAATAAATAAAGTCTTTAAAAAAAAATACCAGCTCTACTGAAATTAATTCACATACCATATACATTCATTTAAAATGTACAATTCAGTGGTTTTTAGTATACTCAGAGTTGTGCAACCATAAGCTTAATCAATTTTAGAACATTTTCATTACACTGTTCCAAAAAAACCTGAACCCTTCAGCTATCATCCTCATTTTCCTTATTTCCCCTAACCTGGTAACCATTATTCTATTTTCCGTCTCCATAGATTTGCCTATCCTGGACATTTACTATAAATAGAATAACAATAGTATGTGGTCTCTTGTGACTGGCTTCTTTCACTTAGCAAGTTTTCAAGGTTCATCCATGTTGTAACAGGAATCAGCATTTTTTTCCTTTTTATGATTAAAATATTCCATTATAACGATATTCCACATTTTATCCATTCATCAGCTCATGGACATTTGGGTTATTTCTGCTTTGGGGGTATTGTGAATTAATGCTACTATCAACATGCAAGTACAAGTTTTTGTGTGGACATATGCTTTTATTTCTGTTGGGTATACATGTAGGAATGGAACTGCTGGTAAAATGGTAACTCTGTTTTACTTTTTCAGGAACTGCCCTGCTGTTTTCCTAAGTGGCTATACGATGTTACAGCCCTAACAGCTGTGTTTTAGAGTTCTAATTGCTCCACATCTTCACCAACATTTGTTAGTATTTCTCCATATCTTCACCAACACTGTTATTATCTGTCTTTTTTATTACAGTCATCCTTAGAGCCATTCTAATTTTGATTTGCATTTCCTTGATGGCTGATAACGTTGAGTATCTTTTCATATGTTTGTGGCCATTTATGCATCTTCTTTAAAGAAATGTCTAGGGGCCCCAGGGTGGCTCAGTCCGTTAAGAGTCTGCCTTCTGCTTGGGTCATGATTCCAGGGACCCTGCATCGGGTTCCCTGCTCAGCAGGGGACCTGCTTCTCCCTCTCTCTCTCTGCCACTCCCCCTGCCTGTGCTCTCTCACTCCCTCTCTCTGTCAAATAAATAAATAAATAAATAAAATCTTTTAAAAGAAAAAGTTAGGAAGGAAGGGAGGAAGGGAGAGAGAGAGGGAAGGAGGGAAGAAGGTCTATTCAGATCCTTTGCTCATTTTTAAATTGGGTTGTCTCTTCATGTTTAGTTGTCAGCCATTATTTCTTCAAATATTTTTGTCTTGTTTTAGTTATCTACTACACCATAACAAATCAAACCTAGTGCCATAAAACAGTAAGCATTTTAGTAAGTTCACAGATTTTGTGCATTAGAAATTCATTCAAGGAACAACTGGGATAGCTTTACTCTGATTCATGAATTCTGGGGCCTCATCTGGGATACCATGAATGGCTGGGTGCTGGGATCACCTAGTGGTTTCTTCACCCACATGGTTGATCCCTGGGCTGAAATGTCTCAAAGGCCAGGCTCAGCCAGGACTGTTAATCGGAGCACTTACATGTGGTTGCTCTGTGTAGCTTGGATGTTGCTTTTAACTTGACTCTATTGGCCAAGAGAACATGTAGAATGGTAGATACTGTTGCAGCCATCTTTGAAAAATACAATCTGCCAGATGTCTTTTGTCTCCTTTAGTTCTAGGACTCCAATTAAACATATATTAATACTGCCCCATATTCACTGAGGTTCTGTTTTTGTTTTTTAATCTTTTTTCTCTTTTCTTCAGAGTGGATAATTCCTGCCACTCTATTTTCAAGTTCACCAACCCCTTCTTTAGCCATCTCCAATCTGCTGTTAAGCACATCTAATAAATTTTTCATTTCAGGTGTTATACTTTTAAGTTCTAGATTTTACATTTAGTTCTTTTTATAGTTCCCACTTCTCTGCTGAGATTCTCCATCTGTTCATTTATTATTACCAAGTTTAATGTCCTTGTCTGATAATTCCAACATCTGAGTCAGCTTGGGGTCAATTTCTATTGACTGCTATTCTCAACAGTGAGTCACATTTTCCTTCATTGCACATCTAGTCATTTATTATTGTATACTGAACATTAATGAGATTCTAAATTCTGTCAATCTTCCTCTGAAGAGTGAATATTATTCTACTGGGAAATTAACTTGACTAGATTCATACTCCAAACTCTGTCTCCCCCACAAGGGGCAGCAGCTAAATCTCAACTCAATTCATTCAGTTTTCCAACTACTGCCTTTTCTAGGCTCCATGAAGTCTTTCCCCATGCATGTCAAGGATTTGGACAGAATTTAAAAGCAGGGTTCCCTCTTCTGTTGCTCCCTCCTTCCTGAGATTTCTCCCCTCATTCTCCAGTCCCTCTTATAGTCCTGAACTCCATCCTCTGACTCCCAAGCTAGTAAAACTGTAGACTTTTGCTTGAGTTCTAGACACCACCCACCATGCAAACTGGGGAGTATCCTCAGGCAAAAGAATTGTATAATTGAGAATCATGCCCGGTACAGTTCCCATCTTTCACGTTTCCTATCAATTTCTGCCTGATTTGGTCACTTCCCAATGTCTTCAAGCAGTTATTTTTTAATATACTGTCCAGAGTTCATAACTGTTATCTCAGAAAGGGCTAGGTCAATATAAGATAATCTTATTAGAAGTAGAACCCTTTTCTACTAGATCTCATTGGTATTGTATCCTCCCCAAGGGGCAACCATGATGTGAGTTACCAAAAATACATATGACCAGATGTACACAAATGTACCCTCTCAAAACAGTATGATTGATGGTAATAGATAAATCATCCTCTTAGTCTGCTGGCGGAGTGCTTATCATAAAAAAATTGAAACAGGGGCACCTGGGTGGCTCAATCAGTTAAGCATCTGCCTTAGGTCATGATCCCGGGGTCCTGGGATCAAGCCCGGCATTGGGCTCCTTGCTTAGTGGGGAGTCTGCTTCTCCCTCCCCCTGCTCTTGTTCTCTCACTTGCTCATTCTCTCTCTATCTCAAATAAATAAATAATCTTTTAAAAATGGAAACAATATAAGAAGGTATAAAGGAAAAAAAAGGTATAAAGGAAAAAATGAGTTTCCAATTCACAGAATTATATATCTAGATAGACGTATAAAATAGAATTATTCTATATACACTTTTCTAAAACTTGCTTTTATTTTCAGTGAACAATATATCTTGGGCATTTTACACTGTCAAATTTTTAAGTACTTTTTAGTAATTGAGGAGTTATCTACAAGCAAGATCTGTGTATGGAGAATTATAATTTATTTAATAATAAAGTCCCTACTGATTGCTCTTTTACATTAAATTATTAAATAGCCTTATAGGTTTTTCTCACTTGTGTGATGTGATTCCTTCTGTAGGATGACTTCATAAAAGTGGAATTGTACATTTAACGTTTTGACAGATATTGCCAAATTTCCCTCTATAAACATGATACTGATTTACACTCTCTACATCTGTAACCAATTATACACATTTCCCCACCACCATGGTAGCTGTGTGGCTGATGACTTGAAGTACTCTCATTTACCTTACCTTCCCATCCCAATACTAGGGCAGTCAATATTCTGGAGATTGTGGAGAGCTCCCTTTCCTTAATGCTCAACAGTAGCCCTGATGAACATTCTAATTCCCTTCCATAAGCCTGGAGGCTTGCTAAAACCTAGTCTGTGTAGCTGAAGCCCTAATACCTTGTCTGGTTTGAGCCAGTCTTCTTCTTTATTTTTTTTAAAGATTTTGTTAAAAGATTTTTTAAGATTTTTTTTAAGATTAAAAGTCATCTCTATACCCAACATGGGACTTGAACTCACAATCCCAAGATCGAGTCACATGCTACACCAACTGAGCCAGTCAGGTGCCCCAAGCCAGTCATCTTCTAGAACTGAATACTTGGAATCTGGTCCACTAGCAACGGTCCAGGCATGTAAGGCATGTTAATATGAACTCATCTAACTGACTGTCAACATATTTGAGTACCACCTTGAATTACGGCTGCAATTTCTTATCCGATACCTCTTCCACATACCCTTTTCCTGGTCATTCTAGAATTAGGACTAAGATAGTAGGGGCTCCTTATGAACTGTAACTCAGAGACAGCTGCCTTCTTCCCTCTCAATTCTTTAACGTCCAGTTCCCATATTGATTGGGTCCCAGATTCTCTCCCATATACCAGCCTTGAAGATATTACACTCCATGTCCCAAGTCTTGGCAAGTCACACTTTATTAGGAACATTCCTTGTCATCCTAACATATTCCTTTAATTTCCTTTGTACTTCCACATCTTGACAATTTCCAAACTTACATCAAGAGTAGAATTAATGAAATCTGAGTATATTTCTAATTTTAAGACTCACACCCACCCAGGCTCTTGGATTAACCAACGTGAAACTGCAGTTGCTAATACTCAGAAGAGGCCTATTCTACTAACAGGCATTGTTGGTTATTCACTACTGAATGTGAACAGATATTTCTTCATGGCATAGCCTCAAAAAATTACTTAGATTGGCATAAAATATGGCATACAAATTATCTGAGCTTTGAAATTGCTCAAGAAGGAAACTGAGGAAAAAATTCCATACACAAGGCGGTCCTTAATTTTTGAACAGAACTGGCTTACTTTAGAGGCACAGACTGCTCTGGGGTGGCTCAGGTGGTTAAGCGTCTGACTTTTGATTTTGGCTCAGGTCTTGATCTCAGGGTCATGAGTTCAAGCCCCACTGGGCATGGAGCCTACTTCAAAAAAAAAAAAAGAAAAAAGAAAAAAAGCAGAGACTGCTCAGAATGAGCCATCTTTCACATCTGGTGGTGAGAGGAAAGCCCTGGCAAAACTTTAAGTAGTTTCCCCTGCAGAGATTATTCAATGAACAAATACCTAAGACAGTAGCACATTCCCTGACTGAAGGAAGGAGATTCAAACCATATAAGTAGCTGTGGAGGAAACAAAGAAGAGCTTAAAATAAAAACGAAGGTCTCAAACTCCAAGGAGGACTATGTGCTCCTCCAGAGCTAGAACTGTTTCATTTAGACCTATGTCTACCACAAAGTCCAGGATAAGAATGCTCAATTAATGTTTATTGATAATAACACAAAGCGAATAAATGATAATTGCCAAATAGATGGAATGAACTAAAGGGTATATCCAACAATCCATCCACATTCTTTTACACATTGTAAACCAACAATAATACTCTGATGAACCAGACACGTTAAACCAGGTTTAAGAGTGTCGTGTGTAGGGGCGCCCGGGTGGCACAGCGGTTAAGCGTCTGCCTTCGGCTCAGGGCGTGATCCCGGCGTTGTGGGATCGAGCCCCACATCGGGCTCCACCGCTATGAGCCTGCTTCTTCCTCTCCCACTCCCCCTGCTTGTGTTCCCTCTCTCGCTGGCTG